>NC_136486.1:93786136-93818636 GCF_053919585.1 Euprymna scolopes | reverse complement strand
GTAATGATATCGGAATCGAGAAAAATATTAGATCAACCCATCACTAATATATCTGTATATATAAAAATAGAACGTCTGGTGTAATCAAAATCGATAAACTAGATATTTACAATTCCGTTTTCTGTGAAATTTTATAACAATGAGACTTTATC
This sequence comes from Euprymna scolopes, assembly GCF_053919585.1. Lineage (NCBI taxonomy): Eukaryota > Metazoa > Mollusca > Cephalopoda > Sepiida > Sepiolidae > Euprymna > Euprymna scolopes. Next base: position 93,818,484 of record NC_136486.1, on the reverse strand, counting down.
ATCTAACTGTGTTTTTAAATATTAAAAAGTAAATATTACCTTATTAAAAAAAAACTTTTATTCGTCGGGGAAAATTTTCGATTTTATCCAAGCCGATTAGCAAATATACTTTCGGTTTACCATTTTGAAATGAGGAAACATAACGATTCTGACTACAATACACTTTGTTTTAATCGTTAAATAATAACACAGAAATTATTATTAAATAAAATAAAATATTTTCAGTAAATACAGAACTATTTTTACCCATGCACCATGAGTTGATGACTTTCGATTTACAATATTTCAATATCTGTTTACAAAGTTTTCTCCCCCGAAGGCCGTATATAACAAAACATTTTTTTTTGTAGATTTCGGTGTGTTAAAAACGAAACTGTAAACTGTAAACGTCGCAAAAAATACTTTACATGATATGAGGAATTTACTTTTCCGAAAACTTGGTGATCACTTTTCCATGTAAATTTAAATTAACATGAGCACTCACTTTCTGGCCACCTGAGATAGGGAGCATTTTCTTTCGTTGTTCATTGCATATAAGGTATGTTTGAGAAGGCTGTTTGTTACGCGAGTACATATTTACCAGCCTTTGTTTATGCTCGCGCGTAGCGTAAACGATGACTAGGGCTGTGAAATGGAAAATAGTCCCAGAATCCAGGGGGTACTATCATGCAAAAAATATCAAACAAAACTAAACACACAAAAAATGCCGCTCTCTCACGTGGCCACAAAGTGGGTGCTCATTCCAAGTTACATTTACATCGCAAAGTGATCACCCACTTTTCGAAAAAGTAATTTCTTCATATCATGAAAACTACTATTTTTTGCGACGGAAACGGTCTGCAGATTCGTTGTCATCACACCGAAATAAATGTACAAGGCATTATTTTCTTATATACGAACGTGATACAGGCCTTAAAGTAATATAATACCGGATTTTTGGGGGCAGATTGGCCGTTTAGTTGTAAATATATCCTCACACCAGTAAATCACTAAAAGGGACTCTTAAAATCGTCACCCGTATCGAGCAAAAGTTTGTTTACATGTTTTACAACCTTTAAATGGGTAAAATATAATAACATACTTAGTGAAAATGTGATCATATGCTTAACAAATTAAAAAAAATAAACCGGAAGATGAAGTTTTGAAATGATTACATGTCTTTCATTTTATTTAGAATGACAAACATTGACCAATAAAAATGAAATTTTCGGTTCTTATGTAGTTTGGGTGCCGTGCTGAAATATATCGTTATTATTTGGAAAACCATACTTACGGAGGAGGTGAGGGTGTTTTCTAACTATTTAGTGCTTCCACCTTACATTTATTAGATATTAAAAAATATATGTAAACATAGTACGGTTACCATCTGCCATCGTATGCACCCGGGAACAATATCTCCTGTAAAATTAAACCACATTTTGGTGCTTATGCATTTTTTGGTATCACGCTACTTTTGCATAGTTTTTTTTAATAGATTAAACTTTCACGATATCTTTTTATTTTTTTATTTATTTTTACGATCCTTGCCATGTTACAAATTCCTTTCAAAATATTAACATTATTGTTTCAGCACAGTAACAAAAAATATATAAGTACCCAAAATTTTACTTTTATTACTAAAACTACAAATTGTTAGGTGAAAATACAGTTTATTATGCATTTTTCGTATCGTGCTAAAATATTTTTTTACATTGGCGAGGAGAGGGTGTTTTGTAACTATACGGTACTTTCAGCTACAGTTAACAATTTATTATTAAACAATAAGATAGCGTGAAATTATTTAATAAAAAAGCAGATTTGTCGTTTAGTTGTACAAATAGCGTCCAACCCTGTTATCAAAAAAGGGGCACGTTGAGTCGACACCGGTGTACATATATCGTAAACAGAAAGTTTGTTTATATTTACGTGATTATTGAAAATATAATCCCGTGATTAAAATTTAATTAAAATTAACAACGTTGTTTAACAAATAAAACAGAGAAATAATGAAAGATGAAGATTTAACATGATTAAATGTGTTTTATTTTTATAATTTAAAAATAAAAACATTAAACAATATAAATAAAATGTTGGTTTTGTTCTCGAAAAAAAATAATGAAAGATGAAGTTAAGTATTGAATTATTGTGGAGACGCATCATCATATGCATCCGAGTACAATATAAAATGTAAAATCAAACCAAAAATCTTATTTGTATTGTTCAATGTTTTAAATTTGAAATTATAAAATAAAAATTTTACATTATAAAATGAAACACATTTAATCATTTTAAAACTTCATTTTTAATTTCTTTTTTATTTGTAAAACAACGTATTATTTGTATTGTTTAATGTTTTAAATGTTTAATTATAAAACAATAGATTATAAAATTAAACACATGTAATCCTTTTATTTGTTAAACAATGTGGTTAATCTAAAATAAATTATGCATAAACAAACTTCTTGATATATTCCGGTGACGACCCAACGTGTCCCTTCTTTTGATAACAATAAACGGCAAATATGCCCCCAAAAATATTGTGACATTATACGTCAGTCGATTGTTGGGGTTTTGCTTTTTTACCATAAATTGTTAGGTTAAAGCTATTTTTTTCCAGAGAACTTTTAACAGTGAAAATAGACTTTTTCTTTACACGAAGTTGATTTTCATGAACAAATATGAATGCTTTTCCTTCATTAAAGAAATTTTTTGGTGACATATAGATAAGTTTCTACAAAGAAACTCGTTATTTTCTTTAGCCATTCTTACCATGAGTGAGGGGTGGTGGTTCATAACTATTCTGTGCTTTCAATTAACAATTTATTACAAAAAAAAAAGTCTTAACGTGGGGGAGAACTGTGGTATTCATTCCAAAAGCCATTTTTGTGTGTGTAAGTGTGTAAAGAAAAATCTGTTCGATTCTCTGAGGAACGTTTTAGTTTAAAAATTAGAAAGAGAAATGTATGTTTCATATGTATCATGCGAACTTACGATTTTTCGTCAAATCATTGTAAAATATCACTAACAATGCACAAAGGAGTTGGCGAAATAGAAAAACAAAAGAATAACTGCCAAAGATTTTTAGAAATCTCGTTTTTGATGTGGCGAAGGGAGAGGTACCATAAAAGTATATAAGACACAAACACGTTGACACACCGTTCTCAACAGATCACCGAAGTTTAGCAACGATGAGCCTGGTCAATACAAGATGGGTGACCATTTGGGAAGGCCAGTAAAAACTTCCAGGTTGGTAGCTGGGGCGGGCGGTTAACTTACGGAGGGAGAGGAACCTCCGAATGAAGACGGAAACAACGGGAAACTACTGTCTTTACTTGTCTTTCCGAGATTATCATGGCTCTACGATTTGGAGGGACGTGGTCGCGGACGCTGTTTGAACAGCAGGGCCACTACATGCATACAAAGTATGTTTACGTACTGCTGATCTATACTAAATTATCCTTGGTTTCTTGCGGTAAGCTAACAAAATAGAGATGGCTTCTCAACTTCTGTTTTCTTTTTTTAATATTTCGCGTGTTTAATAAGTTCGCTTTGTCATCTACAAATATTAAAATATTTATTAATAGTTATATACATACACATATATATATATATATATATATAAAGGCAGATAAGACATACAGAGAGTAAAAGAGAGACAGACAGACATGTGGATAGAGCAATGTATATATATATATATATATATATATATATATATATATATATATATATATATATATATATTATACACCTGAACGTCTGTGTGTGTGTCTGGTCACGAATAGGCTCCTATCTGGCTGACTATTATAGAAAACTAATCACATATAATGATAGAAGATGTATCGAGACACAGAAATGGATATGTTTGAGCTGGCATAATGATGATTCATTAAAATTGTGGGGTCTGCGTACGCGCCTGGTCCATAAAGTATGGAAATAAAACATTGAAAAATTTAAAAAAAAAAACACGTTTACACGTGTTTTTTTTTATATAGATGTACATAATAATACTTTGATAAGTATGTTTTAACTAAAATAGGGATGGTATAATAAAATTATGGTGTGTTCGTTCGCGTTTGACCTCCATAGAATGGAAATATGTCACAAAGTTTAACAAGTTTTTTTTTTAGTATAGATCCACAGAATATTGTAATAAGTGTTTCAGTGTGAACAGGTATAGTATAATAAATTATGGGATTTATCTATTTTATTTTTACTTTCCTCATATTTTGCTTTGGTTTGGATACCCCCAAATTCGAAGCTATCTCTTTTCATAACCTATCATACTTTCATAAATTAGAGTCTATTTTGTGTAGGCTCTTTTTGAACCCAGTAAACAACGGGTACTTTTGCTAGTATATATATATATATATATATATATATATATGTATATATATATATTCCACTTCCTCTTGTCGTCCATAAGACACGACGAATGTAGGTTTTGCTTACAACACCAGGTAGTTACCCATTGAAGCACTAACAAGATTCATCAATGCTTAAGTTTCATAATATGATATTTTTATTGCTATACGATGAAAATACTCTCCTGCATTTAATGATTCTTGAAAGCCTGACCTCATGAGTAAAGCGTCCGTTCAACTTAATTAGTTTCTCTTTGTAAAAGTAAACATCACGTCATAAGATTAAGAGAGAAATCAGTTTGGATAGATTCCAGTAGAGTGTCTTTCGGAAACATGATGTATAGGGTGTGGCAATTAGCCATAGTGCGACCAACCGATTCAAACACACATTTTCTCCCTCTACATATACCATTCTCTCATCATTCCCCGTTGCTCTCTTTACTGCGACTATTATTAATACTACCTGGGAGGGCACGTGGAAATTTCACGGTTCGTTAATGAAAATAAGTTTACATCTGTATTTTATGCATTTTCTAATCTACTCATTAAAACATTATATTATACTACCTTTTATAAACTCACCTGTAATCTTTAATCTCCTATTACTGCTAAACATTCACAGCAAAAACTCGTCTGCCAACAAGCACTATATATTTTCAACCCCCCCCCATTGGGTATACGGAGCTAAACGCACTTTCCGTGAACAGAATTACTTTTTAAGAACTGTCCTTCTGTGGAGCGCAATACCACGGTGCTGCTTTCCAGCTAACTAAAGTATGGTCGTTTTCGTGTCCAGTGTTATTAAATTCTTGATGAGCTTTTTGCTTGAATAATGGAATTCTGCACCGATCCATATATGGTCTGCAATGTTAACCTCACCATCCAACTTACAGAAACCATTAACACATTTCTCGAATAGCCTATGGGCCTCTATGATCGGCGAGTCATTAGTAAAAGTATCCTCATTAATGATACACGAATATATTTTAGTTTTTTGTAACGTACTGTCGAGGGAATTCAACATCCAACTTGTCCTAAAATGTTATAATTGGCTTCGAAAATCGACAAAGTTTAGAGAATTCTTGTAATGACCTGGTCACTGTTGATTGTGATATCCTGCTGTTCCCGTGCAGTTCTAGTAGGCCCACCCTCCCAAGCTTTGTCTTCTGTCTTTGAGAAGAGGTTAGTTTATTGCAAATCGCCTGAGGCCGAGGCCTCTTTACAGGGAATGCAGACGGGGTTGCCCAGGATTTTTTTAAAGTCAGAGATCCACTCCTCGGTGGCACTGACTTCTTAAACTATACTTTCCGTCCTTGGTGTCAGGGTACTTTCAGGAGGACAGAACTAATACCTCCAATATGTTTCTATTTTCACTGCATTTAGCAAAAATATTCAATTAAATGTCTAATGCTTAAATGTGTAATACATTCAATCATGGATTGAGTTATCGTGTATAAGTACGAAGAAACTGTTCTCTTTTCCAATACCCGAATAGCTTATGTGGTCATCTCGATGAATATTTAAACTGGCTTCTTTTGTTTTTAATTTTTACCTGCAGGGCATAATTTTACCGTCGAAGATGTGACACGATGTGTTATATTCCTCTACGAAATGGCCGTATGGCACACATGATGTAAAGACAGTGGAAGCAGTGGTTTTATATGTCGACAGAGAGAGAGAGAGAAAGAGAGAGAGAAAGAGAGAGAGAAAGGCATTTATATATATATATATATATATATATATATATATATATATATTAGCTCTCTCGGGAGGGGGCTTAAATCATAACAAATTGTTTCAATCGACAGGACCAGGACATTATCCTGGCAATCTCTTCAGACTATTCAAGTCAAATTAAAAGATTCTTAAAAATTACAAATAAGCATCAAAATACAAGATTGACAGTGCTGGAAAGAGAGGGGAAGGGGAGAAGTGAAAGAGAAGGAAAGGAAAAGTAAAAGAGAGGAAAGAAGGTGGGGAGAAATATAGATTATATGTAGTAAGAAATATTGTAAAAAAATTAAGAGTAGAAAGAAAGAGTTTGAAGATAAAATGAGTTAAAAATAAGAGAGGAGATTGTTTGGTAAGAGACGATTTTTTGAGAAACAGTTTCTTTGAAGAGGCCTCCAAGTTGTTTCTGTCTCTTGCATCCTCAGTTCATGGTTAATATATCCCACAGACCTCTCCTCGCCAAGATTATGCAGACTGCTTCTGTTCAACAGCTGCAAATCTTCATCAGATTAATATGACTAAATCACAATGAACCAAAAATCTTTCCCCGATTTATGAAAAATCCCTTTACCAGTCGTGACAGGATCAGACAAGCAGAGTTACTATCTCGTTCTTGTAAATCAGTATGTTTCCTTCAACCGAGTCCAGTACAGCATTTGAAATACTCTTGAGAACATTTCTGAAGGTGACATCAGAAACAAAATGGAACTCTTCAGAGTTTGTTGTACAGAGGTCTATTAGACAAACTGAGCTGAGTTCTGTGAAGAGAAGTTGAAAGGCTGTCATTAGAGTGGAATGATGGTATCTGAAAAAGTTAAAAGATCTTGAAAGGGAAGGGTAATGGGAATTCCTACTAGAACGGCAGAACAGAAAACTGGTTTCAACAAGGTAATTTCGACAAAACTTCTGTCCAATATTCCGTTCACAATGTTCCTATAAGTGTTCAAATATGATGAAATGTCATCAATGTGATGCACTAACACCATGCAACATTGAAATAACTGATCGAACCGATGATCATTCCACGAGATGGCCTCACTCTTTATGGGAGCAATAAAACTGTCAAGGTATTTTTGTCTGTTCCAGGGCTTAACAGAATAGTTCTTGTTGATGAATAATGTCAAGCATTTAATTGCCTTGGTGATAAAATCTTCATTGGCAAAATCCATATCCATCAAGAAACAGTCCACAATTCAGTCTTTTCCAACGATATCATTAAGAAGTTGGAAAAGCTCTTTAACTTTTCCCTCAAACATCATCAACACCCGAATGGCCAACAATTCTATACGTTGTTATTTGATGCTGTTGTGATACTTTTTGGGTAATAACAAACTGCTCATAAGATTCCGCTTTATTGTGGCACAATCACATCATATCGTGTACACACACACACACACACACACACACACACACACTGCGGCTCAGGGTGCATAGCTTTTAGTTCACATTTTCAATGTTTTAGTTTGATTTAGAACAACCTCAAATACTGAATAAAGTACTTTTTTTTGGCCTAAGCTTGTAATAAGGAACTTTTTAAGCTCAACTTTTAAGTTATTCATAGAGGCTCGCTAGTCTGGTAATTTTTTTTCTTATTTAAGAAAAAAGTGCAAAATAGACAAAAAATGCCGAAATTGACAATTTTCAGATTGAAATTTCTCTCTTCTTGTTACTTTTAGCAACTGATTACCTGGAATTCTGAATGTACCCATTACAACCTTGATAACGAGGGGGACATTAGTTTGGGCCAAATTTGGACATTTTTTAAATATGGCGTCCCACGTCCAATACAGATTTAATAAATTGACGGGTAGGAAACCCCTAAAACATTTATTCGTCCTGTATATATATATATATATATATATATATATATATATATATATATATATATATATATGACACGGAAATTACATAATTGTCGATGCAATAATTTATTTCAACCATATGGTATTTTCAAGCATCTTGAGATGCTTGAAAATACCATATGGTTGAAATAAATTATTGCATCGACAATTATGTAATTTCCGTGTTATATTTGTATGTTATTGCTCTGTTTACCACATTGAGCTCTCATATCCAGATTTCCTCTGGAATTATTCCATTATAACACTATATATATATATATATATATATATATATATATATATATATATATATATATATATATATATATATATATATATATATAGTAGCGTCCAAAAGCTAAGGAACGGTCGATCATTTTTATTGAGTGGTTTCTAACTTTATCTATGAATAGAAAAATATTTTTTGGTGATTGTTCCAATGTTTAATAATGGTAGTTTAATATATATATATATATATATATATATATATATATATATATATATATATATATATTGAATATGTGTTAGGTTTTTATATATAAATAATTTTAATTAAATTACAGGTATCCAAAAGTTAAGGAACGGGGAAAATGAATACAAACTTTAGCAATTTTAATAACAACTAACAAAATGTTGACTTCGAATATTCAAAAAAAATCTATCTATACAAGAAAAACAGCTATTTGTGACCATTATGATTTAAAAAAAAAAGACCATTGGGGTGATTGTTAAAATATTGAACAGGTTAATAAGTGTTGTTTTTCGGGTTGTTGAAAATAGAAATAAAGGTTTACCATTGACTGAAAAGAAAAAAATGGGCCGACCTCGAATAACAACTAAGAGGGAGAATAGAAAAAATCACTCGATCATTTCGTTCTGATCGCTTTAAAGCTGCGGCCTCGATATCCAGGGATTTTACATCCGAAACTGGACAAAACATTTTCAGACAAACGATCTTACAGAGATTAAACGAAGTTTGATTATGTTCAAGAAGTCAATGCACAAAGCCTTTAATTTCTCTTAAAAATAAAAAGGTCAAATTGTTATTCGCCGAAGAACATTGGTTTTGGGAAGACAAATTGGAAAAGTGTTCATTTTAATGATGAATCTCAATTCACGCTTTTCGGATCAGACAAAAGCCCACATGTCAGAAAAATGGAGTAAGACTGTTCCCTAAGTGCATTAAAAGTACAGTAAAATTTGAAGGGCGTCGTATAATGGCACGGGGCATGATACCTTAAAAAGGAACTAGCCCCTTTGTAAGGATTCATGGAACAGTAATTACCCAAATGTACAGAGAATTGATTAGAGAACACGTTGTTCCTAATCTTTCTGATTCTAGCATATTTATGCAAGACGGCACACCGTGCCATAAAGCAAAATAGTTTTATAATAGCTAAACAGATTCACTATTTGCGTTATGGATTGGCCAGATCAAAGACACGACCTTAAACCAATTGAAAATGGTTGGAAAATTATTGGTGATAAGATCACATAAAAAAAACAAATATCTTGATGATTTATGGGAAAGTATAAGAAAATCCTGGAATAATATATCCCCTATAACATGTGAACGATTAGTTCTGTCTTGTAGCAAAAGATGCCATAGTGTGATTGAAAAAAAGGGGCCTTTCACTAAATACTGAAAGGACTCTTTGTTTTCTCCTTAATAATTTCCCTCGTTCCGTAACTTTTGGACACCAGTAATTTAATTAAATTTGTTTATATAAAACTAATATGTATCCAAAATAAAAAAAAAAAATTGGAAAATTCATCAAATTTTTTTACCTTTTTTCATAGATAAATTTAGAAGCCATTTAAAAGAAAATGATCGACCGTTCCTTAACTTTTGGACGCTACTGTATATATATATATATATATATATATATATATATATATATATATATATATATATATATATATATATATATATATACGTGTGTGTGTGTGTTTGTATGTATGTAAACACTCATCCCAAATCAATTAATAAAAATCAAAAATATTCGCAGCTATCTTTATTAAATCGCAGTTATCTCCGATTCATAATATTTCGTATTAGCTAATAAGAACATTTGAAATGCTTGACCAGCAATTTTACATATTATAAAAATTATAGCCTCCAAGTATAAAAAGTGTTAACATATTTTCTGGAACTATGAAAATCCATTATTTTGGCGAATAACTGACTTAACGTGCACCTTCCCCCGCTGTCTATATAAATTGTAATCGTTCCGCCGTCTTTCTTGATATAATGTTTTTGTCACAAGAAGGTAATTCGACAAAAAATTAAAATTTTCACTAGTATATATATATATATATATATATATATATATAATATATATATATATATATAATAAGTTAATGAGTTTTTATTTTATTTAAACTTCTCACCATCTTTTTACCAGCAACATTCATAGGAACGAGTTTCTAACAATCATATATAATTGCACTTTTCTATTGTTTATCGAAGATGAAATGATTGTTGTTTTTCACCTCTCACTGTTTCCATGGTTGCCCTTATTAGCATCATCTTGTTTCTCCATGATTGTGGGATGTGGAAGCTGACTAACCAAGCGAGAAATGAAGACCTAATAAATTGAAAAAAAAGGAGAAATAGGAACAGAAAAGAAATGAAAGCAAATAATGAGCAAGAAAAAAGAATTTCATAATCATTATTAAACACACATTGATCAGAATGCAATAATGCGTTATCTGATCGTAAATGTTATACAAAGGAATCTTTATGGCTTTATAGTTCAAAAAAAGATTGAAAACTCTCAAATGTTATACGGTTATAAAACAGATTTTTTAAACAGTAAACTGCGTAGCTGAACAGAATATTCAAAACAAGTAGTAGATAAAGAGTATTAATACAGAAATAAATGGACACCTACATTGTCATACACTCAAGCATGGAAACAGTTATTACGTTTGGACCGGTGCAAATAATAGTTGTTGTTTCGCAACCTTTTGGCCAACTAACCCTCTGGCCTATTTGGGTAGGAGTGAGACCGCTATCTACAAATATGAAGATAAGAAAAACAGTCGACAAATAAATTAATACATACACATAAAAACTCATCTCAAAGGATTAAAAATAATAATAAAGAAAATGTTGTTTATTAATATTTTTTCTTCACCCAATGTTTCAGAAAAAAAGTATAAAAAATGATTTTTATACGCGAACAAAGTATTTCCTAACATTTTTGGTTTTCTAATATTTTCAAATTAACATTACGAAATATTTTAAAAGATTTAACAGGAACTATTATATTTATGATATATTGCGTATTTTCTCCCTTTGACGTTTATATTAAAAGCCTCTTTTTATATTCAAGGATTATAGAAACGAACTTCTTAATATACTCAGTCGTAAATATGCGAACTACTACATGCAGTTTTCATATTTCTATGTAAAGCGAAGGTTACATTATTAATTAGTCATGTTTTTATGTTTTTGCTAGATTATTCGTTTAATTTAACTATTATGCTAAATTTAGTTATCCATAGTTTATATATTGTGCATAATTGAGTGGAATTTGATATAAAACAATCTAGCATATAGATAAGTATATATATATATATATATATATATATATATATATATGTACATATATATATATATATGTGTGTGTGTATATATATCACTTTAAATAAGGCCGGGAAGACTCTAGGGGCCCCTTTCACTAACAAACTCATCAGGAGTCGATCGTTGAATTTCTATCAGGTGTAAAACAAATGTCACGCAAGAGCGAAGACTTAAGTGGGGATTACTTATAAAATTAAAACGAATGAATGAAATGAAAGACAAAAAAATTATATATATATATATATATATATATATATATATATATATGTATATATAAATGAATGGCGAGTTGGCGAATGGGATTACGAGTAAAAAAAAATACGAGTAAATTATACGTTGTAGAATATGTACAATTGTATAAAATATATGTACAAAATGGGGTATGCGGGGAAGTTAAAATTTAAAATATATCTCCAAATAAGTCCAAAGATTTTACGAATTCCTTCTGTCGACAGAGAGAGAGCCTGCGCGAGAATATAGAGACTGACTCCAGAATCCTCAGGTGATTCGAAGGATCAGCCAGGTGTAAAATCCTAAACCAGTCCATTTTATACGCATTGGCACACGCTGGGTTTTCAGCGAGGTGCGACCAATAGCAGATTCCAAGGTGAACGAAGGGTGACGAGGCTTACCTAGTCTGATGCTTGCTGGAACATGTTGGTTTATTCTTGTCTGCATATTTAAACGGGTTCGACCTACATAGACAGTAGCACACTGACAGCTAAATTGATAAATCATATTACTATTTGTAATGTAGGGCAAACCATCCTTCAAAACCGAGGGAAATGCAGACTTAACATGATAAACCAAGCGAAGAGCAACAGATGGGAAACAATTTGATACAGACTTGATAACAAGTCTACCCAGGGTTACCAATACAAAGGAATTTTAAATAATCAGGACACTTGGAGGAACCAAAAACTGTAGGAGAATTGTGAGCTTTAACTTTATTATAAATAATATTTGCCACCAATTCTTCCGGATACCATTGTTAATAAAAATATCTTTAAACTTCTTTAATTCACAATCCTGTTTACTAGAAGAACAGAATCTAAGAGCTCTATACACTAATGTCTGAATGAGCCCTGTTGTTCTTGAAGTTGGGACGAATAAACGCCAATTTCTGTAGAGGCCGGTAAATGTAAGAGTTCTTACCACGTTCAATTAAAACATCAAGAAAGGACAAGCAACCGTCATTTTCATCCTCCATAGTAAATGTTAATGATTTATGGAGGGGATCGTCCTCTCCCGGAAGCTCTTTACAAGAGTCGCATGCCTCGCTGTCGGTTCCTAATACCGGCGCCCGCTGAAAATTAATTAGCTTCTCGTGCAGGTCAAAAGAAAACAAATACAGAGGTTCTAGTCTACTAAAAGTTAATTCACGAAACTACAGATGTTTTACATACATACAATTGTTCAGTCCGATTACACCGGAAATGAGTTCGAAATCTTATTATCGTTCTTCACGATGGCGACGGTGACGGAAGAGGGTGGATGACGTTCTCTTGGGTGAATGTTCTTGCCTCGAGATTCGGCTTCAATCTACTCCTTTCTGGGGCGGGCATTTGCTTACATTAGAAGGTGATGGGTTGGGGTAGACTATTCGCCAGAAAAATCAGAATTCAACACGTTAATTCGGGAAGTCCCGATTCCTTGCGTGTGTGCAAACCTGCAAACCTTCATAGACCGGCGAATCTGGGACCACAACTAACACACCTGAAATGTTGACACTTTAACCTCTCGTACTCAAAAAGACAGACAACCTTACGCTGGGGTTCGTCAGGCCAAGAACGAAATCATATTTCGTACTAACTTTTCAAATGATATTTCTTGTCATTTTTTTCTCAAACAATAAAATTATGTGTCTGCTTTACAAAAACACAAAACTTCATCCTTTCAGTTAGGTCACCTGCCGCTTTCCGGGTACCCAATAATGTTTAACAGACGATATCAGCATAATTACCCGGGCTTACGCAGTGTTCAAGGGTCTCAATCTCCCCAAATGTGGAGCTGTATCACTCTCTGAGGCGGCCACGCCACATATGGACCTTAAGCACACTTTATGTCTGGTTTTTAGTCGGCAGAAATTTCTGCTACGGTGTCAAAATTAAAAACAAATCAATTGACCCTGTAAGGAGTAGTCGACGAAACCTGTTTGAATGCATAAATCTACAAGCAGAGGTTACACAACATTATTTTAACTATATTTATGCGTATGGATGTGGCTCTGAGACTAAGGTATAATCTTTTCGAATTATCGGTTCAATTCTTACCCATGTTAATCAAGTCGTTTTTTTTTTTTTTCGTAATTACTACGACATATTGGGTACATTATAATGATCGATAATCATTCAACTCTCTGCTAATAAATACAAACAATGCACGAATTAAAATATCATATTTAAGTGCTTTTTTGACCGAGCAACGCCGGGTGGCCTGACAGTTTATAATAGTTGTATGCTAAAAGAAAGAGTAGCCATTTATATCTATGTGAGAATAACTATTTCAAATGGACCGCCGCTCCTTTCTGAGTTATCAAGAAGACAAATTTCAAATAAAAACTATAGTACTGTGAAGTTACAACTTGGTTGTAAACTTCTGTTAGCTATAAACTGTATACTAGTAGGCGCCATGAATAAATGTGTTAATATGTAACATCAAGTTTTGTAATAGGATTACATGGGATTTGCGATATATTTGATAAGCTTAGGTATGCATCGTATGTTCATGTTCTCTTGTGTTACTTATTGCAAACAAACCATCTATAATATAAATCTCAACTGTCTGTTTAAATGTATGTATGTATGTATGTATGTATGTATGTACCCCACCCTTAGCCTCTGGTTCAAAGAACCTTGGTCCACAAGGCAATGGATGTCCAGTTATACGGCGCAGGACACTCGCCGTTCATCAGAGCCCCGTCTGCGTGGCGGTGGTCACGACCTGCAAGTGGGGTTGATTTGTCTGGGAGAAGCACAGTATGACGCTAGGTAATCTGTGTGCTTTTAACATACGTCCACACCAGACCTTGACCATCCTGACAAAAACCTCTAGAGGAGCTTATGCCCTGTAAGCTGCGGCATACATGACCCACCGGCGTGTGAAATATGCTCTGGTGCCCAGCAACCTAAGTACCAGTCATGGAGCAAATGACATGATGGATGGAGAGGGCTCCGTAAGCCGTGGTGAAGGCAACCTCTATAGGAGAAGGAAAACTCTGATATAAAACCTACGGCATCTGCTGCGTCCAATGATGTTGACTTGCTCTTCTTTTTGGTTCAATGTGGCAGTTGTTCAGAGAGTGGGATTGTCTCAGTGCAAAGTCTTTCCTCACTATAAAAAGCTTAAAGCACAGGCATAACTTGATATGCGATGGAATACGCATTTTGCAATCAGTGTGTATCTCGAAAACAAAAAGGCTGGCTTTAGCCTAAAACGGCAAACGGACATTCAATGAGGACTGATGCGGATATGGGCGTCAATGGAAATAAAGGAATGGCCAGCTGTTCAGGGCACCACAGCCTAGATCCGGTCATCAGCAGATGTGTAGGACTGTAGAAGGTTCATAGAAGTGACCGTCCGGCACGTTCTGATAGTGGCGCTCATGTCTGCCTCATTTGAGCTAGAGATGTATTAAGTAATGGCAATACTCGAGAACGCGTTTGCTGCCATCATGTATGTATGTATGTATGTATGTATGTATGTCTCGCAAACTTTCAACGGAGGCGACGGATTTTAACTAGATCGGTATCACTATCAAGCTCGACTCTTCGGACGACAAATATTAAATAGTTGGCTAAAAACATTAATTCCTTCACCCTGAACTAAGCAGTTTTCTACAGGGAGTTTTTTTTTTCGCTGACATTTTTTGCAAGTCATTCAACCTTAAAAACGTTATTTCACCCCCCGTGACGTCACAACCACGGTAGACACATTGATAAGACAGTTTGTTTTTGTTACCTCTCTTTTTATCTGGCGCGTTACGGATTCGAGTCTGCTTACTACACCAATTTTTTTGTTTTTTGCTCAACCAACACGCTTAGACACACCACCACTTTCTTTTCCGCCTTCGTGTTACGGGTTCGATCCTATCTGCTTGCTACAACTGTTTTTTGCTCAACACAAATCTCCAAACACCCGGGCAATGCTGGACACCCAGGATAGTTTCTGATACATCATTCATAACGGTGTCTTGCCAAATTTCATCCACTTTAGAGTGACAGGTCATTAATTTTGTCGGACACTTCATAGCATATGTGTTCAAATTTGCTTTCTGATTAAATCTATTTCAACCTTTGCATGTCTGTTCCAAATAGAACAGAGGAAATGCGCGGATTTTGGCGCTAATTCAGGAAAATAAAATGGAATGAATAGGGAAATAATTGGGAACGGAAGAATACCAATAAGTGAGAAAATGACGAGTGGCAAGATAGAAATAAATAAAAGAACGTAAGAAAAAAGAGAATAAGAGACAAGTGAAGTGTGTATGACCCCCATCCCCATGAGTGCACACTGAACGAGGCATAACAAAATGACTAAGTTAAGCATTTGCCTCCCCGCAATTTAGCCCCAAACGTTCTTATGGGACGTCAAATTCTGGTGAAAATGAACAAACGGTGCAGTTTTAGGTCTTAACATATATAAATTTGAATTCTACACCATGCAGAAAAGAAATGACAAAGTCCATCATTTGCACCCCTCCTCATTTATCTCCCAAATCCCCAGGGTCTTAACATATTTAAATTTGAGTTCAATACCGTGCAAAATAGACATAGACAGAAAATTTTGGACAAACATGATAAAATGGTCCCAAAATGGAGTGTTTTTATTAACCTTTAAAAAAGCCACTGAGGCACACCCAAGAGTTATCGCGAAGTATAGACAAATTTTGTCCTGAAAGTCGGTGAAATCACCCACTTTTCAATCACATCGATGGATTCCATACTAGGGAACCCACCGCGGTACACCGCGATGATTTATTTCACGATACATTATGCTTCCTATTGCACTGTAGAAATCCTACTAAATAAATTATTTCATATATAATGACTGGAATTTAAGTTTAAAATGCAAAAACCACGCGCTCTAAAAAGTCAGTACTCTAAACAGGCGCATTAAGTCCGAACGCGCCCTTATCATATCAAAGAACCTACTGTTTATTTTATTTGCTTGGTCTTTAGACTTGCATGATTATTAAACTTCTCAAATGCTCTCCTCACCTTAGGCCGTATGCGTTGTTAACTTGGTAAAAATCGCCTATTCCTTCTTTCTTCAGGTGTTTTCGATTATCGATTATCGATTATCGATACATATCGAAGATATTCCGATGCCAAACTCATCTACGAACACAGCAAGATGGATAATGTATATTTGGTGGAATTTTATAAAAATCAGCCCAACCATTTCGGATTCATAGAGGACAGCCTCACAAACACACACATATTTCCTTTTTATATGAAAGATAGATAGATAAATAGATAGATAGATAGACAGACGGACAGACTGCCAGATTTTTATTAGTCTGTTTATCTTTTATTGGTCTGTCTATCTAGTTTCTTGAAACCTACTGTGTCTATCAAGCTAGAATTTTTGTATTGTTATGATATCTTACACCAAACTAAGTATTATGGTGCCAGTTCGATGACAATTTACAGACAAGTAGCCTTGGTCACGACAATGCTACATTTACTAAAGAGGTTTGGCATAAATCAGTCATTCTAATTGAATGGGCTATAAGTTTTGCCCCTTTTTATCGGGTTCAAATTATAACAATAGTAATAATAGTACAGAAAATAACATTGAACCCGAAATAAAATCAAAATATCAGTAATTATAGAAGCACTAAGACCAGTGACAAAGTACTTGAAAAAAAAAACATAAGAATCGAAATCGATGTGGAGCAAGACTATGCTACGCACATTAATGATGAATACAGCTGAAATTTCAATGAAAAGGCCTGAGTGCAGAAACTAATCCACACGAGCAACAAATGCTAACCGGGCATATACAAACTGAAGCAGAAGGTATACAAGAAGACGCAACCAAGAGAACTAGACTCCCACAAATTCTCTCACACAACACTAAATGGTCGAAGGGTCAGGAAGGATGAAAAGAACTAAAAGAGAAAGCACTAACCAGCTCTCCACTGTATAGACGAAAAAATGCTAGGACCTTAGGGACGCTCATTGCTGTCTAAATTCTACTGAGGACTAATGCTCGCTGATAACAAGAGACCAATGTTAAACGACTGTTGCGATAACTCTAATTAAATTACAATGTTTATCGAAATAGGTGGTGATGACTGGAAATCTATAGAGACTTCTTGTTACTCATATTCTAGACGACACCATACATTATTCTCGAAGAGAAATCTTTGCTGGTGGTGCATGTGCAAACTCCTAATGAACAAATTATAATATTGAATGACCAATGGAAAGAGAAACAGCTACAAGGACGATTCATAAGGATGACAAAAGAAGAAAATAACGAAAACACTTGGAAATTGCTAAAAAAGTTAACCTAAACAGAGAAGTCATTAATAATAGCTGCACAACCAAGCACATGAAAGCAAGGATCGATAAGACACAATAAAACAGCAAATGTAGACTCTGTGGACAAAGAGACGAAAGAATAAACCGCATAATAAGTGAATTCAGCAAACTAGCCCAAAAAGAATATAAAATAGACACAATCAATTGGGAAAAGCAGTACATTGGCAATTATGCAAACAATTGTATCTTGAACACACAAACAAATGGTGCAATCACAAACCGGCAGGAGTACAGAAAAATGAAAGTCGCAAGATCCTATAGGTCATGGATATACAAACGGATAAACCTATCAAAGAAAGACGACCGGATCTCATAATAGTTAACAAGAAGGAAAAGTCATGCCAGATTGTAGATTTTTCCGTTCCAGCAGACCACATAGTGAAGATCAACGAGACTGAGAAGCGGAGCAAATACACGGAACTGTCCAGAGAGCCCAAAGAAAATGAAGAAAGTAAAGATACCACCATTAATAGTAGGAGCTCAAGGAATGATACCGAAAAACTTTGAAAAAAGAATGGGAGAAATTGGAACCAGAAGGATGGCCGAGAGAATACGACGGATTTCAATAATGCAAACTGCAGAAATATTAAGGATACCCCTTGAATGTGGAGATTAATACCATACATAAATTACACACAAACTGTAAACAGAAACGGTCACAGATGTAACACACAAAAGGAGACCACATGGAATCATGAAAACTGAAACTGCACAATTTTAAGAGACCGCCACTTTGTGTGTGTCACCATAAACGGGCACCGCACCAAATAAGGGTCAGTGAGGATGGAAAAACCGAGGAGAGAATAGCCAGATATCCGCTGGTTGAGTGCAACCCAAATTTGCCAGACAAATTTCAATCAGGACCAATGGTCGCCGCCAAAGAGAAATCAATAGTAAGCGGCTGTTGGGATAAAGAAAATTCGTTTGTAAATGTTATCGAAAGAGGTGGATATTACTGGAAGTCTGGGGAGACTGGTCACTCAGACTCCAGGGAACATCACAAGTTATTCTCAAAGAGCAATTTTTGATGATGGCTTGTGTGACAACTCCTAGTGAGTAATTAATAATAATAATATGAAGAAGAAAACGAAAAACAAAAAGAATGGATAAAGTATGGAAAGCGCATTTACGCCAGCCTACATGGGCTGAAACTGCCAGAATTCCTATAAGGAGAGACTTACACAGATATGTCGCCTTGGTACCATACACAATTGTCCTGAATAGCCAATTAGAATCTAATAATCGAGGAAATCTCCATTGGTATAGTTCTGAGAATACTGACACCTTAGGTCCGCTGGATGTCACCGAAACTCGTTGCCAGCAAAAGAACAAATGTAAACGTTTGCTGCGATATTTTTTAAAATATTTTTTATAGAAAAGTGGTGAGTGTAGAAAATCTAGAACGATTTCTGCAAGGCAACTGGTTGTTGTCATTGAGCTATCAATAATAAGGACATGTATGAACATCCCTAGTGAATAGATAATAGATAACATAAGTATACTGACACCTGGATCGGTAAATAGCTAGACAATGTTTTGATTTATGTTGTTTTCAGGCTATAGGAGCCACAGTTCAGACATTTAATGAAAATATACCTATTTATTCGTTCCTGTAGCATGTTTTGATTAATTCAAAACACCATATTTCTAATGTAAGTAGGATCCGTGGAAATTCCACCGATTTAGAAATAGGTTTAATCAAAAACTTTGATTTGGTATTTTCTAGATAGTACAAAATAATATAGTTTTTTGGACAGTAAAACCACCCAGGAAAATTAGTTTTTTAACAATCCGCTGAAAATATTGTACATTGTATTTTAAATAGAGTACTACACTGAAAGTAATATTGTGCTATATAGTTCAATACAAATAATAAATCATACTGTACGGGAGAATCATTTAAGCATTTTCTTAAGAGACATCATTCTTCTTTTTTAGGCCTGTTTCTTTTGAATATTTCCTATTTACTTAATGTTTCGCTAATTTTTTTCTTTCGGTGAAGAATCGCCGCACAAATTACCACGAGCTCCTTTCTCACTCTATTAGAACTATGGTACTATATTATTATTATGATATTGGAAAACGAGGCTGCATCAAAGGGGGGGGGGACTCCCATCGTTAAGGTTTTCAAGATTGGCCATTTAAAAGCGAAATTTCACGAATTTGGCACTTTTAAAAATTAGTTTGGCTTTTAAAAATTGTATTTGGCGTTTATCGAAGCGTAAGGTTCGGACGAACTAAGGAAGGAACAGGCTATATATATATATATATATATATATATATATATATATATATATATATATATATATATATATATATATATATATATATATATATATAGTAAGTTATCAAAATATATATGGGAATTAAGCTACACAGAATATTCCGCGTTTCATTCTCATGAGAATTCCTCAGGCTTATGCATAAGCATTCCGTCAGGCTTCGCTAGGATTATGCATATGAATTCCGCGTTTCATTCTCGTGAGGATTCTTCAGGCATAAGCTTAACGAATTTTTACGAGAATGAAACGCGGAATATTCTGTGTAGCTTAATTGGCATATATATTTTCATAATTTACTACCAAGCTCTACCTATGTATTGAGCGCTGTGTACGTAAATACTGAAAAATGTACACAAAATTATATTCGTATATTAATTTATGTGATTAAATGGGGTAATCATATATACGGTTTTTCGCTGGGAAGAGTTTGCAAAGAGGAAAAAAAGGACATCGCCTACTAGATTCTTAATATGGTCCTCAACTCTCTAAGGCATGAAAGGGTGCTCTAAGGAGCTTATTCACAGATATGTTAACAGTTCTCCATATTAGGAGGTTTGGGCGTTAATAGTTTTGTTAGGAGTGAAATAACTTCTCGGGCAGTAAAGAGATCCAACCATGTTTCCAGCGACCTTGGCAACATATTTTATGCAAGTCTTCCATTTAAGGCCAGAAAGTAAGGTCAGTGACAAAAACCTGTAAAAATAATGGTGTTTTCTCGAGATGAGAGCGATTCTCTTCAATTGAAGTAAAGTATAGATCAGATGATTGGTTGAGAAAAAATAAAAGCTTGGTTTGGGTTACATTAAAAGTAACCAGATACCGTTTACTCAATTGCGTCACGTGCACAAGGTAGAATGAGAGAGAAAGAGTTTGCTCATTCTTGGCGTTTAAAGTCTTGTTGTAGATAATAGCACCGTCCTCGTAAATGTCGACGAATTACAGGAATATTACATGCGATTGTATACAGTATTTCCAAATAATTTGGAATTTAACAGATATTTGGTTTATACACCATCTGGTCTTCAAAAATAGTCATGAATTTACCATTTGCCAAGCGGAACTTTGTATAACTTCGGTAATCTAATTAGTTCCGTTGTGTCAAGGAGACTCTAACCGTACTACGCGTAATTAAACACAGCGCATAATCACATTGAAAAATCAGTTTTCGCAAGATCATCGAACTTAAGCGACTAGTAACTACCAGATCGGTTATCATTCGAGAAGCCCATACGCTGTTTATAGGAGGAGGTCGACATCTTGCAACAATTGTAAAATCTTACCTTGTCATTTCCTCCGACCAGGATAAGCATGCGACTGAGTATCTTTATGGATTTAATATTTTCTAGAGACTTCCTCGTTTGCAATAAGCATCTTTAAAGCCACAATTTGCTTAACGATGGCCCCCATTTGACCAATAGAGCGAACATCCTATTTAAATACAGATAATTCTAACTGTCATAATCAGAATGATAAATAGAAAAATATGTTGGGAGGTAATTGTGATATAATGACTTGAAGACAGCAATGAGAGTGGCCACGTTTGATCAATGAAGCACACGGATTAGAAGTGTAAATGAATGCATATATTAAATATTATGTAATGTTAAAGAAACACATTTGTACTAATATAAAAGATATAGTGCGTTAAATACACATGTCTGTCAATGTCGCATGCCTCCGAAAGTGCGTATATCTAGTTTAACATTCCAAGATATTGTTATCAGTTCATTGGCCGATGAATCAATAGTGATCAAACTTCCATTACCTCTAAAACCGTAAGCATTGAAAGATAAAAAAAATACAAATTCATGTTTTGATCAATATATAAGCACATATACTATTCTAACGGAGTTGAACACTTCGTACTTTTTTTCATATACATATTAATACATATGTCTATAATGTATTTCGTTTTAATTCTTCTTGATTATTTAATACTTATTCTCCTAATATACTTTTGGAAGGGGCGATACGGGGATATACAATGAACGCTTTACAGTAAAATGTAAAGGATAATGAGCTATTTGTATTATTTTAGACAACATTATCATGAAAAAACAATAAATTCAATATTTAATTTCCAGTATATAAGGCTAGCACATGTATTTCAGAAAATGATTTGTTGCCGATATTATTAAAGCAAAGATGGAAGATAAAAAATAAATATGCTGTTATGTATCAAGCAAGCTCCAACTTCCCGCCTTAATGCTGCACACTTGCGTCTATTTATAAATACTTTCGACGTACATAACCACAACAAAACCGTATAGCAGCAAGATCTCACCACTTCTCTCTAGAAGTCCCTAAATTGCGGAAGATTGTCAACTCTAATATTATCTTCCCACGGACTGCTGTTTAGATCCCCTCCTTGTTTCCTCTTTCCCTAATTATACTAGCACACAAAGGTTTAGATGTAATATATGCAGACATCTCGATCATCTCCTTCCATAATTCCTGTAAACATGGTTCGAAATAGTAGCCCCAAACGTCAACTACCATTATGCCTTGTTTCAGATAAACGAGAGTTAAAAGATCAATCACCTACTCAAAGTTTTCTAGCTAGAGTGATATCTTCTTCACAACTATATGAAAATAGGGATGTGTCATGCTGTACTAAACGCCATTGTGTTTGGAATTATATCTTCAGGAATCTGTAGCTTCAAAGGAAAAGTTCCCAGTTAAGTTCTTGGCAAACAGTATTCGTGCAACTCTCGAATTCCCTCCGCATATTCTTGCGAGCACGTTGTTCCTGCCTGAACCATTCCAATGATAATACATAATAACTGTGGATTACCCCTCCTCATTGGTGTTATCGGTATATAGTTTATTCAGCACAAGTTAAGAAGGATTGAAATCTACCAAGTTTTGCCATTTTTCTCTGGATCAAAATATGTAAACTTACACTTGAATGAAAACAAGAAATTATTACTTTAAAAAGAAAGATAATCAAGCAAACACAAACATCTCAGACTAACAGCGTATTATATTCTGTACAGAAGAAAAAATGAAATAAACAAAAAAAAAATAAAAATAATATAAAGATTTCCTATATGACAGAATCACTGGCTAAAGGGTTAGTCATATAAGGACTGGACAACGGGTCAGAAAAATAAAGTGATGCCAACTGATGAAGCAACGTTCACGATATTTACCTTAAATGGAGGGAGGTATGGGTTCCGAAGAGGTCATTAAATCATGTATATCAGATTCCAAAGTAAAGCACAGAAGCTCTGTAAAGACTTTTGACAAATATTAAGTCGGGAATCTGCACTAGGTGACGCATCACTCGAAACCCATTTGAAAAGATGGTTTGTGAGTAAAAAGATAATGACCGGAAGCGTAATGTACGCTTTCATAGATATGCTTTTAAAGCAATTCATCGTCAGCGCTATGAACATATTTAAATAGTAATTAGCTCACTTAAGATGAACTAGACCAAAATATAATGGTTAAGCTATTCTTAATGTGGCTAGTTTGTAATAACCTTGCAGAAAAACGGCAAAACTTTGTATTTTCTTTTGGCTTATGATGAACAGAATACCTGGAATCTGTGATAGCGACTAAGAGAATCATATCGTAGTTCAATAAATCGATGTTTTCCGAGTTTGATTTGATTTAATTTGGCTAATGAATGCAGTATAATTAATAACATTATTATAATTTATTAATAATTGAAATGTGACCATAAGAAATATATTTTTGACTTTGGCTTAATATTTTCGAATACAAGAGTATATATGAAATACACATATGTAACCTATATATATATATATATATATATATATATATATATACATTTATATGTATGTATATATATGTATATATGCGTATATATCTATACGTATATATATATGTATATATATATACTTCCTGTTAGTTGACGAAAATAAACCAGAGTGCACAATTATAATACAAGAACACAATATGTGTTTTATTTATAAATGATATAATTAAACTTCCATCGAATGGTATCGGAGTTTCAAAATATTAGATACAGGTGCATAAAAATTTGATTAATAAACCAGGCAAACTTCAGACGCATTGATATCGTAAACAAATACGGGCATATATATATATATATATATATATATATATATAAATATATATATATATACATATATATATATATATATACTAGCCTGGGTGCCCGGCGTTGCCCGTGTGTTTAGATGCGTGTGTTGAGCAAAAAGAAAAAAAAGAAATGGTTGTAGGAAGGCAGGATCGAACACGTACCGCAAAAAAGGAAAAGAGCATGAAAAAAAAAACCGTTACGTCTTTGCCCTTTCGCCCATCGCCAAATCGGGAGTGGTATACGTTTAAATTTGGGCTGATCAATAGAAAAGAGAGGATGGCCTTCGAAAATATAGTCGATAAAACGCCAAGTTGAGGGTGAATTGATTAATGTTTTTAGCCATGTTTTCCGTATTTGTCGTCCGAAGGGTCGGCTTCACAAAATTACTGATCCTGTGAAAATCCGTCGCCTGTCGAAAGTTTAAGGCAGAAAAACATACACACATACATACATGCATTTAAACAAACAGGCGAGGTTTATATTATAGATGATATTGGATGCAATATATAGTAATAGTAATGAATTAAAAAGTTAAAAACAAAATAAAGACTTGTGCGCCACCACCGAGAATCGAAACCAAAACTTTAGCTTACGACTTATTTTTGTCTCTACCGCCAATGTCTGGGCCATGTAGACATATTTGCTGCGAGGCTAAAAATTCAAACACAAATCAATAGCTACTATGTTATGCGTTTGTAATGGCAGCGTTTGACCTCCACCTGGCAAATTTAATTGTTTTAAATTGTCACAATTTTCGGGTCTAAAACCCAGATATAAAGGTTCGCATGGATTCAAATACCTTATAAATGAAGTTTCATGTCTGTAGACCTAAAACTCTAGTTTGTTAGGCGACATTTTTTAAACAAAAAATCTATTCGTAAGCATAAACATATATGGAAACAATTTTGTGTTTACTATAAACTTTTTACACACATATTATGCAGATATAAACCATGTAATAGGTAACTAAAGAGGATCATCCCATAAGGAAACCGAAGAAACTAATAGGGAATTAATTAGAATGAATGTTTGGACGAATATGCAAATTAGCTAGATCTTCTGCTAGCCAATGCAATTCCACGCCCCATACATAACAAAATTGTATTTTCTTTTTAAATAAATAGAGAAAGGGATTTTAATATGAATATCAATACACACGCTTGAAAAACGAATTCATAGGAGTATATATATATATATATATATATATATATATATATATATATATATATATATATATGATCGTTTATGGGCTTTGATGTTCTGACATCACACAGTAGTGTCGTCAGCATGAATTATCTAAAGATGTGATTTGGAAGATCATTCATGTAGTTCAGGAAAAGAGTTTGACTCAGAATGGACCCCTGTGGGATTCCAGGATTAAAACGATGGGCTTCATATTTCTGGCCATTAACCACTACTCTTATAAACATATCACAGAAAAATGATTAAATGATTGAAAATACATTTCCAGATATACAATAGCTGGAAATCTTGTGAAGAAGACCTTTATGCCATACCCAATCAAAAGCCTTGGATATGTCAAGACCAATTGCTCTAGGAAAGAAGCCTTCATCGAGAGATTTGCTTATCCTATGAGATATAACCATAAGCACAAAAAATCCTAGGCTAAGTTAAGAATATGATAAAAGATTATAAATGTATTGTTTGTTTTTTACTGTTTTTATTGTGAAAATATAGGCTTTATTTTACTCGCATTTTCAGTATGTTTATTTTTAATTCTTTGTTTTAATTAAATTTCACGAAACAAGGCATATTGCCACTTTGTTGTAGGGGTCTAGTATCGGGGACATAAGCATCAGGGGTACTGTGTAAGAAGTTAACCAGCAATATGTCGTTTCACGTTGCACTTGAACTTCTGCATGTCAGTGCAGTCGAGGAAGCAGGGACCCGTAAGGGAATTCCAAAGTCTAGCTGTTCTGGGGAAGAAACTACTGGAGTAGAAGGCTCTCTTGAATTTAGGGATCTCTACTGTGAATGGGTGGGACTTAGCTGCTTGTTGGGTTTGTCGGGGTATTTACGTCGTGGGGGAACAAGTGCTTGCAGTTCGTCAGAGCATTCTCCGTCAAAGTACTTGTAGAACAGGCAGAGGGATGCAACATTTCATCGTTGGGACAGAGACTGAAGTTTAGCTGACAGTTCAGGACCTATCAGCTTGGCGACTCTCTTTTGAACCTTGTCTAGGACCGAAGGACGAGTGGCAGATGCACCAGCCCAATATGAAAACAATACTCCATACATGGGCGAATGGTGGCCTTATAGAGGTAAAGGATACTTTCAGGCGTTAGTAGCTTTCTAGCACGGTAGAGAGAACCCACCTTCTTTCGCAGCGTCCCTGGCAATGTTCTCAATGTGTAATTGCTCCAACTCATGTTTCCTGTGAACGTTAGGTCAAGGAGTTTAAAAGATTTACTTTCATATAAAGAGTCATTGGCTATTGCTATTGGCGGCAGGGAAGGGTTCTTGTAATTATTGAAGGAAACAAGTTTAGTCTTGGCAGCATTGAAGGTGACCATCCATTTTTGTCCCCATTCCACTACGGATCGGAGGTCATCCTGTAGTGTTTCTGACATTTCTTTAGTTATGTGTTCATTTGCTTTCCTGTCCTGTATGTTATAGAGTGTGGTGTCGTCAGCATGCATACCCATCTCACAGACAATATTGTCAGGGAGGTCACTGAGATGACGACGGATCGATAAGAAACGTGCATCAATATTATTCGGTTCCTGGCTTCGATACGTTCATCTGACAGTACAGTTACATTATCCGTACGCTTGATTTCAGTTTATAATAATAGCAATAGCAATAATATGAGAAAATTTGATTTAAATTCTGTAAATTTAAATTTACCGCAACTTCATTTTTGCAAAAAGAATAAAATGTTTTTTTTTTAATTGTATTCCCTGTCGAAAATAACATTTTTGTAAGTTTTGATTTACAGAATTTACATCTAATGCACTTTTTATACACACACACACACAAACACACACACACATACACATATATATATACATATATATTTATAAGAACAAGTAGTTAATAAAACACGTTAAAACACTTTGAAAAAGAGTTAAAAACATATTTAATTTTAGAAAGGAAACACTAAATAAGTGGATAGTCCTTAATCCGTGGAGTTTCTAAGAAATACTTTCCTTCTTATCAAAGGGCAGGATTTATCAAAACGCGGGATCGGATTTTGCTTGCAAAAATATTTAATCAAACTACAAGTAAGGCATAGATCTTACTTGATAACAAAAAGTGAAGCAGAGGAAATGGGTGAATAAAAAAGTGATTTCACGTGAATGATTGTCTAGAGAAGGGTAAAATATCGAATGACGATAAAATCCAAAGATGCAGAATCCAAGAAAGTTAGTTAAGTTTCCATTTGCGCAAGTAAAATCCAAGGGAATCGAGTAATTGGAAGATGGTCTGAAGTAGTCCAAAAGCCAAACATATGTGGAATAATTCACAAATAGGTACAAGGAAACGGGAATATTATTAATAGCTAATCCTCGCAACTATTAACTCATACTTTGCTAACGCGTTCATAATGATACCGCAGGTCATTATCGCCTGTTTTGTGTGCCAGTGTAGTAAATGTACGTTCACCCTGATATGTTTCCAGGTGACTAGATGGAAACTATTTGCTAGTACAATATCTTTACCATTACGTCAAGTTAAATAATGTTTTATAGTGGTAGGAAAATGGTTGAGGTGGACACATGTGGGTTGTTAAGGAGTTCTGGAATGTTACAATATGTTTATCTGATAACGAAAAACCGTTGAATTTCAAACTCATTGTAATTTTGATTTTTTGGCGCCTTTCTTGTAAATGGTAACTTTGAATTCAACTATTGTTGCCAGTTATTTTTTGCAACAAAACTAAATTGAGAAGTTGTCCGAATAATATATCATAAGTTGTGTTAAATGACAATGATATAGTCCTTTGCTCCTTACTTCATCTGATATATAGAGTTGTAGAATTGTTTAGACAATTTGTGTACAGATAAAGTTAAAACGATAAGCATTTATGTTATTTTATTTAGAAATAGAATGTGTTTATTGTGATAAATACAATGAGCTGATCGGAAAACAGGAAGAAGCTAACTTTATTTTGGTCAGCCTCTTCATATCTATATAGGATAAAATATCAACTTTGTGTGAGTGTGATACAATCTATTGCTGAAAATCTCCAAATGAGTTCAAGAAAATTAATGTTTAATACATATCTTTCTAGTTGGCATATTTTGTGCGATCAACTATCAGTATCGAGCACCTTAATATGATCCTTACGATTCAGACATACGAAGGGGGGTTGTACATGTTAACATTGTCTCATGACGACGGGATAGATATCAAATTATTTCCCCAAAAGGGTAAATACTTGGGAGGATAGTGTTATGACCAGATATCAAATACTATCTCCACAAAAGAATGCAGTAATACCAGGAAGAATAGTATCCTTTATTTATTTATTACTTGATTGAGGATTGAATATCGGTATCCCGGCCCAGGTCCCATTAGCGAAAACTTTAATAGTTATATAACTGGTCGAAATTAATAAGGCTTTATATGTTTGTCGATTAGCTTATCGTATTTTTCACAATCTGTTTTTATTTAAACACATTTTTTACTAAACAAAATAATATTTATATGTTAATATGATAGCGTGTGTGTTATTTTCTGTCACATGCTTACATCCGGGTCGTTTAAGTATCATGTACTTCCATTTCTTTCATAAAAAATTTACTAAGAATTATTCATAAGTTTTGGTTTCGGTTTCGATCATAGCTGATGAAACTTAAGTCATCTATTTTTTATATAAATAATTTTATCAAGAATTCATAAAGTTTGGTTTCGGTTTCGATTATAACTATATTATTATAATTATAGGGCTATGACAATAGAATATCCTTTTCATTGTTTTTACTATCTAGTATATATCCGACACGGTTAGACACAGTTAATCAACCGAGAACCATATTACTCTCTATAAAAGCATACAAGATATCAACGGATACACACTCGACAGTCAAAAGAATAAAAAATATGCTGTTGTCCTAGCCCTAATTAAAACTTATGGCACTCCAGTAATCTATTTTTATATGAATAATTTTATCAAGAATCTTCATGAGTTTTGGTTTCCGTTTCGATTATGACTGAAGGAATTCAAGTGATGTATATATACATTTATTTTTTTCATGGGGTTTTTATTTCGGTTTCGATTCAAGCTAATGCACTGACGTCATATGGATATATATTGTTTTTTTTATTTTGGAAATCGCAATTTTATAATATATAAAAACAGATAGAACATTAACCACATAATTATATATACGAAATCTACAATAATTGTAATTTCATATTTAAATGTACTTTACGACCGGGCTTTGCCGAGCGTTCATGCTTGCTTAGATAAATACTTTTGCAGTTTTAACAAAAGAGCAACAAAAATATCAGAACCTCCCCATTTTCACCGAACATCTACAGAATGCCAACAATAATATATTATATATGAATGGGTCCTCCATGGAATTTCCACAGGTCCCCCTATTTATTTTCTATTTTAGTATTTCTTTACAGTATTTCCAATGCCAAAATCGGTCAAAGCAACTCTGCCTTGTATGGCAAATACTATCAAACATCATTTAAACATATCCACTGAACTAACGCACTTTTTGGATGACATACTTATCTCACCTTAAATGGGGTTGCAATTTTAAAGGTTTTACTTACCGATTCATTCATAAACTATTATACACTCATCAACAACCTAGGTTCTAACTGTCTGTTCTTTAAACCCATTCGGAGATCGACGTTTACACACACATTTATTATAAAGAATTTTTTAAAAATCACAGGAAACTTCAGTGATGGTTTATTTACATGCAAGTATGAAAGACAGAAAGACAGATAAATGGTTAGATAGCTAGTGCCGCTGCACTAAGTACACTGTGCACACCCATCTACATTATAGATGATACCCCTGGCCCGTCATTCTTGCTTAAAGTCTCGCCTTCAAAAAGGCCTGGGGAAGTTCGCTGAGAATCACGTGGTTCGTCAAGCTTCGTGTTCTCGAGTTACATTTGTCTCTAAAGGTGGCACACAAACTTGCGTTTTCAAACCACGTTTATGAAGCGATTTTATATGAAATTTGTATTATTCTTAGAATAGACGCTACATATTATCTCCCAGTCCGTATAGATGTGCAAGTCAACATAGATAGGATGCAGTGGATATGTGAAGATTAAAAATAACAACAGAAGTGAATCCTAAAAAGAAAAAAATATGATCGCATAAAATAGTCACCCATTTAACCAGACAAGACATTATTTATTAGAGGTCCGAAGTCGGTTAACCGGTTGAAAGAATAAAATCTTTTATCAGTTGCGAGTCGGAACCATTTGTAAATATGGCTTTTGATTTCCACTTCCTCCTTTGAAATTGATTTGATAGATATGTCGTGAGGACGTTTTTCTAGACACTGGCAGTCATGCGCGTAAGAGGAAATAATAATCTCTAAATGGCTTGCTGTGCATATATAAATCACGTCTTTTCCTTTATCTATCTATCTATCTATCTATTTATATATCTATATTAACCTTTATTTTTATACCTTTCCGTCAATCTATCAATATTTTTATAAATAGACACATACCTACGTAATTACAATGGCCATTATAATTTTTAGTTAATTTGTGCCGTCAAACATAATATTTTTTTTATTGCTTTCCAACTTAGAAATTTCAGAATTTCAATAACTCCAAAGTTTTTTTTTTATCTCGCTTACGATAAATACTTATATTACGGTCGGATGCTGCTGATCGGTGATAGTGTTTTGTCGTATATATATATATATATATATATATATACATATACATAGATATATATATAGATATATATATATATACACTTTGCGCAATAGATCTGCTTTAATAAATATTGTTATATCGTTTATCGTTAGATTACTGAAGGTAAGCGAATTGTAACACGACGAGTAATAATTTGACATGATGCAGAGTGGGGGCTCATTTGATTTCTGCGCTCTTCAAAAGAAGTTCATACATTCTATTTTCCACTTTTGAATAAGCCGACGTTTCTGCTTCCGAATCTACCGACAACTTTTCTGCTTCCGAATCTACCGACAACCTTTCTGCTTCCGAATTGTGCAACGAAATTTCCATTTTTGAATCGTCTTCCTTTTTGTCCGAAGTTTCCGCCTTTGTATTACGCGCTCAATCCTCGTGAAAATCACTAGCCTTACACCATGATATGTCAGTGTCCTCGTATTCATTACGTATCTCATTTTTTTACCCAGTTATTTTTTCACTATTCCATTAACCGGGACATATGACTCACTGATTTGTGCTTAATTTAAAATTTGATGGTCCATCGACATTGTATATCATATGGCACGTTTATCTTGACGTTAAGTAACTGCAGAAATCCGACTCCTGTTACTTGTCCTTGTGCATGTAGACATCATTTACGGGTGAGGTTTCCCCGGGACTTGCCTTCCTTCAAAATAACATTGTTCCAGTATGATGCTTCGAGTTTGGTATACGGCATAATCTCGTTGACACACCGGTTCTTGGTAAGCAAATTTAAGAAGATATATGACTATTTGGGAATACCAGATGTTGTATGCAGGAGGATGTGTACACTTTCGGAAGCTTCTGCATTTATTCTGGCCTTAAGCCGCATCGATACTATCCGTCCACTGGATAAGGCTGATAAGGAAGGGAAGATGCGACTGACTTTGTGCAAATCAGCTTCACTTGAAAAAAACTCGCAACGCTAACCATCCGTTGTCCTTAAGATGATCAGACTGCCTTCGTGGTTCCGACGTATACACCAACATGATTCTAATAGAACATTTTCTCTTGGCCAGAAGTGTCTTTACGTTTTGGTTGCTTCCTACAGT
>NC_136486.1:93703636-93781136 GCF_053919585.1 Euprymna scolopes | reverse complement strand
CACTGCGTTCGATACTCTACCAGACATTATGAACTCCTGTCTTAGAATCCAACAACAGAAAATATATGCAATAACATATTTAACTGGTTAATAATTGATCAATTAGAGAAAGCAAGATTAATATTCTTAACTTTTTTATTCACTCAACATTTGAAGAGTAAATGAGGCTTAATGGAATGTTCGAATATCTACTTATCTTCTATAATGTAAATCTCACCCGTCTGTTTAAATGCATTGATGTATGTTTATATGTCCCGCCAAAACTTTCGAGAGAGGCGACGGATCCTGACAGGATCCGTATCATTTTGAAGCCGACGACTCGGACGATAACTATCGAGAAATTGCCCCAAAACATTAACTATTTCACCCTAAATTCGACCGTTTTTTACAAGTAGGGGTCAATTTTGTTTTTCGTCGACATTTTAGCAAGTCATCGTCACCGTTAGACTTTGGTTAATTTCAACGATTTTGACTTCTGGTCACGTCATGGAGACATCGGCTAAGGCGTCAGATTATCTTTCACTTTTTTTCAGCCTTCGCGTCATAGGTATGAGCCTGCCTGCCTACCACTACTTTTTTAAGACCTCTCGTCACCCTGACCACCTACTTTTGCTTTGATTCCCTTCCCATTTTTTCATACCTCTCTCCACATTCACGGGTTCGAGCCTGCCTGCCTACCACCATTTTTTTTGTTCAACGCACATCTCCGAATACCCGGGCACCGCCGGACACCCAGGCTAGTCTTTAATAAAAGTATAGTGTGAAGCCTTAAGAAAGGGTCCCTTTGATTTTTGAGGACTTCGACTGAAGAAAAATGAAACGAGAGAGAATACTACCTTTAAATCTGAAACGCTATATTTCAGGCAAGACAACTGAAAATATAAAAACTAATTAATGCATTAATCTGAAAAATCATAGCGAAAACTTTCATAATAAGAACAGTCTTAAACCAAGCTTGAAATTGCAAATCGATATCTACTTAATAAAAAAAACATTCCCGGACAGTTATATATGAAACAGGTCAAAGGCAGGCATCATGCATTGCCGATTTGCTTGTTATTACCCGGAAATATTTGGCGAGGGAGGCAATATTTTATGGAAAACCATCTAGCCACATCAAAATATGACAACCAGCCAAATGAACATTCGAGCGTAAAACGATTGATTTGTAATTAAAGTAAAAACATATTTTACTTATTACATCTGGATATCTTACATCAAAGTTTGGCTTTTTTTGTTATTTCACGGCATACCAACTTTTCGGGATGGTTAATATTACATCCTGTAATTTTTAACACAATTTCGAAGCTTCAAGTTGTATTCTTTAATTATTGAGTTTTGGTATTTTGCTTGCTTGATTTGTTCCACTCTGTAACAAACTTTTCATCAATCACTTTTGCAAATCTGTCCAGGCATCACATCCTCAACTACTCATACATGATGCTTAGTTTGATAGTTTTGTAGATAAAATGTTACTGTTTTTGGCGCTAAAAGACAATGGTTTTAGAGAGGTAAAAATAAACATATCCCCAATGTTTGAGGTATTTAATTCGAGAAGCCGATATTTATAGACAGCCTGATTTGGTAACAGCAAACATTCTATTTTTCCGGAGTGATTTGCTTACACGTAAATAAAAGAGAACTGGCACAAGATGCCTTTAATCTAACATTGTATGTTAATATACAGTTACACCTTTAATTTACTTTCAATGATTACTGGAATTGGACTGAATTATAAGAATTATATGTGAAATAATATTATATGTCTCTCCGATATCACAATTTGTTTAAATACAGTGTGATAGATATTAAATGCCACCCACTATAAAAATCGTTAATATAAACACAAAATTAAGGAAATACAATAATACTTAGGACCAATGAACGTCACTTCATGCATGGCTTGTTTAATACGTTTCATGATGAAAATAAGATAAAAAATATTCGAACAAATTTTGTTTTTCCCATTTCGAGTGTATGCCGCAACTGTTTATATTTGCATTGAATACACAAGCGAACACGACTAATTGGGCTTCAGGAATACTCCGGGGGATGTTTTGATTGAGATTAAATTTGAGATGACCCTGTAGAAAATAAACTTCAGATCAGACCTGCAACCTCAATGAAAGTCTCCACACACACACACACACACACACACACACACACACACACACACACACACACACACACACACACACATATGTTTCGTGGTTAAATTTTTAATTCTGTAAAACAACATATAGAGGCATATATTCGATTTAAGAATTTATTGCTAAACAAAGGAATATATGGAAAGAGTTATTTTAATTTCCTTAATCCATGGATTTTCAACAATGGCTCACATAATCAGAGGAAATGAAATGGAGTTAGCAAAATGTTCAGCTGCGAATGGACGAATTTTGCTTTTCAGCACAATTATTGAAAATAGTTTTTTGAGTGGTTGTGAATAACTATATGGAGAAAATTATACGAAAAGAGAAGTTGATACAACCTGGGTAGTCCATTATCGGAAGGAGTCCAATGTCATTCGGGGTTACAAATCCGGGTGGGCAGATGATATGAGCCATTGTTGAAAATCCATGGATTAAGGAAATTAAAATAACCCCTTCTATATATTCCTTTGTCAAGCAATAAATTCTTAAATCGAATATATGCTTCTATATGTTGTTTTTTCAGAATTTAAAATTAAACCACGAAACTTATATATTGCTCTATTCTTAAATATTGAGCTTTTTCCTTTTAAGCTAGGATCTCCTTGAAAGTATTACTATATATATATATATATATATATATATATATATATATATAACTATATATATATATAACTACGCATATATATATATATATATATATATATATATATATATATATATATATATATACGTAGTTATGGTTGTTGATTTTTGTTTTTAAATGATATTAAGATTAGCTACTTCACCTTCAAGATCGGATGTTTTTGTTTTTAGAAACTGCACATTTTTTTAGTTTGGACGTAAACAAATACTATTTTTATTTATGTATTCATTTATGTATATATTTTTAAAACAGTAATCTACGTGCATGCATGTTTCGGGGCCCTACCACTCGTTAAAAATAAACAAAAAAGTAAATAAAATATTATATGTATACATATATATATATATATATATACACACACAGATATATATATATAGAGAGCGAGAGAGATAGATAGATAGATAGATATATAGATATATATACACATATATATGTGTGCGTGTGTATATATATATGTATATATAGATGTGTATATATATATAGATGTGTATATATATATATGTATATATATACATATATATATATATATATATATATACATATATATATATACGAGGAGGCGTTCCAAAAGTGAAATAGATTGGTTTTTGCTAATGAAGTTAGAGATGGTTTCTGTTGCCGTGTTCGAAACTATCGACCGGTGTTAATCGTAGCAACCTGCACTGATGATTCCAGAAAGGATGAAACACTTGTGTCTCTATGTATTTAATAATTTTTTATAGTAAATAATTTGATATATATATATATGTATATATATATATATATATATATATATATATATATATATATATAGTAAGTTATAAAATGTATATGCGATTAAGCTACACTGAATATTCCGCGTTTCATCCACTCTAGGATTCTTCAGGTTAATGCGCATAAGCCTGAACAATCCTATAGTGGATGAAACGCGGAATATTCAGTGTAGCTTAATCGATATATACATTTTATAACTTACTAACCAGCTCTACCTACGTATTGAGTACTTTTGAAGTAAATACTTAAAGTTTACGCATAAATCTATACTTTCGTATATTAATTTTATGTGAGTAAATTAAGTATATACATATATATATATATATATATATATATATTGTTATCCACATATTGTTGTTTAGTTGCTTGCAAGTAGTCAGATTGGAAAGCACTACTAATTGCATGGTCCCCGAGATTAAGAACAAAAACGACGTGTGATATCCTAATCAGAGCAATAGTCAAGAAATCAAGCCAATGTGCTTGCTAACAATAAAATGGATTATTACGCTATATGTTCCCTTTTGATTTCCACAAACATTATCACTAAATAAAGTGGGAAGTCAATTTTATAAGAAGATTATATTCGCCCGTTATATATATATATATGTGTGTGTGTGTGTGTGTGTGTGTGTGTGTGTGTGTGTGTGTGTGTGTGTGTACTAGCAGTGATACCCTACGTTGCATGGGATTGAATAATGATCAACGAATGTTTCGGACTTATATATTTTTATTGTCTTTGAAATCGGTAATATCAACAATTTGGGGGCTAACTGTAGTGTACCGGGAAGCTTCATATTTCTCGCGCAGTGACTTATTCCACACTACATTGTAGTCTACATTGCATTGTAGAGAATCTATTTTTAATTTTCTGAAATTATTTTCTATATATAATGGCTTGAGTTAAATTTAAAAATGCAAAAGTAAAGTATAATATTCAAATTATACTCTAAACAGACAAATCTATTTCGAACGTCCATTGTCATCTCTAAAAAACTACTCTTAACTTTATCTGACAGGTTTTTCTTCCGCTTGTACTAGAATGAAGGATTGAATTTAAGTTTAAAATTAACAAAAATAATGTGTCAGTGTACAATTGTTTTCTAAACAGAAACAAACATTTTGAACGCACCCCTGTCATGTCAAAGAACAT
Source organism: Euprymna scolopes (assembly GCF_053919585.1). Classification (NCBI taxonomy): domain Eukaryota; kingdom Metazoa; phylum Mollusca; class Cephalopoda; order Sepiida; family Sepiolidae; genus Euprymna; species Euprymna scolopes. Next base: position 93,776,437 of record NC_136486.1, on the reverse strand, counting down.
TCAGTTGATTTTATATGCGGGATATTACTGTTCGTTTGGTAATAAAACATCTCAAATGTAGTTGTGATGTTAGGCTGTATAAGGTATCAACTTTAGTCAAAATCGCCTGTTCCTACTTTCATTGCATTAAGTTCGATCATCGATTACTGATACTTATCGAAGACATTTCGACACAAAACCACACTAAGAACACTGCCAGAAACATAATATACCTTTGTGTGAAATTTCATAAAATCGGCTCAGTCATTTCGGAGTATATATATGAAAAATAAAAAAAATTGGTATCATAGTAAATTCGAGAGTGTTGATGCAGTGATTGCAGGTGATTAAATGACTTACTGACTAGATGTTTTTTTTTAACGAATGATAAAAAGTAATTTTTTGTATGGTTTCAAATGTTAAAAACTTCAAAGACTATATATATATATATATATATATATATATATATATATATATATATATATAAATGAGACGGCTAGTTTATTCAACCTTACTAAACTAGAAAAATCCGTTTTTCGCTATATTTTGCAAGAATAGTTGTATCTAACTCAACTGTGTTTTCAAATATTAAAAAGTAAAAAATATTACCGTATAGAAAATCTTTTTCGACAACGTTTATTATCGGTTCTGATTTCAGCCGAGCTTATTTACCGGAAATACTTCCGGTTTATATTGAATCTGCTTTCATTTTTCTGAATCAATAAGTATACCATTAATCCTGTTTTATTTTTTCATAGAAAAAATTGCATCAATCTGTTTTTGTTTCTTCCTACATTTTTTTACGTGTTCTTCCCTGGCATAACAAAATAATAATAATAAAAATAACTACTCGCTGGGATTCGGCAATATATATATACATCAGTTTTGTTTGTTGTTTAAAAACTTGCAAACGAAAATACACAAAAAAGTTTATTTCACTTTCTAAACCATAAAAAATACTTTAACAAGAACGTTGCTGGTTAATTTTTACGACTTGCTCTAGCGAATTATAAACACTCTAACCTCCCCATGTTAAAAATGGCTTTCGGATTAAACACCCCCCAAACTTCGAAAGTCGTTCTTAACATGGGGAGATTGGGGGGGCAGTTATTACGAAAGCTGTTTTGAACATGGTGATGTTGGAGTGAACATGGGGATGTTTATAATACGTTGGGACAAGTCGTAAAATTAACGACGTTGCTATTATTTATTGCAAAAAAATTGCTTTCAATGTATTTATTTGACAAAAAAATGACATTTTCTACAAACATTTAATAAGAAATACAAATGAATCGCAGGTTTTTTTAGTTTTTTTTTGTGTTTTTCTGTTGATGTTTTTTTCTACATTTAATATTTTACTTTATAATTTCTTTCACATAGCTTTGTTATAATTACATCGGAAACGCTCGGCTTTATCCGGCTGTTGACGTCATGCGCTGATGAAAGCCGAACGCTGAGAAAATAATTACACAACACTTAAAATTTAATTCATTGCGGATTTATTCAAGTATTCCTTTGGAAAATAAATATTTAAAATAAAGTGGCGCTTATGCACTTTTGGTACCGTGCTATTTATTAAAATAGTATTTTCGCGTTATTTTTGCTTATTAAATTGTTAGGTGAAAGTACAGATAACCCGGTCGGTTTCTTATGTGTGGAAAATCTAGCTCCCGAAGGGAAGGGTACTCTGGATAGTAACAAAAATAAAAATTGCCTCAGTCTCGAAGGATTTCTGCTCTATAGACCGTTGAAGTGTAGTTCACCCTCTGCTTCTCTCCCCCTCCCTGTCTTCCTCTCTTAATATCTCTCTCCATCGATATCTCCCTCTCTCTATATATATCACCCTCCCCATAGCTCTTAGATCCCCTTTCTCTCTCTCTCTCTAACTCCCTCTCTCTCACTCCCATTCTCTCCTTTTCTTCTGTTTCGCTTCCTCTCTGTTTTTAACTTTTCCCTCTCTCTTTCTATCTCTCAATCCCTCTATCTCTCTCTATCTCCTTCTCTTTCTCTATTTCCGCCTCACTTTCTCGTTTCTATCTATATATCTTTCTCTCTATCTGCCCATGTCTACTCCCTCATCCCATTCTAGTCTCCTAAATTAATAACAGTGAATAAGGAATTGTGAAAACATGGATAACTCCTATTTTAGTCACCTAATTTACTTACTGTGAGATTAGAAGTTATTTGGAAATTACTGCTACCTTGAACGGCACCAGGAGTAACTGGTAAAAGATTTCCTATTAAATTGATTTTGGCAGCCATAGGGCGACAAAATGACATAGCCTTTGCCCTTGCTGCATGGGAAATTCCTGTGACCTTGCTATCAAGTAAACGTACGACTCATTCTACTATGAAACTTCTACTAAATATTCAATGTTTCAATATTTCTATATATGGGAATGCAGTAATATTGCTTGCAGGAGATTTCAGACAAATATTACCTGCAATTCCTCAATCAACACCAGCAGATGAAATAAATGCTTGCCTCAAATACTCTACTTTTTGGTGCCATTTGAAGACATTATACGTAACTCAAAATGTGCGTGTCCAATTGAAGACTGCTCGATCCGCACAGACATTTTTACACCACTTGTGGAAAATTGCGTATGGAAAAGTGCCGGCTGATCCGAGTTAAGGGCGAACTTCTTTGATTCTTAACTTCTGTAGTTTTATTACATCAAAATAAGAGTTGGTTAAAAAGGTTTTTTTCAGATATTAAAATTAATTATATGAATTCCACTTGACTGACTGAACAAGCTGTCCTTGCAGCTCAATACAAAGACGATATGATTCAACGTAAAATTCCAAGTGAGGTAGTCAAATACAAATCCATCGACGCTGTTGTGGAAGCAGATAAGTGGTTGATTATCAAACAGCCTGGGATGCCTCCGCGTATACTGCAATTGAAAATTGGCATACTAATTATCATGTTGTGAAATATAAACCACTCCAAGCTTGCAATGGCACATGGCTTGCAGTAAAACAATTAACAAACAACAATCTTAACAGGACCTTACACAAGTGAATATATTTTCATTCCACGCATTTCTATGATTCCACCGGATACATACATATACACATATATATATATATATATATATATATATATATATATATATACTAGCAAAAGTACCCGTCGTTGACTGGATTCAAAAACAGTCTACAGAAAATGGACTTTGATTTAGTAAAGTATGATAGGTTATGAAACGGAAGGGTTGTAAAGAGATAGCTTCGGATTTGGGGATATCAAAACCAAAGCAAAATATGATGGAAGTAAAGATGAAATAGATAAACCGCATAATTTATCATATCATACCTGTTCACAGTGACACACTTATCACAATATTCTGTGGATCTATATTAAAAAACCTTGTTAAACTTTGTGACATATTTCCTTTCTATGGAGGCCAGGCGCGAACAAACACCCCATAATTTTATTATACCATATTTCTTACAACTGAAACATAATTATCAAAGTATACTTACGCAGATAGATACGAAAAGTCTTTATTAAAGTGTGTGCCTATTTCCATTCTATGGAGGCCATGCGCGAACGCAGACCCTCCATAATTCTATTATACAATCCCTATTAAAGTTAAAACATACTTATCAATCTATTATTATGTATATCTACATAAAAAAAAACACTTGTACACTACAATTTTAATGAATCATCATTATACCAGATCAAACATACCCATTCCCGTGTCTCGATACATCTTCTATCATTATATGAGATTAGTTTTCTATAATAGTAAACCATATAGGAGCCTATTCGTAACTTGACACACACAGACATTCAGCTTTATATTATAGATATGTATATATATACATATATATATATAGATAGATAGACAAATAGATAGGTAGATATACAATTTACTTGATATAATTTCAGAAGATAAGTATCTTATACAAAGGATGCCCTTTCTACATAGATTTAATTTGTATTCTTCTACATAACATTATTGAGTATCATCGATACTGTATATATGTGTGTATGTTTTCATATCATCGTCCATTATCTAAAGGTGTCGTATACTCACGGTGTATTCGAGTCCATTCAATGGTGGATAGGCAAATTGGAAGAAGTATATCACAGATGATCTTAATGGTAGTCACTTGAGCTGGCCAACTTTTAACGAAGAAAATTAGATTAAGGTGGAATCGTGTTACTCTTTCATACTGGTATGCGGTTCATCACCCAACGCTAATCCTTTTGTTATGATAATTCGCTTTAGATACTAAATTCTTTAAAACTTCTGAAGTGTAAGATATTCGATAAGTTCAAGCTGAAGCACCTATCAGTTCCAGATGATATTTTATACGAAGAACTAAGAAAGTATACGTTCCATATATAACTAGAAAGACTCCTATTCTAGGATGGGAAAGAGTAATAATAATAATCATAACTTGCAAGATCAGTAGAAATTCCACGGTATTCAAAAACTGTTAAAACATAAATAAAATGAATAAAGATAAAAGAAAGCAAATAACGACGAATTCAAAACAAATTACAGCAAATTCTTTTTTAACATTTTAAATATTTTTCTTTCAACGAAAACACTATATAGAACATAATTATTTTGTACATTTGTTTAAACTTAAAAAAGAACTGAAAATCCTATTTCAACTTGACATTTAAAATATAAAATATCTTAGTTTATTTGAAACCGTAAGCAGACAGCCATGTTGTTTTTACTTTCTTTTAGAGTAAATGATTTTTATAATTTTAATCTTATAAAGAACGACCATAAAAGTGAGGTAATTTCTTTCTCAATAAATCATGTTGGCGATGATGTTTTTTTTTTTTTTTTTTTTTTTTTGTCACATTGTCCGTACGGACAAAAAATTAATATTTATATTTATATTATTATTATTATTATTATTATTATTATTATTATTATTATTATTATTATTATTATTACTACTACTACTACTACTTCCACTACTACTACTACAATAATAATAATAATAATAATAATAATAATAATAATAATAATAATAATAATAATAATAATAATCATCAATTGTTTCTAAATACTCGGGTTAAAATTTTACAAAAACTGGAGACTCTATTTTCCGAAGGTCTCTTTACCTGATTTTGCTACTTTTACTTTAAACTAAACAAAAGTAAATTTAGACTACTCTGTCACTCTTTTCGCCAAGCATATGCGCCATAAATAATCAGTTTTAATACAATCTTGAACTATATATTAAAATGTCAATGCTAGGTGTCTTATTTTCATCAAAATGAAATAATTCTATATGAAACATTAAGTTAATCGCATAATTCTATTATATTATATGAATATTTTAGCAATATATCTAGATGAATAGTGAAGGCAACACCGTGACAGCAGAATTTTCAGTTGTCAATGCTAATTTCTTTTTGCATTAATCTCGTTATGAATAATTACTCTAAAAATATTAGTAATAATTCATTTAAACTTTACATATAGTTTCATATTTTTTATGAGAATTCATAGTTTGATTTGGTTGGTTGTTTTGTTTTACGGCATATCAACCCTTTTCAGGTTATTTAATGCCGAATCTGGTGATTTTGAAGAACCATTTTTTTAAATATAGTATATTTGTTTTTTTTAAGTCGTATTCTATTTAACCCATAGTTGGGACCCTAACAGGTGCTACCACTCCGGGTCAGAGTGAACCTGGGAGCAATGGCAATTAAAGGGTGGCTCCACACTCCCTAATGCCTGCAAGCTCGGGCCCTCACCATCGGATATAGTTTAAGGTCATATCCAGGACCATTTTTAGTTTGAATCATTTCGACTACTACGACTACTATTACTACGAATGTAACCTCCGGCCATTTTAGGGTCAGCTATAACAGGTAAACAGATAGCGAAATATAAAATAAATAAGATCTAAGAGATTATTCTGGAGATTGAAGAATCACTATTGAAAATTTAAACAAAGAATACATTTAAAATTACTTATGACCTCATTTTCATGACTGGCGGATGAAACGTGAAAATTTTGCCCTATGGATTACATAAAGTATTTAGTTTTAAAATCTTATATCAGTATAGACAACCAAATTCGACGTGAACATTCTCAGGTTCGGAAATATATACCTGAAGCAATTTGAAGATTATATTGGTCGAAATGTTGTGCGAGATGAAAATGGTACTCGGAATAATACAAAAATATCCTCTAGTGCTATTTTATCATTGATTTTTATTATTTACTTCACGGGTACCGCAATGGAAATTTGATAACATAACACGATAAGTGGAAAACCCTTTAGACGTTACTTGGTTAAGAAACGTCCTGATAAAAGCAAATAGCTTCCCGGGGTAATACACGATGTTAAATGATAAAGACATAGACGATGGAACCGCTAGGTTTATAAGGGTTGAGTTGACGTCGGTTACATTTTCTGGTGGATGTCAGATCTTTCTAGTCGGCGTTATAACATGCAGCATTTTATTGTCATTGATTGCAGATACCGCCTAGCAGGATTTGCCCGCTTGTACGAATAACCACATTTTGTTTAATAAAAAAATATAATTATTTTATTTAACACATAACATCGGAGGAGCATACTTTGTTATTTAAACCTGTTAAGACCTGACGCGTGTCACCAACGACTGACACAAAAATATCCATCTGCTTTCGACGGAGTCCACTGTCTAAAAACAATACAATTTAATTCGCCGCTCTTTCTTCATTAAAGGAGAGCGAAAGAGAGTGAAAGAAAGCGAGAAAGAGAAAAACGACATTTATACATGACACTTGAATATTGTTTAGTTTTTGTAGGCCTCGACGACGAGTTATTTTGGGTTTTAGCTTCCAAATATGGCGTCACAGATCGTTTGGACTTGGTTGAATATTATAAACAGCTGTCACTATTAGTTCGAATCATACCTGATTGATAACAATTACTGAAGCCGCCATGTTTTTCTTTTCAATAATAACGGATTTTTCTAGCCTCCATACGAGCACAGTCGGACACAAATTAGGTATAAGTTTTTATAACGCAGAAGCTCCCAGCTTTCTTAAAAGGGAGCTCTTTTTTGTGTGCCACAATAATTTATCTTAGATAACGGCGCTGCAAGGCTTTGTTCACGTTGGACTTGAAAACGACTATGGCAGAGTCAGCTAAGAAGCAGATATCTGGTATCGTGCTTCACCGACGGGCAGTTCTAGAAAAGAACTCTGCTCATGGAATTTTCGCTTAAATTTAGGGACAAATAAAGAATAAGGGACATTACTGGTAGTTGTTGTAGCTAGTCGAGTGTTTGCCGCGACAGAAGACATTGGGGGACCATAGAGTGAACTCAGTCGAGCATCTGCCATGAAACTAATGATAGAGCATAGATAAACTCGTAACGTCTTTTTTGAGGCTGCAGTGAGGAGAAAATGATAGCACCCACCAGATTACTACGTCAGTTTTGTAATCTAATCTAACAAGGAAGAAAAAGGATTATCTGAGTAGCTCCTAATCAGATGTTACAATAGTATACCATTTCAGGACGCACTTCGCTCATATCAAGGTAGAGGAGTGCATCGGCATTTAGATCTACTGGAGCGGGAGGATTATCCAAACATTTCTCCGGATTACTTTGAAACGGATTTGATGCATATGTTCTATTTTAGATGAAGAGCGAAGGTCAATGTCAGAAGCCTATCAAAACATCGCGGTTTCCTAGGGGAAAGCCTTTCATTTCAATTTGGGTCTGGTGTGGATCACTGCGTTGAGTGTGGAAACAGAGAAGCTTAGTTTTAGATGCATTAAAATTAATTAGTTACTTTTGTTCACAGAGACTCCCGTGCTCAATGCCAGAAAAGAGAGAATAAGAAATAATTTCGTCATTGACAACCTTTTTCCACAAATCTTAGTGCTGTCGGCATAAATGTCTATAACTTATCTAAGAATGTTATTTGGAATTATTGATGAAAATTAGGGAAATGTTTGGCCCCAAGATGGAATCTGGGGAACACCAGCGTGGATACTATGAGCTTCTGATTTTTGCCCATCGACGTCTACTCTAATATATATATGAGAGAGAAAGGATGTACTAGTTTAGAGAACATTTTTAGCGATTCCGTAGCTAGGAATCTTGTGAAGTACACTTTTAAAAAGCTTTCAGTATGTAAAAACCAATTGCTATAATAATGTAGCCGGCGTAAAGAGATGCACTAATCCCATGTGATATAAGTTAGAATGTAAACTGTAAATCCATCAGGACTGAATTCATATTACATGTCATTGAGTAGGTGATTTTCCCATGAGATAGTTGACCACTTATCTGTTTTTCACAGATTCCAGCGACTTACTCATGGCGTACAAGAAAATGAGTCGGTTGTACTGAGAGGCAAATGTTTAAAATACAGGTCAGACTGGTCGGAGTCGTGAAGTTTTCCAGGGTGTTGGCAATATTCACCTTAAGGCAACGTTTAAACAGGTTTGTAAGCATAAGATCTAGTTCCGCGTTAAGATCTTTTAGCACTATGATTGGAATGACGTCAAGGCCAGCTTCTCACCATCTATCTTAGCTAACCAATTCGACATTTTAAACAGTAATGTCACCACAGACGTGAATATATACCAAAGGATAAGCAGTGAACATGAATGTGAACAATTTTCTCGGGGTTACTCTCAATGGTACGAACTCTGCTGTTGTGGAGGGGGGCGACAAAGGACAAATATGAATGCGATCCTCTGATTATGTGCTACACGGAATTTCATATAGTGCTGATTAGGATCTTTTCAGGTGATGTCGTTACCACATGGAAAGCTACACCCAACATAGGCAAATATTTCATTCCCATCTTGGGGGATCAGATTTTTATGTCAAGTTTGAGTATCCTTTAATCTCGAACAAATCTAAGAGAACAGTCGGGCCAGTTTCGTAAATAGACAATAGATGGTGACTCATTCACAAAGATAATACAAAGTAGATATATTTCGTGCATGTTTATATGTTATACACACACACACAAACACACACACACACACACACACATATATATATATATATATATATATATATATATATATATATAAGAATAATTATTACTCAATTACAATTATCAAGCTTCTTTAAAAATATTTCAGGATAGGCACTGTCTGGGAAATATAAACGAAGACGGAGTCAAGTAGCGCTTATGCAATTTTCACTATTTCCAGACATTCAAAAGCTCGGGATAGTCTAATGTCTGCGCTCGAATTGAGCGTTTATTAGTTTGAATTCCCTTCATTTCTCTGGCAAATGTTGGGTGGATCGGATGATAAAAGTTTAGCAAATGGGGCTAAAGGTTGCTTCATAATGAATTCTAATACCCGACCGATAGGCATTGCTAATTTTTACATTGATTATTGCGTAAGCATGACCCACTATTCTCTCTAGTTATAAATAAATAATTAATATCTAATTAGATATATGTAATTAGTTAAAATGATAAAAAGTAAAGCTACGTAGGAAGTATAATACATTATAAAGTCAATAAGGGTTACGAAAAGGGAATAGGTGAAGAACCCACGTTCTCCTCTATCCTTTTTCCTGTTACAGCTTATTGACTCAATAATGTGATATATATTTATATATTATATGTATATATGTATATATATGCATATATATATATATATATATATGATGATTGCTGCATCTTTCCCGATGATCGCCGTCACAATGAGTTCTCCCAATCTTGTCGTCCATGCCATCTCAGATGACTCTCCACTCCTGCCTCAGATTTGCACATCTTGAAGCAGGTGTGACATACAAATTGAGCAATTTCCATCGAGTTGACTTCCTCTGGAGGTTGACGGGTATTCTTATGAACAATCACATGTCTTCTCAGACCAGCAGTAGACTTGCAAACTTTGCTGCATGCTAAACAGATCGTTTGGTTCGGACTAACAGGTGCAAAGTTGACCTGAACAGGAGTTTTGTGCGACTTAAGGTGGTTGGCGTAGCCAGCTTTTGGCACGGCTAGATCTTATTTTTATTATAAGAGACTGGCTAATTGCAAACTTATTTTTAGCTTAATTTTAGCTATAAAAATATACGTTTATATATATATATATATATATATGCGTGTGTGTGTGGGTGTGGGTGTCTGTCTCTGTGTGTGTGATTATAGTTTGGAAAACACTGTGTGTATAATATTTGTTTTAACTGATGTTTGCAGTGATGATTAACAAAGGCTTTGTGTTTTCCATAAATATATCAAACTCAATTCTGCAAAGCAAACCATTTTGTTCATGAAAAACGAAATACATAGTATAAAGCCTTCCTTCCCACAAGGAAGATGTATACAGAGAAATATTCAATCATAACATGTTATAGATGAGGACAAAATATCATAATAAACGAAAAATATATAACTCGTCTCTCGGATTGTTTGGATGAATGACTTTCTTGCAACTGTTTTCCAGAACTTTTCAGCCAAAGTGTCTGCGAATGATTTATTAAGACATAACCGAAACAGAGCAAACAATATACGTAAATTCGTGTTAGGGCAAAAATCAATAGAATTGTAATCTACGGATGTATAATATTTCAAACAGAAAAAATGGGGGAAAAAGCACATAAGAATACTGCTTTTTTTATAAGTCCATTTCAAGAGAGCCTATTTATAAGTGTTTATGCATATAAAGCGTATGCTAGTTTTTATGTCTTGTTTTTAAAATAATGTGTGAAATTCTGTATGGTGCATTATACGCCTAAGACAGGCTTAAACATACGGATTAAACATTAGCATACTCTTATTATTTTGTTAATATAACATGTATCCTTATTTGTAGATGTAAGTTACTTTCAATGTAATCTCTTTTCTCTCAGTAATCTATATCTCTATGGATAGAAAGAATGAAGAATCGTAGTTAAAAGAACATCAAAATCATTCTCACTACCACTGAGATGAATATAGGTAACCTCCGGATCACAGAATCTATTTTCACAACAATACTCAATACCATAATAAATAAGTGATCAGAGTTTAATGTAGATCCTAATATAAGTAATATCCTTCTCTGAATCACTATTATACCAATCTATGAAACAGTTATTGGCAGTCTTTGTCTTATTCCCATTATACGTAAGGTTTATCAAATATTATAGAGTATATCAAACTATTACCATAACTATAAGGAGATCACTATATATAGTTTATTTACGATGAATTACACTAGTCCAAAAAACCGCGACATACACAATTACAAACACACATATATGCATAAATGTTTATATAAAATTATAATAGTGCAATTTGAATTCTAAATAATATATACATATATAAACAGATTAAATAATTTACTATTGAAAACTATTTCAAATATACACACACATTTACGTCTATAAGATGAAAAACATTCACTAATGAACTCAGTCGATCATCAAAAGAACATCAGTCTATTATTATATTATATATAAATCCGCGATTATGCCCCTGCGTACGATATTTCAACTCATGCACCATATAAATCTATATCTTCATACAAAGTGATGTAAAATGGGGGAATACACAAACGGAATGTTCAGGAAAGATTATCGCTACAGTCCTCTGTCTCTTGTCTCTACTCTCGTTGCCTTCTCTCCTGGCTGATCGGGAATCATCTCCCAGCACCCAGAAATGAACATCGTTTTATAGGTTCCATCTTCACGCACACACGAGATTATGCGAAAACGGACGAAATAAAAACGCTGGCCGCCATGTTTGTTCTTCCTTTTCTTCGCCTGAACTCACTCGCTGAGCACCCACGGTAAGACTTCTCTTTCTTGCTTCTAACCACATGCCTCCCTGATATAGTCTCTCATCCACTGTGGCGTTCGCCTCTCTCTACTTGGCCTCTGAGGTGTCTTGTCCTCCTCCTGTGGCTGCATTCTCCCCTCCACTGCTTCGCCCTCAACTGGTCTGACGTCGAGAATGTGCCTCGGGACTCCTCCCACCACAATGTTGTTACTAGTGTTTCTCCCAGTTACGCGACCTCTACTCCATTGTGTGGTGCAGCGCGCCCCCGGTGGCTTCACCCATACCTCGTCCCCGAGTTTAATTGTCCCTGTGGCCTCTACTTCTCGGCTTGCCGGCTCCGCCCTGGGATGTCTCCAGGAATATGCAAACATTGACAGTTGCGGGACCGTCTCTGGTGCTTGTCCCAGTTTAGGCGACATGTTATACCAGAAGACGGCTTGCTCAGGTGAGGTGCCTCCTCTTTCCGCAACTGCTTTTATGGTGCGGTGGTTTCTGTCCACGATCCCGTTGCCACTAGGTCTGTAGGCAGCTCTGAAAAATTGTTGGATCTTCCATTTCTTCAGTACTTCTGTCACTGCTACTGACTTGAACGCAGTCCCGTTGTCGGTTAACAACTCTTCCACGAGGCCTCGCTCCAAAAACACCTCATCAAGGATTGCCGCTATTTCATTGCCTGTTCCTCCACGTAGCTTCTTCCATAGGGCAAATCGCCCGGGCCCACAGTCAATCATGGTCAGGTAAAGTCCACCCCTGTAATGGATGACATCGCATGCCAGTCTCTCCCAGGTCCCACTCACCTCCAATTGGCCAGCTTCATGCGTGCTTGGAGCAGAATCAATCGACTGACATCTGTCGCATGTCCTGGCCACTTGCCTCACTTGCTCCTTGGTGATCCTCGGGTCGACTTTTTTCACTAAGTACCAAGTCCTCTCTACCCCCATATGGTGCAAATTGTGCAGTTCTCGCACGCCAACATCATCTAGATCCGATGCAGCAACAACATCTTTCTTTGGCAACAGCCAACTCTTCTTCACTCTCGTGAGAGCATCTGCTCGGTTCTTTTCAGAAGCCACCATGTCTACGCGAAGCTTCAAACAAAACTCTTGCATAAGCTCAGCCAGCACCCCAAGCCTGCGCTTCACTAACATCTCCACAGCCCCTTTCGTTTTTATCCTTTTTTCGCTTGAAATGGGAGACTTTAGCCAAGAAAACACCGTGGCAGAGTCTGTCTTGATGCCGATGTCACGTAGTCCCCATTTCAAGGCCAGATTGACTCCTTTTATTGTCGCGTCTAATTCCGCCACATTGATGTGGCTGACGTCATTCTTTTTCCTCAACCAGGCTGCATCTTCTGCAAATACTCCTCCAATTTCCAAAACGACCCCTGTTGCAATGCTGCTCGCATCGCACCACACGACTCCATCCAATGTTCGCAGTATGTTCCAGGTTCCCCGGACTGGATCTTGCCGTTCTGCTTCTTTCAGGAGCTCTTCCATCATGGCGACCGTTCTTTCTCCCACCTTACCATTCCATCCTCGTCCTTCGGCGTGTCTCTTTATGTAGCTGCATGCTGGTCTAAGCCAGCTAGCAATGGGGTAATATCCGATCAACTTTCCGCATATGGAAAAAAGTTCACGTCTGTTGAGCTCCTGCTTCAGTTGTGGGATCTCGTTTCCCCTGCGAAACTCTAGGCCGCCTGACGCACCTCGTTTGAGTTTTAGGCCCAAAGCAGCCCGTCCGTCTAATTTTTCCGGCTCTTTGGCGACCAACCCGAACCTCTTCAAATGAGCCACCACCTCCTTGGCAGTTACCACAGTCTCATTCACCAGAATGTCGTCTATGTATGAGCTCACTACCCCTACCCCATCTCCCTTTCCCATTGTCTCCAGAATCTTCCTGAGGATAGTTGACATAATATTGGGTGCCGAATTTAACCCGAACCCCACTCGCGTAAGCCAGTAGGTTTTGCCTTTGTACTTGACTTACTGATATTTCCAGAGCTTCTTGGCAACATTGAGTTGCAAATAGGCAGTAGATGCGCCATTCATCTGCCTCGATTCCCTAATGGTCTCACTGCACACATCTACGGTGTCGCCTCCCGTATGGCACTTAACATGGCCCTTCAGCTCTCGGAAATCCAAGACCGGTCTTACTTTCTCTTTAGTTGTTTGCAGAACGGCCATCAACGGCAAAATGCCCGACTCCACATCATCCGTCCAAGGCATCAGTATCCCCTCCTCAATCCATCGGTCGACTTCCTGCTCAAACTCCTTTCTCGCCCCTCCTCTAAGCGAATTTGTGTAGCACGCCACCCTGTTTGTCAGCGATGGCGCTTGATGCTTCCATGCCTACTCCACCGTCCACCGCTCTCCGTCGAATTCGGCTCGGAAGTCCTGATCTTTGATCGACAATTTTCTTTCCTCCCCGGCCTTGTTGATCCCTCTGGGGGCGTTCTCCGTCACCGCGCACTCAGCTAGTCCGAACCTCACGTTGTCACATGTGATGGTAACACCTCCAAGGCGGCATATAACATCCATTCCAATGATGGCTTGGACGCCAGGCACCAGGCAATCAGTGACAATTGCATGGACCCTCATCCGACGTTCAGCAATATCAATAGTGACGGTCTTCCTCCCTCGACCCATCGAATGCCACTACTCCACCCTTCCCTTTCCATCTTCCGGCCAGGGTAGTGTGCACCATGGTAGTGGTGCAGCCAGTGTCAATCAGGGCCATAACTTCCCGTCCTTCCACCGCAATCTTCTGTTTGGGCATCTGCTGCGGGTGCGCCTCTATTCTCGAATCGGGGCGGCCGCTGGCGCGTCGGCCTCCTCTCGCCAGTTTCCCGAACTTGTGCATTTTACCGCTAAATGGCCTCTTCGATTGCATTTGTAACACACTGTCCGTTGCAAGAACTTCCTGCAGTCTCTTCTCATGTGTGGTCCCTCGCATTCGAAGCATGCGATCCCCGGGTTTGGCAGATTCCTGACCACATCCTGCTGTACCGTTGCTGTCGTTCCTCCAGGCTCCGTGGGCTGGGTGCTCACCAAGATTTTTGCAGTTTTAAGCAGCTCACTCACATCCAGCGTCTCCACTCCTGGGTCCTGCTGCAACCTTTTCGATATCTCTTCCGAGAACCCGGTAACAAAAGTCATCTTGACTACGTGACTCGTGGCATGTCCCCTGATGCCCGACAACTCAACCAATCTCCTTATCTCATTCGTGTAGACATCCACAGATTCACCAGTCCACCTCTTCTCTTTCAACTTATTAAAGGTCTCGAAAGGCCCCTCTGCGAAAGCTTCGATCAGTCGATCCTTGGTGGCGTCTGCGTCACCCTGTTCCCGCTCGCTGAGCACCAAATAGAGGGGCAGTGCGTCCCCTTCTAGAAACAGTGGTATTACTGCGGCCACATCATCCAGCTTCTGAATCCTTGCTACAAGGTCCACTTTTTTGAGCCACGCCACCACATCACCGTCGCCATTAAAAGGCTTAATCATGTTGCTTAAGCCTGCGTTGCCCATCGCCGAAATAGCTTGCTGTAAAATGGGGGGGTTCACCTCAAATACACAAACGGAATGTTCAGGAAAGATTATCGCTACAATCCTCTGTCTCTTGTCTCTACTCTCGTTGCCTTCTCTCCTGGCTGATCGGGAATCATCTCCCAGCACCCAGAAATGAACATCGTTTTATAGGTTCCATCTTCACGCACACACGAGATTATGCGAGAACGGACGAAATAAAAATGCTGGCCACCATGTTTGTTCTTCCTTTTCTTCGCCTGAACTCACTCGCTGAGCACCCACGGTAAGACTTCTCTTTCTTGCTTAGTAAAAAAAATCTTGTACACTAAGAAGTAAGTTAGAAAACCTATACATAATATAAACACAAAAAAGTCAAAACATGGAAAAAGCAACAATATAATGACTATTAAAATATATAAATGCTTTTCTCTACGATGCTATAAATTCATCATTACAGCAGAATATTGTGAGATCCGATAAACGGTGTTGTTTGTAACTATTTTAACGTAACAAATGGAAGATGCTGCGTCTATATGTGACGAGAAATAGACCATAGACTCCGCACTGTATCTAGAAAATTTAATTGGCCGTCCGCTGAAGAGAAACTAGTCATGAAAGCCGTTCAAACACGCAAAGATCAACGATCAAGATAACTCCAAGACAACTGAGCATGCGGAACGAAAAATCTTATATATATATATATATATATATATATATATATATATATATATATATATATATACACATATATATATATATATATACACTTATGTGTGCGTGCGTGTGAAAAAAATCCAACAACTGACAAATATAAAACCAAAATAAGCTGTTGGTATATGCAAAAATTCGATTGTGTATTTAGCAGAGTATTTAGTCAGAGTTGCATACTATATTATTTTTAAATCTAGCCAAGGAAACGATAATCTTATGGTGACCGCGAAGTGAGTCAAACATTTTAGCGAACTGGTCCACTATAGTAAACTTCAGTTTATAGACCGTGTTACGAACGCGTTTGTTATTCATTGCCATTGGCGAGGTTTATTGCTGAGTAACCAAATCTGGATCGTCTTTGTCTTGTGTAAATGAGCGAATCCTGCTAAAAAAGTGGAGTTGTTTGATGACCTTATCCATCCAAGGATTCATCAAGCTCATTGGCACCTCTTAATAGATCGTTGTGTACTTTGTGCTAATTTCAGATTTTGCTATATATATATATATATATATATATATATATATATATATATATATATATATAAATATATATATATACTAGCATGCCGCACAGTATTGCCCGGTCGTAAAATACGGTTATATTTGATATTTTGATAAATGCAGATTTCGTATTTATTATTATATTATATTGGGCCCAGAATATAGTAATAATTGAATTTCTTTTAAATGACTCCTGTGACACTATTAGGAATCGAAACCAAATCCTTTAGCTTACGACTTACTTTTCCTTTTGACGTGTTTTTTGTAAGTTAAAAATTAAAGCGTGAACCAATAACTATTACGTCACACATACATATTCGTCATGGCCGCGTTTAAACTTCACCTGGCAATTTCCTTTTTTTTTAATTTTACCCGGCTAAAACACAAAAATAAAGTTTCGGGTGGGTTCGAACACCCTATATATGAAGTTTCATATCTGTTTTCTAACAACTGACGGATGAGTTTGATAGGCAAACATTGAAAAAGCCCGCATAAATCGGGCGAAACGATAAGTAGTCAGGTCTTTTCACCTCCATTTTATTTCATATCGTCGGATTTAATCCAGCTCAACAATCATATATATATATATATATATATATATATATATATATATATATATATATATATATATATATGGATATCGTGATTTAAATTATTTAGCTTTACAACAATGTTTTTTTGTTTGATAAGGAGTACTTAACCTTATCCCCTTTATCCATAGATGTTCTAAAAATAGACCACCTCATCGGAGGAAATTTTATCAGCAAAATAGAGATAGGTTATTATAACATTTGCTTGCTATAACATAAATTAAATTTTAAATGATCGTGTATATAAGAATATTCTATGGTTGAATGAACGAGGATAGAGGAACAGTTTATTACAGGCTGAAGGTGAAATCTTTGAAGATAATAGTCATACATATGAAGTCATCTATTTTGTCCACTGTGGTAAGATCTTTTGGAAAAGTCCTTTGCATAACGCAATATGTGCGCAGGCAAACTGCTGGAATGTTTTATCTGAAAATACGTTTTTCTAGGAACTATTTGCCAAGAAATTCCTTCTATAGTTAATATATATGAAATTGGTATATTTTTAGAATGTTAAATGTTTAAAGTATAATATAATGCTGAATAAACTAAATCAGAAGGAGAAATTATCATAAGCTCCCGGGCTTTTAAGTACAAATGAAATATATTTTTGTCTCAGATATATTTAGGTCGCAAACTACTTCACCTTATCCGATAGGTACTAGGGTTTAAGAAGAGAGACAGAGAGTAAGGAACAAGTAGATGCATGCCGGTTATGTCCAGGAGTTTTTAATTTTATTAATTTATATTAAATGTTTCATTTTTTTAATTTTATCAATTTATATTAAATGTTTCAAAGTTTAAATGCTTCAAATTTACTCTCAAATGCGCAAGAGTCATAAGGTAATTGATAGGTTTTAAAATCATAAAGCAAGGACTAAAATGACTGACTTGTTTAAGAATGAATGAGAATCTATTGTGGTGGATTTCATTTTGGAACATTTCGTTTTCTTCTATCTCAGTGTAATTTTAATTCTTTATACATGATAGTGAGTAATAGTAAAATTAAATGAATTTTATTAACACAAAAACAGTTTTATTATATTTCTTGTCTAATTCTTTTTCAAATAAAACAAAATGAAAACTGAGAGGTTTTGTAATTTAATAATTGTTTAAATAAGTTTTTGTTTCAAAAATCGTCTTATACAATGTTATTGCTTTTAGGATTGTGAACATTCATTATATGATGGAAATAAATTTCAATAAATATTAAATAAGGAGTAAAGAAAAATAAGCACTCGGTAACGTGAGCGGAATTGAACACTTGCTTTTACTTCCTATTTCTAATGCTATACAGCTGAGCCATTTCTGTAAAACTAACGCGCATTCAAATAAAGTTTACAGTTGTTTGGTGCATTCATTGTTTTTCTTTTTAGATAAGGGTTGACTATTTGTAATATTTGAATTCTTCGGACTAACATTCTGATCTCATTATTTTGACAGCATTTTGGTCAATTACGCCTCTAATCGTCACAGGTGTATCTTGTAGAACTCGTGAATCGAAAGATTCCCAAGTTTGACAAAATACTCCTGAAGAAGATCGACAGTTACATTGACTGAAACTTAAGATAAAAACAGTTTTCTGAAAAATCAAAGTATTATTTCTTCATTGTTTATGATTAGTTTTCTGTTGATTTACAAACTAGTTAAATGCGCTTTATTGATAGTAAAAACGAATAATGGTTGCAGTTCCTTCATTTATTTCATTTTATTATTCCTAGAGATTTTCATCATCATCGATCAGATGATGGTGTTTTTTGTCGAACATTGAGGCTGATATGCAGCATATAATGGATCGCTTTGCTAACTCCTGAAGATCAGTATATCGAAAACAAAGATGATGTTCACTCCTGTACCGGGGCAGTCATGCGCGGAGCCGAACATCATGGTCTGTAGTCCTAGGCTAGGAGTAGTCGATTGGTTTGTCTATCTTGGTAGTTTTCTATCAAGGGATGGCTCTCTTTACACTGAAATTCACGGATGAATTCAGAAGTCCGCTGTAAGTTTTTCAAAGTAAGAGAATATAGTGTGATTTGATAGTGGCATCACAGACAGGATAAAGATCTGCGTTTACAAGACTATCTGTTAACAACACTGTTGTAGTCATCGGTCACACGGATATTAAATCAAAGGCATATTAAATGGCTTGAAGGATTTCACCAACAATTCTTGAGACGTATCTTAAACATCAAGTGGCAAGCACAAGTACCCGACACTGAGGTCCTTTTGAGAGTATGTTGCCCCAGTAGTGGGACACTTGTAATCAGATTTCACATGTATTGGGTGGGCCACGTGGTTCAAATTAAAGAATGAAACAATTTTTTTATGGAGAGCTGGAAAATGAAAAGCACCCTCAACCTAGGAAAAGGTCTAGGGATTGAACAAAGTAAAATGTGAAAGTCCTGCAAATAAACATCGATACGTGGAAAGAACTTACCTTGCTAACGCCGAAGTGGCGAACGCTTGTACGTAAAATTTGTGATGCACTAAAGAAAAGAAAGTAGGAGCACAGCAATATGAAGCGAGAACTTTGTAACGGTTTAATTGATGGTCTTAACCATGACACATACAGACAGAATGCGACACTTGTGAACGAGTGCTTCTGTCAAAAGCTAGTTACGTCAACTACATTAAGTCACACAAACCCCTGTTCAGGTCAAATTTGTACCTATTAGGTACAGCGATCTGTTTAATATCCAACAAAGTTTGCAAATCGACTGCTTGTTTGAGAAATTGCTCAATGTGTATGTCACATTTGCTCTAAGATGACATGGACGACGAGATGGGCGAGACGGCGGTCATCTGGAAAAATGCAGCAATCATATACATATACATATATATATATATGTAAGTATGTATATATATATACATATATATGTATATGTGCGTGCGCATATATATAGATATTTTTCTTTCATTGTCTTTTAAAAAATGTTCATGAATCAATTTATTAAAAATGTTGAAACCTCTGTAAACATTTTGACTTTTTAAATATCAGCTTGGAATTTTTAAAACTCTCGTGGCTAGTTTGGAAGATAACCATGGAAACATTTGAACAAATACAATATTTTAGAATTTCTTGTAAATTAAAATGGTCTTGCATCTCATAACAATAGCACATTTTTGTACAAAAGTAAAATATGTCATGTTAGAAATTTGTTTTTCTACTAAATTGAATGAATATTTTTGTGGCACCTTCTCATCGGCAATACCTCCTTCTCCTCCTCCTCCTGTTCCTTCATTCCTTTTCCATTCCCCTTTTCCCCGTGCATGCTCATACTTTCACTACACCGATGAAGATTGAAGGATCGGTCGAAAATCATGTACTTGTAAAAAAAGGTTTTAATTTTTTTTCATAATATTATTTTGTATTCCTGCACGTCACCAATTGAAAACGAATAAAGAAAAGTTATACGTTTTTA
This sequence comes from Euprymna scolopes, assembly GCF_053919585.1. Classification (NCBI taxonomy): domain Eukaryota; kingdom Metazoa; phylum Mollusca; class Cephalopoda; order Sepiida; family Sepiolidae; genus Euprymna; species Euprymna scolopes. The sequence goes on along the minus strand of NC_136486.1, from coordinate 93,755,989 downwards.
TACTTTTTGTATTCCTTTTTATACATTTCCATATATATATATATATATATATATATATATATATATATATATATATATATATATATATCCAGTTCAATCATGTTAAACTCGTTATGCATCATGTAGGCATTAGTTCATTAAAAATATTCAGCATTTGGTAAAATTCTTTCTCTTTCTCTTTCTCTCTCTCTACATATATATATATATATATATACATATATATACATGCGTATATATATATACGAATATACGTTGGTGTGTGGGGTATGCTGTATGTGTATGTATGCACACATGTTTTAAATGGTAACTGCCTCCATTAACCACGGTGACAAAATGCCGAAATAATTTCCATATCCAGCCTTTTATTCAATCGATCCAACCTGACAGGAATAATGGATGACAATCTGATTTTAACACAACTATTTTGGCAAGTTTCAACTATATAGATAAATATATAGATATGGATGCACTTATATGGATGTGGTAAGTGTAACAGAGAGGGAAAATACGATACTTCATTTTGTTTGATTCCTTCAAAAGTTATGGAAATTTTTGATTTTATTCAATTGTAAGAAAAAGATGAATATATACCTAAATATGATAAGGGAATTATCAATTTTAGCCAGGATAGCAATACCAACAAATTAACAGAAAGAAGCGATCGAATACCAGAAAGAGTAAAATGAAAGCAGGCAATAAGAAGTGACAAGCTTCACAAAAGTCAGTGAATAAATTCAAAGGCGTTTAAATAGTCTTTTGCTATGCAATAAGATTGAGTGTCTATTGAAAAACATTACCCGTCATGAGATATTACTTGTGGAGAAATGAGTCAAAAGTATAGACCGTTAATATTACTTGACATCGAATGTATGAATGCTACGGCTTTCAAACACGCCAAAGTTATATATATATATATATATATATATATATATATATATATATATATATATATATATATATATATATACATATATATATATATATATATATATATATATATATATCGGTACATGAATACATAGATAAATAAGCATTGTGTAGTCGAATCTTCAGCGTATTTAATACAAGAGAGAGTAATAATATTGCTTATATGCCGTGGAACTTAGGATAAAGATACGTGTGTTTTGGGTGCGAAAATATAAATCCAAAGTTTTGCATGTGCAACCTTTTCATATTTTGTTGATATATTTACACTTTTCTGATGCATCCTTGCCCTGGAACTTTCAAATATTCTTAAAAAAATATTTGTTATCTAGACTATTGTAGAAACCACTGATAAAATGTACTATAAAATGAGGATATTTCAGTTGGAAAGTGCTTCTCTTAATGCATAGTTTTTTTTAATACTTTTATAAGAAAAACGGGCGTGTATATATATAGGGTGACCCCTAAAAACGGGTCCCAACTCTAATTAGGCCCTGTTTCTTAGTATTTAGTCCGAATGAAATGAGACTTTGGTCATAACTAGTTTATTATATTGGAAACATCACATCAAAACACAAGGGTCTTCGGCTTTTTTTTTCTCTCCGTTCTACATGACCTCCATTTAGCTTTTTCTTCTTTTTGGTCACCCTGTGTGTGTGTGTGTGTGTGTGTGTCTGTGTGTGTGTGTGTGTGTGTGTGTGTGTGTGTTCTTAGCAGGCATTTATTATTAAAGGTAGGGACCACTCAAGGATAAATGTTCAATATGTTGCTTATTGGACGATGATTGTTAACAATAGATTTTTATGCTATTTAAGAGAACTTGATTTTCTCAAGAGAAAGGTTCGAATAACATATTTACATTAGTTTTGAGAACTGCCATACTCCGACCGGTAAAGAAAGCAGGTTCGTGCTATTTTTTTTCACAGAAGTGATTTTCAAAGCAAGAAACTATGTTTATTGAGGCTTTGTTTTGCATTTGGCTACAGAGAAAAGAGATATATAAGTTATTTGATGTGGCTTACATTACACTAATCTTTGCTGTAAATATTTTACATCAGAAGGGAGGTAGTGGAGTACTTTGAACAGAAAGTTGCGTTCCTTATACAAGTACCTAATTGAATAAGTAATGAGAAACTTTCGAGAGCGGTAAAGTGATCCCGCTGTCTTTCTAACAACCGTGACCATATATTTAATGTAAGTTTTCTATCTCAGATGTAGGGTTAAAGTCAGTCCTTTAATTATTTCCACAGTCAGTCAAACGCGGTTTGCTTGATCTGTCTTAGTTAATAGAATTTCTTGTGTGCGGGGCATTTGCTCAGTTGGATTCGGATATGCCTAACTGATGAGCCCAAATGAGGGCAAACTCCAGTCTTGAACTTCCGGTTTTTTTGCTGCCATTGCTCTTGTATGCTGCGACGTTGTTTAGCTGTGGTAATTATTATATATGCATATTCATACATGTATATATATATATATATATATATATATATATATATATATATATATATATATATATTTAGTAATGTGATTGAGCACTTTTTCCTTCCCTGTATTTTAATTAAACTAGTAATTTTACTATTACATTAAAATACACTTTTTTCTTTAGACTATTGTTCTAATCTCCTTTAAATTATATATATATATATATATATATATATATATATATATATATATATATATACTATGAGGGTGTCTCAAAATGATCTGAAACATTTCTAATTCAAATATAAATAAATAGCAATAAATTAGAAAAAATATTGTGTAAATGTATCTAGAACACCGTTTTATTTTTATTAGGTCAAAATGTATTTATAACTGTATTTTTGCATTTTTTAAAGAAAAATTTCCAAAATTATTTTATTTCTTTGCCTGATATTAGTTGGTCCGCAAGATATCCTGATCTAAAAGTTTGCAGTTACCTCCCTCGATCTCTTGACGAATTAAAACGAGCTATTCGTTCTGAACTTGCTACTATTCCACCAGAAATGATCCATCGAATTATGAAAAAATTCTTGTGAACATAGAAAACATTTGGCCAATTTAAGACGGTACCAAATAAAATGGTTTTCTACGTGCGTTTAAAAAATAAAACAAATGTTTGCATTGTTTAATTTTTATTTAGTTGTTTTACCAACATTTTCCAAACTTGAAGATCTAGTCCCAGTTACACATCGAGCACTGTCAAAGCAAACACTGAAAATAATTTCATAAAATTTCATGTAAAAACACCAAATCATATATATATATATATATATATATATATATATATATATATATATATATATATATATATGTGAATAAAAAGGAAAAACCTAAAAGAGTAAAAACAAAATTAAATCAACGTTTCGTCCCCATTTCAAGGGACATCATCAGGATTTCTAGGCGAGGATGTACAGGAAGACGGTCATATCACATGCGAAAGAGGAGAAGTTTAGTTCTCTTTCTGTTCTGGAGAGAAAAAAAAATTCATGATGAAAAGAGAATTTATATCAAGTGTGTGGAGGGGGGTCGGGTTATATACATATATGCATTTTTTTTTTTTTATCATCATCAACCAGGATCTAAGTTAATGTTTTGTTCATTTATTATTATATTACCTATGATTGGGGCTACATTATAAAATCCTTTTCTTTGTTTGATGGTGTTAATGTTTGAAATTAAAGCAGATTCAATAAGTCTCCGTTTTGCTCTATATGGGATGGATTTTAAGATTTTTGCACGTCCAAAGCCGAAAGAGTGGCCATGTTCGACACAGTGGGAAAAGAGTGCATTTAAGGGGTTGGCATTTCTTATGTCCCTTTTATGTTCGCTTAGTCTGATTTCCAAATTTCGCTGTGTCTCACCTATGTATGATTTTTTGCAGTCATTACATGGGATGGAGTAAATACCGGCTTTGGATGTGGAGATTTCAACGGAATGCTTGCTAGTTTTTAAAGTTCGCTTTATAGTTAAGGAAGTGGTTTGTACTGTTTGTATGCCTAGATTATTAAGAGTATTGCAAATTGTGTCGTTGTTAGTGTGGGTAGGTATAAGAAGATGTCTATTTAGTAGTGGTGTATCTGGTGTGTTCTGTTTTTGTTTGTCTATGTTCGAGTATATTTTGATGGCTTTTTTCTTTGTTTTAGAGATAAGGTGAGTTGGGTATTGTAAAAGTTTTAGTGATTCGGTGATATGTGTGATTTCATTTTCGAGATATTGAGGGCTGCAGATTCTAAAGGCACGTAAGAAAAAACCGATGAGCATGCCTGTTTTTATTTTATCACTGTGGTGCGAATAATAGTGTATATAATCATTTTTGTGTGTACTTTTTCGATGTACTTTAAACATAAGATCGTTTTCAAATCTTATGATAAGTACATCAAGAAAGGGTAGGGAGTTGTTACGTTCGGATTCATATGTGAATTTTATGGAGGGTTCGACTGAGTTGAGTTTATTTTTTAATTCTTCTATGTGTGTATTTGCGGGGAGAAAAATGAGGATATCGTCAATGTATCGAAAATAAGTTGTGTTTGCAGGTATTCTAAATTTAAAAGAGCTAGTTTCTAAGAATTCTAAGAATAAGCAAGCGAGTACCCCACTGAGGGGGTTTCCCATGGGGAGTCCGAATTTTTGTTTATAAAAATAGTTATTAAATTGGAAGTGGGTAATGTTTGTGATAAGTTTAATTATTTCTATTAATGTTTTCGGGGAGAAAGGTAGAACAATTTTAATTTTGTTTAAATGTTTTAGAAGTAACGTAAGACATTTTTAATTGGGACATGGGTGTATAGAGAGACTATGTTCAAACTATGCATTGTTTTATTTTGTATATTGATGTTTTTTATTCTATTTAGTAGGTCTCCAGAATTTTTAATATGAGCAGTACTAATGGTGCCCATTAGTGGGGTTAAAATTTGGGAGATGGCTCGTGCTACCTTCTGTGTGACACTTCCGATGTTCGAAATTATGGGTCACATGGGGATATTTTGTTTATGAGTTTTGGGGAGGCCATATAATGTGGGGATAATTGGGTGATATTCGATATAAGATGCCCATATTTTATCATTTTTTATAAGTTTTTTAAGGATTTGTTGAAGGTTTCAATATCTTTTTGTATGGAATTTAAGTTTGTGGGAGCATATGTATCTGTGTCGGATAGTAGTGTGTGCATTTTTTCTACGTATGTATTTCTGTCCATAATCACTATGCCGCCGCCTTTGTCTGCCTGTGAGATTATAATGGCTTTATGTTTTGCTAGATGTTTTAAAGTATCTGTGTCTTTTCGGTAATTTAAAACATCTAGCAAAGCTTGACATCATATATATATATATATATATATATATATATATATATATATATATATATATATATATATATATATATATATATGAAATAAAATGGAGGTGAAAGGAACTAAATACTCAACGTTTCACCCGATTTATGCGGGCTTTTTCAAGAGGAATGGTCATTGGCGAGAGAGTCGGAAGATTTGGTACTATATATAATGATGGGGAGAGCAGCGTGCTTTCCTTATGTAAATAAGATGTCTATATACATATATACATTTTATAAGAGAAAATAAATTAGAGTAAACTAGCCTAGTGGATTACGTCTAAAAGTTAAAATATCGTAGAAATTTAAAAGATTGCGTCTGGAAATATAACCGTGATAGATTAAGTAAATAAAATGAAACGAGATTACGAAGGAAGTTTTTAAAAATTAGAGATAATTGAATTGGGATAAAATAGCGTAATTACTTAAAAGATGGCGTCTAAAAATAAAAATCAGAGGTGATAGAACGAGTCTAAAAATGGGCAGTGATGAAATAAAATACAGTAAATAAGTAAAATAAAAATAATAAAATGAAGTGAAATTACGAATTGATTTTTTTTCTTTTGATATATATATATTTCGAGTTTAACGTGTTTAAATTGTTCTCTTTTATATATATATATATATATATATATATATATATATATATATATATATATATATATATATATATATATATATGTAGTAAAGAATTATTCCTTGCGTAAAGTAAATCATGGTTCCCGAGTTAATAATTACGGAAAATATAAACGATATCTTTATCTATATCTAAAATATACCATTTTAATTTTCAGACTATTTTCTCTTTTTGTTGTTTTTTTTTTGTTTTTGTTTTTTGTACAGTTGGAAACACACAAAAAAATGTTATGTTTTAGTCTAGTGTTCTAATATGCAAGTTTTATTATATTGTAAAACCCACTTGATTTGATCAAACGGCATTACAATCCATCTCCCATGCTTTCGTTTGAAACTCTCGAGAATAATCAGAGAAGCTAATTTACAAACATGTAACACCAATTTCAACTAATCCATTTTCCAAGCAGAAATAGTAACATCTTAACCGGAAAAGATGAAAGCAGACAGGGAGGAATTCAAATACAGGATATGCAAGCGCAAGCAGTAGCACGACTGATATAACATTGCAAAACAAATGTCTACGGAAGGTCTCCCTAATTGAAAGGTTATGTCAATGGATTGGAAAAGTAGACTTACAATATTATCACTGTTAGGGGATTGTACATGCGTTTCGGTTGTTTTAGATTACAGGATAACAAGCTTCGATAGAAGTGAAATAAATGGTTTTAAGCTGAACTCGCAAGGAATATTTCTTTACTACAAATTAGTCTCCGAATGCCGACGCATTAATCTACGTCTCGCATCTACTCTTATTTGCTTTCACAATAATTGCCTTGTAGGTACGCTATTGTTCTAATGTATACCATAACGGGCTATGCAATCAGATATACGAATTTGGTATTATTTGGATTATGCAGACGCATTTCGGATGTTGTTCTCATAACGATGAAATTCCGAATTTCTTCGGGTACATCTTGAGATACACGGGATTTTTTATATTTAACTCAAGAATCCACAGCGATTTTCGAATTGAAATCTTTATTTAATAAACAGATTTAGCTAACGCTCATTCCGCCAGTAATACTCAAATAAAATGTATATGTAATACATAATATTATTCATAGTATCGTTCATATTATTGATTGGGCCTTTAATCTCCGGAAGGTAAAACACTTAAAAAGTATTATGCATAGTGCTTTCGTACCGTTTCGCTACAAGTACTTGCAACCGAGGATTAAATAAAAAGTTGTGGTTGAAATTTCGTATCGGTTCTTTAGTTTGATATAAATATTTGCAGAGTTCGACAATATGTATATGAAGTTCGATGTTATATCATAATAAAATGTTTGTTAATAACATCTGAAATGAAAATAGTAGCCAGAATAATGCAAAATATCATATATTAATAATGCCCATCTAAAATATTGCTGAACATAACAATGACGTGGTTTTTAATTTCGTTATTTATCTTATCGTCTCTATGTCGCATTGTACATGATGAATGCTATTGTCATAGCACTAGATATAAATTTGTGTGTGCCTTCTCTGCATAGATAGTGATCGTTTGTTTGTTGTCTTGTTGTGAATTCTGATTGATTTCAACATTGGACGAAGTATCTCTCCTGTGGTTTCAGTAATATAGCAATGGCATTTATCTTCCAAATGAATATACTACTGTGAGTAGGATTTGAAACAGATAACAATATTTTAATTTATTAAGGAAAATGTATACCTGATTTCGTGACAAATGAAAAACAACAGTACCACTACACAAAATGACAGCTTATCAGCAAGCAAATTATGACTCTACTCTTAGAGCTACAAAATCAATTTTAAGCGATGAACGAAGACTAGAGTTCACTCGCCAGCCAACCTCAAATTCAAATCTGTTTGCCCTGTTTCACTCAGAATTACATATTTGTATATATATATATATATATATATATATATATATATATATATATATATATAGTCATTTAGAAACAATATGTTTCGCGGTATCACAGTTTTTCAGGGTGGCAAGTCTAAAACCTACCCCACTTCTGGGATCCAAACAGTATCGATCGTGTTGTTAGTAAGTAGCTTAATACTCATGTCACGACGACACACTACCCTTGTAAATGCTATCTATGAACTTTTATACAAACATTTACCATCACTTCAGCTAGTGACCTATATAAGTATGTACAAAAGTTTGTGCATCACGATGAATAATAGCAAATAAATAGAAAATGAATGGGAAGTTAAGAACAATTTTCATCTCGGGAATGATGCGTAGCTAGTTTTGATTGGTTATCGAAAGATATTTAGCTCTTCTAGGAAAAAAAAGCCAATAGCCTCAAATAGGCAATTTAGACAAAAGTTCCTTGAAACTAGAGAGAAAGAGACGAAAGCAGAACAGATAGACATTGCTGATAGACGAAACAGACCCAATATCCTTGAAACCCGTAATTTTGAATAAAAGCTTGCTTGGAAAGAGAAAATAGGTAAGATACCCGCGGTGTATGCAAAGATAAAAAAAAACTTTTTTGCCGTTACTATGAAGGGGAATTAAATCGAAGTATTTCAACGACAATTCACTGAGAGAATTAGCTTCAATGAGAGCTCAATTACTAGTGGAGTTCATCGTAACATAGCCGATTCAGATAGAAGAAAGCAGGAAAGAAATAAGCACATAATTAGTTATTTTTAGTTGGCGTTTTTTTGTTGCTGTTTTTTCTTTTGTAAACAGATGAACTCTGTACAAATTGTTTCAAATTCATAGTTAATACAATGCATACGTCCTGTGTGAGAAAGAATGTTGTTTTTTTTTTTTGTTGGACGAAGTTTATCATGCATTTTAACAGCAACAACCAACAGAGAGGATGAGCGATCTTTTAGATAGCAGAGGCGTAGAAACGAGCAACGTGGATGAGCGATACTTTAGACAGCAGAAGGGCAGCAGCAAGTAGCAACCAGAAACATGGGCGAGCCATCCTTTAGACAGCAGAGGCGCAACATCACCATAATGTGAGTCAGCGATCATTTTGGCCGTAGAGACGACTATCAATTTGAAGTGTTCAGTTAGAGGATATTTGGGTCTTGGAAAATTCCGTGACTTGTGACCGCGAGAGGGCACTAAGGTTGCAACACGCACCCAAGCTCAAGCATATATGTAAAAAGTCTCCGCCACGTTATAATGATATCCTTGACTCCTTGTGACTGACTGGAGCCACCATAGTGAGTGCAACCCTAAAATAAGGATATATTCGGTGCTTTTGTATCCCTCAGCATGCCATATTTGATGCGTGTGACCAAGGATTCTTCATACTTGATTCGGGGCAGTTATTGGGTGTACTGGTCAACGTCATATTATCTTGAGTGCGTTGAACCTGTAGGTTCTGATTTCCCTTCTTAGGATATACATCGCTCTTTTTTAAGTTAGGATTTCGCTTTTCAATACGCCAAACTTTTTACTGGGTTGCCAAATTTCGAGCCAACGATTTTTCACATCACATGGTTTTTGTAATATACATGCATCATCACTGTATATACATAGTCATAAATGCATTACAATTTAGGCATTATTTATGTTAGGAAGCGTATAATCTCGCACTGTCTGTATATATGTCAAATAAAACATGTGTAACTTCGTTTCTACGTAGGTTCTCCCCTTCCAACGTTATCACCTTTCTAAAATTCAAATATCCAAATACTTAAAAGTTACATTAACTGAATTACTGATTTTATAGTGTCGCTGATGAAGCCAAATTTAGATTTCATATATCAAAGCTGAGTAAGATATTATGTGTGTTTGTTTTTTAATGAAGATCAATAATTTGGATAATCTGTGTAAAATGTTTTTGCCTCCTAATGGGGGTATGAGACGAATAAATTCGCCAATCATTTTTATACCCACCGGCTGTGCTAAACAATCAATGAAAACCTTCCAAAGTTAGTATAAAAATTGTCGAATTTTGGATTCAATCAGTTCGCCGCTAAATACATCACGGACCGCATTTGATTCTTGGCCGCCATCTTGGTTACTGCCAATTACAGTCAAGATCTGATCTGAACTACGCCGCCATCTTTGTCTAACATAATATCACAACACTTAACAGGTTATGGGCCCAGCACACTTCGCATTACCCGGACTACTGTTCCTATCTTGACTGTTTTCATCACAACGTTTCGGTCGATGTACCTGCTGACCTTCTTAAAGGTACATCAACTTCCATGACTATATTTTAAAAAATTATAAAGAAAAAGATATCAATTATACGCTTCAAATTTCCTAGCAAACTTAAAATATATTATTGTTGTCTAACAAAGTAGTGATATGCACATACAGAGCTTTACTAATCAGAAGGGTAAAACATTCGACATTGCTTTCAAGTCCAATAAATTTAATCAACCTTGGTACGAAATATTAACACGTTTTGTATGAAACTCTATCCTCCCTATTTAAATCCTTTTGGGGATAATCTGCTGTCTTGGGATTATCAGTAAATGTTTAAGTTTCCGAAATATAATGTGCACACGTTACTGAATGCGTCGATTCGAATACGTATCTCGTAAGTCATAATGACACGTGCATTAGTTTTAAACTTTACTCCGCACATACACATCGCCGACGGTCCGATTGAATTTTGTTTGCATAAAGAGACACATAATTTTATACAGAGAAACTTCTTTACCTTTAGATTTTTAGCATGTCGATTTCTAGTGATTAAGAGATAAAGCTTGCCATTTGCCCTAAATTATAAAAGTAACCTTTAATCGTTATTTATCGTGCTTCCTATATTTTATAATTCGTTATAATCTGTTATTGGTTTAAGAGTGAATCCTATGCATTTGTGTTGTTTGTGTCGCCAAACGTAAGAGTATACGCTAAAAAATATTACACATTGCTAAATGTAATTCTAGTGTTATCATAAATTGATATATTCTTCGACGAAAAACAAAGTCTTTTATCAAGAATTGATTAAATATAAAAAGCTGTAACTTTTTTCTTAAAGCTGTACGATGAGAACATTCGTAATTACAAAGCCTAAATATTATCAATATATAAACTAGAGGATTTACGGAAAATAAACGATATAATGTTGAATATTTCCCTCGAAATCATAACTTTTTCCTTCAATATAAATGATCTCTATGATCCGCATTTTTATCAAAAAATTTGTATCGAAAGAAAGCAATTGAGAAACGATAATATGTTCTCTCCTTTCTGTAAATCTGAAGAATCATTTGCCGATAAAATTATGACATTGCAATTACTAACGCGCTAGTTGTATGGCTATGTAAAAAAAGCAGTTGATATTGTTTTAATAACAACAAAATTTGCTATGAACGTTATTTTTTTTATATTACATATATATCCCTATATATATATAGACGTAACTTTTTGTACTCATATTGTATTGAGTACAATATATATATATATATATATATATATATATATGTATATATGTGTGTGTATGTATATATATGTGTGTGTGTGTGTGTGTATATATAGAGAGAGAGAGAAAGAAAGAGAGAGAGAGAGTGAGTGAGTGAGAAAGACACCGATAGAAAGATTCGATCGATAAATATTTTCTTTTGTAGCACGCCAGACATTCCTGATGGTGAACGTGACTAAGGCTTCTATACGTCAACTTCACATTTTTGATCAGCACACGTATCGTCCGAAAATCCATTGCCCAGTTTACGGGTCTAATACTCTCTTTGTGCATGTGCATAAATATTTTGCCCAGCGCAGGTTTTATTTGTTCACCATGATATCCAATTCAGTAAAGGTCAGTTTTCGATTGCCAGACACAATCTCGCCCGCTATTATTGATCGAGATATCTCTTGTAGCAATAATTTAGATTGTGATTACGCGGGTGCAGATCATTGCTTCCAGTTTTCATAATCAATACTTTGGTTCGTTTTGGTTCACCTCGGCACTCAAATTCGACAGAGTACCAAGCTCTATTCTTTCAGAAGTGAGATATTGCAATTTCAGCACTAAGATTTCCATCTTCCTTCTAATTTTGAGAAGGAATCATTTATTGTCGATAGTTTCGGGCGTGTCTAGAGGAAAATACCGACGGATTTGTTTGTAGACCTTTGCAAAGCGTGCGTCTGTAGGAGCCCTGTTGTCACCCCCCCCATCATCTTGCTGAGTACCACATCTTCTCATACGATCGTTCCTTACGATAATATTCTCTTAGTAAAAATCATAGATTATGCTTTAAATTTTAAGTTTATAGCTATTATGTTAATGACTTTTAGATTATATTGTCAGGATCTTCGTGACGATGATATTATTTTATTTACAAAGTTGTCATCACTTTATCAAGGCTCGGATATCACTCGAGCATAAGGGTTATTGAATGCACAATAGTCAATGGGATAATCTCTTAGTAATCGTTAGTAGTAGAAATTTGGTAAATTGTATTATTTAAGGGAACGGTTCATCAAGAATTTGTTTACGTTGGACTTGAAGACAACTAAATCAGACTCAGCTGGAAAGTAGGCGAACGAAAGAGAGTTCCACGGGCGTGTAGTTCTAAGAAAGAAGCTTTGTTCATGGTATCTACGTTTTGGTTAAGGCACAGATAGAGAGTTGGGAAAGTTATTGACAGTGATTTCAGATAGACGGGTGTTTTTCATGAAAGTTTGACGAAGGGAGACCATATATTGAAGCTCAGACGAGCACTTTCCATGGAAATAACGATAAAGGAGAAAGAGAGACTTACAACGTCTCTTCTGTAGGAAATAGGTTGCAGAGAAGAGAAAAGGGCATCTCTTACTAAGCTACGAAGTCTTTTTTGAATTCTGACAAGTCAGGATAAACTAATTCTAGCAGCTCCTGCCAAGATATGGCAAGAGTACTTCATCATTGTTTTCATGTAGATGATTGAATATTAAACCATGTACGGTAGGGCATCGTCTTATTTTCTTTGTTATCCTTATCTGATGCACTCAGATTCCTCACGGAGAGATAGATAAAAATATGGTATTGGGACCAATTTTACTTGTCATATTTTGGCAAGCCAGACAGCGACTGTCAAAATGACAATAGAAAGAGTTAGTACGTGGCATGGCAGAATCGATCGAATCATATCAAACACTAGGAATAATATTGATTTAATAATAACACTGATTGTATATCCAGTTGTTCTGACGATCTTTAAAATAAAAGGTGGAATTTCGGTTTGTAAACTAGAGGAATTTATCAAGCATATCTAATAAAGTGATGCCATTTTCCAATGAAATACTTATCTATATCAAATATGTTTCTAATATTGCTGGTGATATATCTGAATCATTCTAGTGGCTCAAAAGCTTTCTCATTCCTGATGCTACTCTATACTGCGACGATCCAAGATCGATAACACCCAAAATAGGTAACAGCAGTGCATTCTAATGAAAGAAGACCAGTGGTCCACCAGGTTGGGTAAACTAAAGAAAACCTAACCAACTCTAGCTCTAAAGATAGAAGCAGCAATTATTTTGGACATGAGTTAGTCTGTCTGTCAGTCAGTCAGCTGCCGTTAACGTCCCGTCCCGTACACACATGTCAAATGATTTTGAGGCTCCATTATCAACAAGCAGGTGATAACGTAGTAAAAAGAAGAGAACTTACGAAATTCCTCGAATTTAGTTTCCTCGTACATCTTTATCACATGAACCATCTTTAAAAAGACTGTCAACTGCTTCATGGTTTTATTGTTTGACTTTGGAATTTAAATTGTCGTCGACTCGTACATATGAGTTTTCGAAAAAAAAAAAGAAGGATCATGCTCAATATTTTTCTTAAGCAAACGTGTCACCTTTACCTTTTTCTAGACAGACATTGTCATGTGAACTCTGTGTGAGTGTCCCGATAATTGGCGTAAACCCTCCGTAGCTTACAGGCGGAATTGCTAAGTGCAAATCGTGATAACTTCTATGTAAATAAAATTTGGACGGCGAGGGAGGTCAAAAAGTTGCCGAGTGCATGCTTCTGGCGATGATACTCTCGACACACGGATTATTTCTGATTTCCTGGAATATTTTGAAATATGACCCTAATGGAGCATCTAACAATACATATAGAAGAGCCAGAAACGGTCTAAGATGGAATATTGCTGTAGTTCTTAAAAGGTATCGTTCCGAATACTTTTGTCACCTTCAAGAACTCAAGATAGATTTTGCAATCGTTTGTGTCATCAGATATTATGCTCTTAACTGACTCGCTGTCTGTCTGTCCCTGTCTCTCTCTCCCTCTCTGTATGCTGCATTTACATATAGATTAGACGATCTCACTTTTTATCAATATCAGTGCGTTATGAGTAACAGATATATAACAGGTGCAGGAAATAAATTGCTTTAGGTTCATAAAATCACAGCGACATCACGCATTTTTCTTGTGTTCATTCGGATTAAGATGTAAGAATTTATGTAAATCTCTCTTGAAAAATAATGAAACTCAAATACTTAGAAGGTTTTTTTTTTAAATGTTGTTTTATAGTTTTTAAATTGTTTTAATTAAAATTATTGATTATTATCGATGATTCCTATCGACAAAAAATGCTATCTCCTATTTTTTAATTGTTTTATTTAATATTATTGATAATTATCAAATATTCCTATCAACACAATGATGCTTATACATTAGAAAATATGGTAATGCACATTAGAATAATATATAACAGAATATTAATTATCTTAAGAATATTAAGATTTTTAGCTGAAACAATGTATCAGATGGTAGGATAATTCAAAGTTGGATGGCCAAATTACGAGAGACAGGAAGTATAGCAGATATTCCGTAAAAACACAGTGGTCGATACCTTTCAGTCATAATTTTTCATAATGTTCTGGCTTTACAAGAACGAGTTGAGGAATATCCAGCAAATCAACACGTCGCCTATCACAACTGGCATTTTGAGAACATCACATTTGGAGATTTTCCACGATGGCCTTTGTATATTTCCTGACAGAATTCACATCTTGTAGTGAAAATCTTGTCGCAATCAGTCAGAATTTCGAAAATATCATCAAAGGATAAAAATGTCTCGGGTTATTTGGGTTTGATTTTTTTAGTGGCAATGCTTACTGTCACCACTTCAAGAAACAGAATGTGCGTTTCTGGGTTAAGACAATGCCATACACGTAAGAATCGTACTCAGTCAATAGAAAGCGATTGTATGGTGAACAATCGGACGAAATAACACTATCGGGCCATTTTTCATTGAGAAAGAAAATGACACTCGGATGATGATAATGATGAACACAAACATAGCATCTCCCATCATTTTATTTAAATTAAGAAAATGTTTTAAATATTCTGCGGGAAAACCTGCGAGATGAAAAGCAGAATAGGAGCTTTTTGGATCACCCTGTATGTTGTATGAGAGAATAAAGTAAACGTTTTGATGTTACATAGTTAGAACAGGTAAAATGGTATCCTTTTTTAGCTTATTTGTGCTCACTAGGAGTTCTCACACAAACGATCAAAAGAGAGTACTCATTGAAAACAGCGGGTAGTATTTGCTGGAGTCTGGATTAGAACATGTCTCTGAGATTTCTAGTATTCTCCGCCTCTTTCAATAACCTTTCATATCGATTTTAGTTATCGCAACAGTCACTTGCCATTGACTTTTCGTTGTCAGTGACCACATTATCTTCACTTGAATTTGGGTGGCAATAAGACTCGATAAGATACTAATCATTTTCGCACTCAACCAGTCGAGGTATAGATTGTGCTTGTTAATATCAGTCTTTCAATATTCCTTGACACTTAGACTTTTTGTGTCTGGCACCAATCGATGCCACAACTTCCATGGTATTAATTTTCTACTAGTTTTTCTACTGACAAAAACTGGTGTTTCCTGGGATCTGATTGACACCAAGTAACCTTATATTTTGAATACGTTCTCCTTCTTTCGATAGCTTTGCAAATATATTTGCATCATAGAAACCGCCGTTTTACATTGATTTCTTAATAATAATAATAATAATAATAATAATAATAATAATGAATATAATTAAAATTAAATTAAAAATAAATTGAATGCATCAACTAAGAAAAAAATTGTAATTAGAACAATTAAAACAATCATATTTACTCTACCAATTAATTACATGAAGCTAATTATTAAAAAAAATATTTAATGTATTATGCAAATAAGGTTACTTATTCAACATTGAGTTCATTTGAATAATGATGTATGTATATATATATATATATATATATATGTATATATATATATATATATACATATATGCACGGTTATACACGAGTGTTTTTCGTGAGAGTTTAGCGAGGGGGGACGATAGAGTGGGGCTCAGACAAGCACTTGCCATGGAAATAACGATAAAGCAGAGATAGGTTCGCAACATCTCTTCTGTGGAAAAGAGTGTGCAGGGAAGTGAAAAGGGCATCCGCCACTAGGCTACGAAGTCTATTTTGAACTCTGTCAAGGAAAGATAGCTGCTTCTAGCAACTCCTGCCTAGATGTGGCAACATTACTCCATCATTGGCCGTACCTGGCTTTTATATAGGTAGACAATTGTATAAGGAGTGAGATATTTATTGGTGCGGTTTTGGCAATGAATTTGATATATGTGTTCCATTTCCGCCCGGGACTAAATGTCAAGGCAAAAAGCTTGTCAAAATATAAAGCCCCCAAAAGACGAGAGCCATTCATTTCAATTGATGGCAGATGGGCATCAGAGCGTTGATGATGTAAAGATAGAAGCTTGGTTGTAGATGCATTAAAAGTAACTAACCGCCTCTTTCCCCACTGTACAACTTGCTCAAGATAAGACAAGCGATAATCAGAGACAACTTGGTCGTTTACGGGATTTGATGTGCTACCATAGATGGTAGTGTCATCAGCATAAATGTCTACCAATGATGTAAGGATGTGATTGGGAAAAGCATTAATGTAGATCAGGAAGAGAGTTTGCCCCAGGATGGACCACAGAGGGACTTCAACAGTAACACTGTGAGCTACTGATTTCTGCCGATTAACCACTACTCTTATAAACCTATCAGAGGAAAATGATTTAATAACTGAGAAGACATTTCCAGCTATACCATAGCTTGAGGTCTTGTAAAAGAGACCTTTATGCCATACCTTATCAAATATGTTAAGCACAAATGCCCTAAAAAGGAAGCCTCCGTCGAGATTCAATAATCCTATGAGATATAACTGTAAGTACGTCTGCTGTAGATCTAGCAGAACGGAAACCATATTGCATGTCATTTAGAAGGTTATTTTTGCCTAGATGGTTGATTACTACTCTATTTAAGACAAATTCCAGCAACTTACCCATGACACACAGGAGACCTATTGGCCTATACTCAGAAGGAGATGAACGATCACCTGAATCCTTAAATACAGACCATACTGATGAGAGTTCCCAAAGTGTTGGAAAGCAATTCTCCTTAAGACAACGATTTAATAACTTTGTAAGTATGGGCGCTAGTTCTGGTTGAAGCTATTTGAGCACTATATTTGGAAAGCCATCAGGGCCAGTTGCTTTACTGGAATCAAGATTTTTGATTAGCTTGGCAACATCACGTACAGATATTTGTATGTCGCATAACGTATTTTCAGATACACGTGGAAATACTGGGGGTTGACGGCTTGTGTCGTAAAGGATAGACTCAGCTGCAAAGTTATCTGCAAAAGGTTTGTCTGTGTCTATGCTAACGAGATTACCTCAAGTTCATTGATGATAATTAAGATAGAGCACATGCTTCTGTTCAGGAGTCTGTTTGCTATTTGCAAAAACTGATGGAAACCAAGTCGCTGCTCAGCTACTTTGGACCTGACGGACATAGCCTACAACCCTCTCGTGTTTTTATCACTTGTTACAGTGGTGCTAGCGGTCTTGAAACGGCTTTAGTCTCAGTACATCTATTAAATTGAAAGCAATCGAAAAAGTGATTTATGTTCGCAATGGCAGCTGCATATTCTGGAGAGAACCATGGCTGGCTGTTAGTTTTTTGCTGGAGCTTTTTCGAGAGTATGAAACGGCCTATACCTACAAATAACTATTCCGTAAGATTTATACTATAGAGGACACATCATTTTTAAACATGGAATGCAGATGTAGGTCTGATATAAATGTACGGAAGCTATCCCAAGCAGCCATAGTATCGATATACTGTAAGGTGGAGAGAAACGTCTGACGTCCTATTACATTTCGTTTTTATCTTAACCGATACAACAGAATGGTCGAAAGATTCCAGTGTAGACAGAACGAAAGATGAACATAGCTCAGGGAAAATTGTGAGAAAAAGGTCTTGGAAACTTGCATACTGGCCATCAATGTCGGGCACACGGGTGGTTCGTGAACAATCTGATTGAGGTCATAGGCAATGGAGAAATCGTGACAGAATCTCCCCTCGTCATCGGTCTTTCTGAATGTGTTAACCATTCCACATTTGAATATTGAAGTCTCCACAGACGGGGCATTTTTACTGAAGGATACGCAGACAGGACGCGGTCAATTTTCTTAGATATGCTTTTAATGATAGTAACTCCGCTGTTGTGGGGGCGATAGAGTGTACATATAAACGCAGTAGTGTGAGCAGGATTTTACTGATTATTTTATTGAAGGGCATTCTGTTGTTTGCTTATGTGATGATGTCTTCAACTACGTGGAATTTCCACGAGTTCTGCTAGAATAATCAGTACCGTATCAAATGAGATACTATAATTTATAAGGTATAAAAGAACATTTATAAAAGCAATTTTTGAAGTCACTTCCTTTGCAAATTACATGGTCTATTTATTTCAGTTGTACGATTTTATACTATTGAATAGAGCGTAATTGTAATTTGAAAATAATAATGATGTCCATTTTGTTTACATAGCTGAATGGGATATCCAAAAATGTTTACATTTATTAATATCGATATAAAATAAAATAAATGGTTCGCCATTCAAACAATTAGTTTGGTGATGTCAATGTGCATATCAGACTTGAAAGATATTAGTCGTGCTTAGTCGAACATAGGACATGATTTGAACTGCTTATAGCCGATTCATTCATAACAAGAAATATAATAGAGACAAATAGGATTTCACTTTGATTATGTTATTTTACGGCATATCAAATATTTTAAGTAATGACAGAGCACAGCTTATTAGAAATGCTTTTTTGTATACATTTTTGTTCATAAGTTGCTGTCTGATTCATTAGGAAATTATCGTTATAACGTTACTAGTGCATGGATATGCAGAATATCAACTGTACTTTTAATTTCAAATAGATGTATTCATGTTGTTTTATAAAAAAGACTAAATAATTACTTTTTAATTATTAACAAATCATAGTAAATGTCACGATGAAAAAGTTTTTTGAGTCATATATTTTAAGAAAATATTTTGAGTGACTTGTAGTTAATTTCAAAATTCTTATTTAGGAACTCTCGCGTCTTGCAACGCATGTAGCCGTCAAAGCTTGCTATCATTTTCGATCTGAAGCCGGAACTAAAATTTTTTCACTAGTCTCTTCCTGTTAGAATTTAATCTAATACTTTTAAATTGTCTATTTCCGGTTCTTTTAGTTTCGTCCTTATTTTTCATCAGAGGTCCGCTGAGTGATTTACTTAGGAATTCAAACTGAGGCAAATTTTAGAGTAAATCTCAATTAGCCTAGACATCGTTGCAGCTTACTCATCGTACTTCTTGTTGGTTAGTGTGAACTCTGAATTTTTTGTCTGCATTTGATCTCAAGAAGCTTCCTAAATTACTAGGAATCAAAAGTATTTAATGTCCTCTCTTGACTGATTTTTGCGATGCTAATTTTCACTTCTATATAATGCAAGTCGTTCAGATATAAAACTTGATTGGATTATAAAATACTGCGGAGGCCTTTCCTATCCTGGAGATCATAAGCCATACTACCTTCCTTATTTATGGAGATTCCCAAGTAGAAATTCCTTAGGATCTAAAACATGTAATCCGGCTTTTGCATTAAGAGAAAAAACACAAATGTGTATTAAATATACCGTGAGAGATTTTCTGTTTAATCGAGTGCCAATGTGTAACAAGACTGGTGTGAGAAGAAGGGCTATGACAAGATTCTCAAGTATATATCCATTGATATCATATGTTTTTATGGACACTGATGTGGTTCTCTGTTGATTAATTGTGTCTAACTGTGTCGAATATATACTTGAACGTCAAAACAATGAGAAGAATATGCTGTTATCATAGCCCTAGTGAGAACTATTCCTTGGTTTGATCTGGGAATGTTTGATCTACGCTGATCAATGACCTCGAAAATGGATTATGATAGTGGCCGAATCGTTTAAAAATAAATACATATTTTTAATTTCTTGAAGACGCATAGTTATTAATTCTTTTTTTTTTCGAGTCGAAAACAGACTAATACTCATAATATATATATATATATATATATATATATATATATAGGTACATACCATTTAGAAATAAATATTAACAAATATCATTCATAGATACATACACTAGCGTTTCATACTTATGTAATCTTCAGTGTAGGAAGTGAAACTTACTGTTGCTCAGGAGATTCAAACCCATTCTTATAGTCACCCTTAAGGTCGTAAACTTGCATTTTACATCAATGCTACCAACAATTAATACTAAAATTGATAAAAATTGTCTTCTTATAAAATTAGTGAGTATTCCACGATTGGAACTCAAAACCTTGTATATGCGCTGATTTCGACAATATTTATTAATTCCTTAAAGAGAGTTCTACTTTAATTTCTTAAATATCTTAGTTTTTCAAAAATACCTACGTACACTAAAGTTTAAAGCTTACACAATTATCACTATAGGGTGTGAAAATTACTGCTAGGCAGGAGACGGACCTAATCACACTAACTTCGTAGCCTAGAATTCTATCTTAAGGCGACCTGCAACTAACATAATAATTATGGGAAATTTAGTGCCTATAAATGTCAAACTGTAGGACATACTGGATTCGAACTTGGCACACCCAGGTTCCTAGCCATGTTGTTAATCACTTAGCCAGTGTTACCTCCTAAAATAACAATTAATCCCATACATTCTCAAAGAAAAAAAGACAGAGATAATAACATGACTAACAGTTACAATAGCATTCTATATTAACAGGAATAATGGGTTAACAAAACAGCAAATATAAAGAAGATGCGAAGCCAGTGTCGTGCTTATGAGTGATTACGACATGAACATGATTAAAAGATTACGAAATCCCGGCATTAATGTGAACCAATCTGAAACGCAATATAGCGAAGACCCAGATTTAGTTTAAAAAAACACAACCAAAAAACATGAAGGTACTTAAAAACAATAATTGCGTGAATTAGAAGACAATAGGGTTTTATATAAATGACCTTCTCGTCGTAATCTCCCGAAATATACATGAACATTTGACATTATGGAGTGTAATTAAATAAAGTACATATTTGGAATTCATCATCTAAAAATAAATTATGTAAAATAGTATTTCCTTCATTTATTTTTGTGTGGACGAGCATAATGGACGTTCTATTTAAGGTTTTCTTACGTAATATCTGAAAACTGAACCGAGAGATTAGATTGTGAGAAGATACGATTAATTAGTTTGAGTAATATAAATGAGAACGAATAACGTTACGTTGCGTCCACTCAATTAGCGAGTTTTATAATAGAATTGTTATTTTAAAATTTGGCTTGATAGATCATTGGAAATATGATTTCAAATGCAAACTGACGAACAGATTTATACAAATGAAGAAAAGACTCTTTTATATAAGACAATCTGTAGTTTGCTACGCATTGTTTTGCATATCAATGAATTAACTACCTTAAATAGACGTTATTAAAAGTCTTATTGGATGTGATTTTCTTTTTGTGAGAGAGGCCAAGTAAGCTTAATTATTATTTTCTTATTATTTTACTAATTTACTTCTAAGAAATGAGCGAGGAAACGGACAGAGGACATCGGCAACATTCGCCGAGATTATTTACAGGAATAGACGTCTTTTGTCCGAACAACTTCGCCTCTTGGACAGAACTATAGAGACTCTTTGTTTCTTTCGGTCAACAACGTGACATCATCCAAGTACATGTAGCATAGACAATAAGTCAAATATTGCGAAATCTTGATTTCGCCGTCTCAGTACATAATAGATTAAAGATCAACAAGTCAAAATCATGTAGAAAATACATGAACCCTACCTGTAGACTGAAAGTTATATAGAAAACAAAGAACACCAAGTATTATAAAGCATATGGATCGCGATTTTGTGTTCATATTAGAGGCAGTTATGTAAACCGCCGGAATATACCGAAACGCTTAGCAATTGATTAATAGTAGTGGACAATGGACAAACGTTATTTTTTTTATATTTTTTACGATATCATTTGCTTATTAAGATATTACGTAAAAGTACAAGATCATTAAATGGTCTCACAGTCTCTGTTTCGAATGGCATTCTAAAAATAAGATTATTATTTGAGCTCGGTCCGTAAACAGCAGAAGTAATTTTTCAGTGAAATAACAATAGAATAATAGTTTTACATTATAATTTTTTTTTCTTAATTTGAATTGTTTTCTATCGTATAAAATATCATTCAGTAAAAAAAAATCGTTCGGCGCATTTTGCCGGTTTATGTAAACTGCCTGAAATATGCCGATTATAACGCGGCTCGTATTCTGCATAATAACAATACTTGCATAATAACAAACAATACCAAACATAAAACATGAAACAAAGGCAAGAACAATCTGGAATCAAAGGACAGGTCAAAATTCATCCAACGCACGAAAAAAGTGAAAATAAGAAAATTCTCGGATGCGGAGATCAATTTACGTGAATCTACCTGTGGATATCACGCCAGATATTATAGAATATTAAGCCGGAGTTATTCAGCATTTTCATTATTCGCACGAAATATGAAGGACGATCGGTAATGACACTGAGATAATTAAATGTATATGATGAGATATTCGTTATCATCGCCATTGAAACTCTGTGTAATACCAATAAAACGATTCACAGACATCAAGTAAGGAATGTTGTCCGTATGCATTGTTATAAACAACGGATTCAGTTTAATTAAAGTGTAATTGAATCTTTTAGGGACAACTCATTTTGATAACACAGCGGCTTTATATCATTATCTGATATCATAATAATCGGATTATACAGTAATTGAATTTATGATTCGGACAACTTTATATAACATATAGATGTCATTTAGTCAAACTGTAGTTTTATATATTTATGCCATTGATTAACATTTGTATTCAAGACTGTATTTGTGCTGATGCACGTGTTTTGCACACACGCATATATATATATATATATATATATATATATATATATATACTTATAAATGTTTTTGTGTGTATTGATTTCATATTAAAAACAGTTTTTCCTATTTATTTCAAAAGAAAAGACAACCTTATCATATATGGATCGTGGAATTGCCTTGATCTGCAAAAGATCTAGCTAAATTGTATATTCTTAAAAACATTCATTTTAATTAATTCCCTATTAGATTTTTTCGGTTTTCTCTTAGGATGATCTTCTTTAGTTAACAATTACGTGCAATTATATTCATGCAGATATTCTGTATTATTTTTAACTGTGTAACAAACGGATTTGCGTAAAATACTTATGGAAAACAAAAATATATTTCCATAATATTTGTGTATATATATATATATATATATATATATATATATATATATATATATGCGCACATATATTTGTTATAAAAAAAACTGCCTACCAAATTCTGTGTAAGATTTTGGTTTACAGACAGGAAGTTTTTCCCGGACAAAAAATATAGAGTAAATGTGGTATTTTAGTGATAAATCCCTATTGATTGCTAACTATGTATAGAACGAATACCACGATATTAGTTTACTTCAAGCCTTGATGACAAAAGTACATGCAAAATTTCAACCAGATCTGTCAAGTTGTTTCCAATAAAAGGTCGAACGAGCAGACAAAGCGAATAATATATATATATATATATATATATATATGAAATTTTTATTAACATAAATGTTGTTGAACAGAAAAATCGACGGTGCGAGGATCAAACATAATTTGTTTTGATGTAATGTTTTGATTTACTTGGAAAATATAATTTGAAATTTCAAGTGGGTTTTACTTTGTAAAAAATGCATATTCACATACTAGCCATAAGCATATAAACTCTTGAGAAATAAAACATAAGATATGCGTATAAAAACATTCATAATGATCAGTTTATTAGTTTAAGCGTGAATCATGTCTTTACAAATATATAATCATATTCACATACGTAACATTTATAATGATCCGTGAATTATTGTAGGCATGAATTCTATAAATATAAATACACAAACATATACACATAAAAAAAAAATTCATAATGATCGGTTAATTAGTTTAGGTGAAAACCCTGTCCATACGAATATATAGACGTATACACATAGATATACTTTATAATAATCGGTTAATTATTTTAGATCTGAATTAAATCCATGTAAATATATTAACATACACACAAGCATTATATTCATAGTGATAGGTTAATTAGTTTCGACGTAAATCCTGCCTATGCAAATATAGAAATAGTGCATATATAAAAAAGTTTTCTTTATTGTTTGTCAATGAGTAAACTCCCTACACAGAGAGACAGAGCGAAAGGCGAAGAGTCAGAGAAACGGAGATGAGAAAACAGAGCAAGAACACTTATAACTCACTGGTATATCTTTCTAGCTCACTGAACATTTTATTCTCGTTTAAATTATTGCTCTTGACAACGATCATATTTTCAAAATGGTTCACTAATTCATCCTATACTATTATATTATTTCAATTAAGAACTATTAATATCAACGAAATTATTAAAGATATAGAGAGAATATCACACTAAAATTACAAATGAATAATAGCAAGCATTAAGTATAGACTATTTTAAAATGAAGTTATACAAATTATACATATATTGGAATGTCCATATGCCTTTTGACTGTTATATATATATATATATATATATATATATATATATATATACCATTCAGCATTAAATGGAGGATCATAGAGAGAAGACCAGCATACTCACCAGCCTCGGAACGGTGCCCCTTTGTGATACGGAGAAATACCACATTATAAAGACCATTAATGACCCTCAAAAGACCTGTTTTAGCATACGCAGTGAGACTCTCAAAACCTGTTTACATAGGAAACAAGCGCGCCTAATAAACTTGGAGGACCGAACAACAAACGAAGACCACACCTAAAGGAATTTCTTCAAGAGTATTCTACATCTAGTCAACTTAACGCACAAATTAGTAACGTAAAAATGGACACTTAGGCAATTGTAAGTATAAATATTAAGTATAAAAATTAAGTATAAAAATGAAGAAAATTATGACTACCTTAAAGAATACAATACACATATATAAAAGACTTAGAAATTAAACAGGCTGCATATATATGTATATATATATATATATATATATATATATATATATATATATATATAACACATTAATGACCTGATTAATAACGTTTAAAATGAACTTTGAAAGTAAAGTTAACGGAGTGATGAGGAGAAAAGAAAATGTTTGGAATAAGTTGACCGGTTTCGTCCTCGCTTTATCAAAGCTTTATCGAATAATTTGTTTTGGAGACAAAATACGAATGGGAATAGAAAATATGTACAAATAAAATCACGTTGCGTTACGTTGTGTAAGGAGAAAATTAGGGAAAGTGATTAAAATACAGCAACGTTATATTACTCGAAGATCCTAGAGACTATTTACGCTAAACCCGAACAGACATTCCTTCTGTTTACAGAAGGAAGGTCTCCTAAACCGAATGTGAAGAGTTTCCAAGATGTTTAAATGAAATGAGTGAGCAGGATTGAAAAATTTTTCGCGCTAATGGTCGCTGCACATGACGATTTTTTTTTTATAAAATGATCAGTAATTGAAGATCCGCATGTATTGGCAAATACGTCTGTTGTTTGGTATGTCCAACTTCTGATTTTGGTATGTACGTGTTCTTGGATTCTTCGATTCAATCTGAATGTTGTCCGACCCATATATTTTGCAATGCTACTACATTTAAAATTGTAAATTATATTATTATTATGATATGGGGTTTAGAACATCTTTTCGAGAGGATGACATTAATGTTCTCGTAGGGAACACAACACGCACATTTGAAGCAATATAACAATTTTGCACTGTTCAGCTGATTTGATTTGCGAATGTTTCACTTACTGTCCCCTGCCACGGTAAAGGCAGGTATACTGGACATTTATTAACCGTTTAAATTGAAGTTACAGAGGACTCCGTTATTTTCCTTTGCATCACATCCATCACGTCCAGAGCGTACTCATTTTTGGATGAGGTATTAGTAATTATTTTAAATTCCTCATCCAATTATGATTTTGAGCAGATCATGAGGGCACGATATGTTAGGGTCCAAATTAAATTTATCTTACGTGTAGGAGGGCAAAATGAATCCCAGCGTGTATACAGTCCCGTTAGTGTAGAGTTACGGTTATTGATGTAAGGTAACAGGATGTGTTTTCGTTACCAATACATCGTTGAAAGCTATGGAGCAGTTAGATTATCCTTCATAAGTATATTGTAACGAGGCATGCATCCTATTAAGTAAGTAGAAAAAATTATTTGTCTCTATTTGATTATTGATGGGGCAACATGTGTCGTCCACATAGTGAAAATAGACCAAGTATTTTATGGGTTCAGAGAGCAATTACTCTTCATGGAAACCCACGAAAATATTCGCCACCATATATATATATATATATATATATATATATATATATATATATATATATATATATAATGTTTCGATTGCTGAATCTTATAAACGATCCGATTACTTCATCCGCCCTTACAGGAATTTTTTTTTCTGTAAAGTCTGATGAATTTATCGGATCGTTCATACGATTCGGTAATCGAAACATGTGTAACTAAGTAGATAAAACGGTAATAAAAATATATATTTGCTCTGCAATAGTATTGAGCACTCTCCTCTGGTTTTTGCTAATTATCAGTTTTGCTATATATATATATATATATATATATATATATATATATATATATATATAGATATAGATATATATATTAGCAACATATATGTGTTTTGGCAATATCAATAGGCGTAGCGAGTCCCACATCAGTAGGTGATAACTGACTGGGCTATCAAATTTGCAACTAAAGCCGTGGGAAATATATTGTATATTACGTTAAATACATATATTTACATATTTAATAGTGTTAGGGCGATTAATCAGATTCGCAATCGCCAAACGGAAAAATCGGAACATTAGAGGGTATCGAAAACGTAATCTGAAAATTGTTTGCACATTTTCCGATGCGAAAATGATTATATTGTTATTTTTTATTTTAATATGTTTAAAAGCAAAATCTTCTTTTAACGGTAATTATTATGAAATAATAAATATTTATTTGTTTTTAACAACTAGTAAAACTAAAATCGATAGATTATTCCCACAAGTGTAGTTTGTTCGTTTAGGAAAATATTTGCATATTTAGAATGCGTTTTTACGCTAATCGGGAAAAATACAACTCTGCAGTTTAATATTAAAGAGATTCAAAAAAAAAAAAAATCAAAATCGGAATCGGTAATTGTATCGGAATCAGAAATGTTGTACAGCATCGGCATTTTTATTTTTATCGTCATCGGGTAAATATTGGAATCGTCTCATTACTAACACTTACATTTTTGCAATGATTATAACTGTTTAATTATTTCGATTTACTATACGGACGAATTTTTATTTAGGACGACGCAAAAACCATTATTTTCTCCACGAGAGTGCTCCATCTATAGGGGAGTATATATAATATTTTTATTTAAATACAATTATTTCCTCGTCCCTAAAACGCATGGTTGTTCAGAGATTCAAAACTTAGACGCCACTAATTCAAATCTAGTTCTCAACTAAACATTCATATTGTAATAAATTATATATACTAGCAGAAGTGTCTGTCCTTGACTGGGTTCAAAAACAGCCTACAGAAAAGGGACTGTGATTGATGAAAGGTTATAGAAAAGGAGGGGGTTGTAAAGAGATAGTTTCTGATACTAAAATGTTTTACCCTAAGCAAAATATGATGAAAGTAAAGATAATTTTCGCAAAAATATATTTTTTATATCAACTTTGTTTCCATTCGTAGCCAAGAGTGACCAACAGAATGATGTTTCCTTACAAAGAGAAAATGTTATATATATATATATATATATATATATATATATATATATATATATATATATATATATATATATATATATAATGATATAAATATACAATATATATATATCGGTACAAACATTATACATCGCTTTGAAAATAATATACGAAAAAACCTTAGGGTCCTTTCACCAACGCACTCAATTTCTCTCTCTCTCTCTCTCTCTCTCTAAATATATATATATGTATATATATATATATAAATTTAAATAAATAAATAAATAAAAATAAAAATTACAATAAGTTTACCAAGGTAATCAAAATGGTAAGCTTAAAATATATTATAAATATTAAAGCGTTAATATTTACAAGTAAAGTAATCTCAACCAGATGTAAAAGCTCAATAAAACCGAAAATGAAATAGAGCTTATAATATGAACAAATGATTAATAAAACATGTTTAAAGACATCTTGAAAAAGAGTTAAAAATATATTTAATTTTAAAAAAGGAAGCACAAGATAAGTGGATAGTCCTTATTCCGCGGAGTTTCGAAGAAATACTCTCTTTCTCATCAGAGGGCAGGAATTAGCAAAATGCGGGATCGGATTTTGCATATAAAAGTATTTAATGAAACTACAAGTAAGTCACAGATCTGACTTGGTTAAAAAAAAGGTGAGGTAAGGGGAATAGGAGGTAACGGAAAAATGATAAAAAGATTTCACATGAATGGATAGTCCGGTGAAGGGTAAAAAATTCAAGAATGGTAAAATCCAAAACGGTCGAATTAAAAATTTACAATCCAATGGGTACATTCCAAATGGTCCAAAATGATGCAAAAGGCAGAGTTCCTTGGAAAAAATCGCAAATGGAATGAATTCCAAATAATTAAAAGAAAAAGCACTGGAGAGAATATTTAAAAAACGTCTGTCAAGGCTGGAGGAATCAAGTAAATTAAGGTTAAAAAAAAAAAAACGAAAAGCGGTGAAAGTTTAAATTTGAAAAGCAAGGTCAAACTGACCCAAACAAAAAGCGCGAAAGTTAACGTTAATAATGAGATCAACTTAGATATGTACGTGAAAGTCCCAGAATTAAATTAAGAAGCACGGGCCAGAAGAACAAATAAATAGCTAAGTTTATGAAATGGAGCGTCTATTATAGTAAAAAAGACTATATATACATATATACACACATACATATATATACACACATACACATACATATACATACATACAGACACGCAAATGCACACATGCATGTACATACACACACACACGCATATACATATATATACATATATGTATACATATACAATAACACACACACATATATATACATATATATGCAAACACACACACACGCATGCATAAATATATACACATATCCAAAAACATATCTAAAAACATATACAAATTAAACAAATACATACATACATACATACTTGCATACAAATTAAGGGGAGGGACTGGCCGTTATCTACAAACTCCGGAATAAGGCAAATAAATGTGTATGTAAATGCATATAGTAAAATATAAGTAAACAAACACATAGAATAAAAATGAGTAGGTTGATGTATATATTTAATTAATAGGTATACTTATACCATAAAACGGAGACAGCAGGTGGAAAACCGGCCAAAGAAATAAAGAAAAACAAATAAAATTAAAAAATATAAAAGGCTTAGAGGGTAAGATAAAAAAAAATATGGGAAAAGATATATATTTGAAGGGTTAAATTAATAGCTATGTAATTTCAAATTTACCATATTTAAACTTGGACATATGTTTGCAATAGGAGATCAGTTCGTTTTTAGAGTTTATTATATTACTATTTTGAGGGGAGGTTATAATAGTTATAGCTTCAGATGTACCGAGGTGTCAAGACTTAGATCCTGGAGTGTAAGACTTAACTTTTTTTAGGATGGTCCATTTAATTACCTCACCCTTTTTTAAACCAAGTAAGATCTGTGACTTACTTGTAGTTTCATTAAATACTTTTATATGCAAAATCTGATCCCGCATTTTGCTAATTCCTGCCCTCTGATGAGAAGGAGAGTATTTCTTCGAAACTCCGCGGATTAAGGACTATCCACTTATCTTGTGCTTCCTTTTTTAAAATTAAATATGTTTTTAACTCTTTTTCAAGATGTCTTTTAACATGTTCTATTAATCATTTGTTCATATATATATATATATATATATATATATGTATATATATATATATATATATATACTCGCAGGCAGTCCGGCATTGCCCAGTCCTACAATACGCTTTAATATGATATTTTGATTCATGCAGATTTCGAATTTATTATTATATTATATTGAATCCAATATATATATATATATATATATATATATATATATATATATATATATATATATATGTTATTTGTTTAAAAATAAAAATGACTCTTGCACCACCACCGAGAATCAAAACCAAAACGTTCAGTTTACGATTCACTTTTTCCTTTGGCGTTGATGCGTGAGATATGAAGACACGTTTGTTGTACGACTAAAAATTAAACTATAGACCAATAGCTATTACGTTACGCATGCATATTTGTAATGCCGTCCTTCGACTTTCACCTGGCAAATTCTGTTGTTACAATTTTCACACATTTGAACGGATTTTTCTCGAATTAGACACAAATATAAAGTTCACATGAGTTGGAATATACTATATATTTCTTTTCATGTATGTGGACCATCAACTTACAGAGGAGTTCGGTAAGCAGAAATTTTTAAACAAATATGTATGTGTATACATAACTATATATAATATATATATATATATATATATATATATATATATATATATATATATATATAAGAGGTTCGCTATAACATTTGTAGGTAAATATTACGCAAGTTTAAATCACGTAGACTAAATATAATTACACGTAATAGTTTACTAAAGATGATCATCCCATAGGAAACACGAAAAACCTAGTAGGGAATTAAATAAAATGTATGTTTAAAAGAATATGCAAATGAATGCAATTCCACGGCTGATTTATAACAAAGTTGTATTTTCTGTTTAAATAATTTGAAAAAAAAAAGGTTTTAATATGATTATCGATACACAAAAATCAAAATTTATAGGGTTATTTATATATATATATATATATATGGAAAAAGAGAGGCAGAAAGACAGACAGAAATAAAAGGAGCAAACCGAGTTATGTGTTCATCAATATTTAATCTTTATTTCGATCCTACCTTTGGATGAAATAAAGTTTGTATAAACCGTTAACGTATTTGACAGAGAAAGATGATATACAATGTTTATCTCGAAATAAAGACAAAACGTTCATGAGTACATAACAAGGTTTGTTCCTGTTTATTTCTCTATCTCGTCGGTATACTATTTCTATTATTCTCATAATATATATATATATATATATATATATATACATGAGGAAGGAAATGGAGAGAGAGAGAGAAGGAGAGAGAGATAAGGAGATGGAGAGATAACGATGTATAAATTGACGTAAAATCATAAGCACGCAAATGATTGACACATACGGTGTCGTAGAAGGCAGCAACGAAGAATGCTATGATCCACCGAAGCAGAAAATGAGATATTCAAGTGACGTTAAAATTATGATTATCATCTTCCTCTGTCAAATACCTTAATGATTTATACAAGCTTCATTAAAACGCCACGCGCATAGAGAAAACCTCACACACATACCAATACATTTTGGCTACAGATCTTACGAGTTGGCGGATTTCCTGGCATAGTTTGCCGAAGGGTTCCTATCGCCAATCACCCAACGAAATTTGGACTTTAATCACTAATCGAACACGCCAACTTCAATTGGCCAATCACCTATAGACTCAATTTCGTACGATTTCGCGCCAAATAAATTTGAACATTTCAATTTTAATGAGAGGACAAAGTCATGAGTCAGATAATATATATATATATATATATATATATATGTATATATATTATGCATATATCCATTTATTCGATAAGGGTATATATTAATTGGGGTGTAAGGTAAGTATGCATCAGTTGGGGGTGTAGCGTAAGTGAGAATTTTTTATACTTTGGAATTTTAAAGCCTAATACTTATCATCAGAAGATATATATAAAGAGAGAGAGAGAGGGGCGATATAAAACTATATATATATATATATATATATATATATATATATATATATATATATATATAAGCTGAACGTCTGTGTGTGTGTGTGTCTGGTTACGAATAGGCTCCTATATGGTTGACTATTATAGAAAACTGATCACATATAATGATAGAAGATGTATCGAGACACAGGAATGGGTATGTTTGATCTGGC
Organism: Euprymna scolopes; assembly: GCF_053919585.1. Taxonomy (NCBI): domain Eukaryota; kingdom Metazoa; phylum Mollusca; class Cephalopoda; order Sepiida; family Sepiolidae; genus Euprymna; species Euprymna scolopes. Next base: position 93,723,691 of record NC_136486.1, on the reverse strand, counting down.
ATAATGATGATTCATTAAAATTATGGGTCCTGCGTACGCGCCTGGACAACAAAGTATGGAAATAAAAAAATAAAAATAAAAAAAGTTTACAAGTGTTTTTGATATAGATTACATCATAATAATTTTATGAGTATATTTTAACTTAAATAGGGATGGTATAATAAAATTGTTGAGTCTGCGTTCGCACCTGACCTCCATAGAATTGAAATAGGCACAACTTTAATAAAAACGTTTCATGTCTATCCGCGTAAGTATACTTTGATAATTATGTTTCAGTTTGAACAAATATGATATAATAAATTATGGGGTGTTCGTTCGCGCCTGACCTCCACAGAATGGAAATATGTCACAAAGTTTAACAAGGGTTTTTAATATCGATCCATAGAATATTGTGATAAGTGTTTCAGTGTGAACAGGTATGGTATAATAAATTATGGGGTTTACCTATTTTATTTTTACTTTCATCATATTTTCCTTTGGTTTTGATACCCCCAAATTCGACGCTCTCTCTTTACAACCCTTTATTTCATAACCTATCATACTTTCATAAATCAGTCTACTTTCTGTAGGCTTTTTTTGAACCCAGTCAACGACGGGTACTTTTGCTAGTATATATATATATATATATATATATATATATATATATATATATATATATATATTTCTATATTCATTTATTCCATAAGTGTATACATCAATTTCGGTGTAGGGTACGTGAGAACTCTTTATACCTTGGAATTTGAAAGCCTAATGCTTATTATCAGAAGATTTTGAAGTACAAAATTTAAGTAAAATTTAAAAAAGAATAAGTGGTATCATAAAAAACCTTGGACACTATTATATAGTCATCGTGGATAAAATAAACTTGGAAAGCATTTATTTTTCTACATTTAATACTCAAAATGTAACGTTATCTGCGATTCAACACACGTTAAGATGTAAATATCAAGTACGATACTTCAGTTGTATTTTAAACGGAAACATTAATTTGAGAACGCGCCCCTATCATATCAAAGAACATACATTTAATTTTACATCTCCGACCTTTCTGTTTATAGAGTAAAAAAAAGCCCCTATGGAAGGCATTCCGATGTAAAACCTATCAACGAACACTACCAGATACATGAAGTACGATTGTACGAAATTAAAATCCATAGGTTACGAAGGTGCCACACATATAAATGTAATTTTCTATAATAGCAGATAGATAAATTGACACAAGAATAATACCAAAACGACGACAGGTGAGGTTAATTGCCTGAAAATATTAGTTATGCAAGATTTTTATGTTCTATCATAAAGATTAAAATCAACATATAATGCGACCAAACATGGTGTCTCAAATCAGTATCTAGATTAATATTTAGAATATGCGTAAAGCAAAATGAGTCTTCAGAAAAAATTGGGATATATATATATATATATATATATATATATATATACATACACCAAATTCAATGCAAATATAAAGTAAATATATATTTAAATAGCAGGTCGTGTCTAACTACTAGAATTCTTTAAAATATACTTCAATAATTGACATCTTATTATAAATTTTCGTACTGTCTGTGTGTGTGACGCGGTTTAACTAAGCCTACAGGCAACCCGCTCAGGCAAGTTAGGTACAGAAATGAAGCTTATGAGCCAGCGGATGTTTTCGTGATATTTATATCCATGTTTGGTGCATGGAAATAAAGAAAAATGTAAAAAATTAAAAAAATCAATAACGATTTACTAAACAACGTTTTCTATACTGGATATTTTTCCGGTATTCACCGGAAGTTATTATCTCTCTTAGTAAGTTCGATTTACTGTGTGTGTGTGTGTGTGACGCGGTTTAACCCAGCCTACATGCAACATAGGGAAGTTAGGTACCGAAATTAAGCTTATGGCCCAGAGAATGTTTTAGTGATATTAATATCCATGTTTGGTTTATGGGAATGCAAAAAAAAAAAAAAAATATGAAAAAAAAATAACGATTTGCTAAACAACGTTTTATTTACTGGATATTTTTCCGGGACAAGAACCCAAGTTTGCCCATCTTGTCAAACCTGGGTTCTTGTTTTAGAAATATTCATTAAAGCTGTCTAATCTCTTTTGTTAAAATTTCTACGAAATGGATGGAATCTAAATTTTTATCTCCTGATTATATATATATATATATATATATATATATATATATATATATTAGGTTGGTGCAGAAATAATGTTTTTTGACGTTCAACTTCATGTCAAAAAACGACATTATTTTTACACCAACTTAATTTATAGGTATGACTATATATATGTATATGTATACAAACACACCTACATTTATATGAACGAATATTTCTATGGATATATATATATATATATGTGTGTGTGTGTGTGTGTGTGTGTGTGTGTGTGTGTGTGTGTTTCTATGGATACATATGCATGTGTCTGTGCTTTGCGTGTGTTTAAAAGAAAGATTAAATAACTAGTGTTTTAATTGAGGGCTCGATACACTTTTTACTTGACAATCTGGTTTCTTTTGATGAAAGTTGTGACTCATTCATAAGCTTGGGGTCTTACGATAACATTGCGCAAATCAATCTCATTACTGCATGTCTCTGCCCGCTGTTTAAGTGATGCTTGACGTGTATTTATACTAATCCAATGTTTTGCGGGATACCATTTTATGCTAGATTAAAATATATTCATAACCATGCATCCTAATAGATAAAAACTATTTTTTTTTCAGAACAAGAATTCATTCTGAGTGTTGTGTATAATAGAATATAACATCGCAACACGTGTTTAGCTTAGCAGTACATCCATTGTTAAGTGGAATAATTTTTATAAGTTTACCCAAAAGAATTAAAAAAGCTCAGAATCTCTAGAATTATATTGTTTGAAATCATCCATGCACAAGATATGAACTCTTCCGAACTGTATTAATAGATCGAAATCTATGGCCTATATACCTACAGGCCGTACCTGCATACGTTACAGCATGTATACTTCTATAGTACGCCGCTGTGGTGGTACGTGCTATGACTTGCTTTCTCTATATTCTGTTTTGTTTCAATACAAATTACGTTTCACAACACATACTCGTATCCATGTACGAAGCGCAAAAACTTATTTACGAGGTACACAATTTTAGAAAGGGAATACTCATAACAATTTGGCGACGAGTCACTCGCATTCTCAGAAAACGGATACTCGCAATAACTTGACGACATATCCTCACACTTTAATAAAACAACCAACAAAAATATTCATTTGGTAAAAAGAAAACTGATAAAATCATACTAGTAATTACACAGAATCGGAAAATGAAATAACATTCTTAACGAACAAAATAATTTTGAACTGGAATTACAAAAATATCAGAAAAGCCTGTCAATTTATTACAACAAAAAGTTCAATAGTTTTGGCCAGCACTGAAAAAAAAATGATCAAGAATGTACAAGGGGAGTGCAATAAGTAATGCCCCTGGCCCATTTCCCATAGAAGTAGAGCAACGAATCTTGGCACAGTTATTAGTATTTCTCTACATAGGAAGCCCCAAGAGATATGCATTTCTTCTATCGTTTGATGCAGCTCTGGAGACCATTTTTCTAGAACACGCCAGGTTGATCCTCCAACCACGACGTGACTTCAGAAATCAAGGCTGCATCATCTGGGAAACGCTTTCCTTTAAAAAAAAACTTCATGGCTGGGAAGACATGAAAATCAGATGGTGCAAGGTCAGGAGACTAGGGAGGATGGGGTAGGATTTCATAACCACACGCCCGTGCTTCTGATCTGGCGACATGCGAGGTGTGGAGCGGAGAGTTGGACTGCAGGAGGGAGATACCTTTGCTGATCTTACCCCGCCTCTTGATTTTGATAGCTTCCGTTAATTCTCTCAAAAGTGAAGCATAATAGGTTCCTGTAATTGTCAGGAAATATGTCATCACTACTCCGTTCTGGTCCCAGAAGACTGTGAGCATGACCTTGCCAGCGGAGGGCTTCACGCTTGCCTTCTATGGAGGTGGTGAGTCTAAGTGCTTCCACTACATTGACTGGGCTTTGGTCTCTGGATCATAGTGATGGACCCAGGTTTCATCATGTGTAATCAGTCTTTTGAAAAACTTTGACTCATCTTCTTGGCACATCTCAAAATTCATCCTCGAGCACTCGACGCTTCTGGAATGGTGTGAGCAACATGGGAATCCATCTGGCAGACACCTTATGCATATGCAAATGGTCATGAATGATAGTTTACACATACCCTGTACTAATCTTGGCATCTTGGACTATTTGGCGAATAGTAATACGCCGATCTTCCAAAATGGCAGACTCAACTTGACGGACAGATGGCTCATAAATGGCAGAAGGAGGGGCGACCAGGTCTGGGAGCTGTTTCCACAAACTTCCGGCCATGTTGGAATTCACGATGCCAGCGTTTTACAAGATCATATGATGGGGCATTATCAACATAAGTTTCTGTAATTTCATTAAAATTCTCCTGTGGCGTGCGTCCTTTCAAATACAAAAACCGAATCACTGCTCAACATTCAACAGGCTCCATTTCACACCTGACTCAGTTCAAACATCTGTAAAACAGAAACCACAATTAGTTCAGAGCTATAATTTGCCACATACCCCGTAGATATATAAATCATTGCACATGTAAAAATTTCAGTTAGATCAGAAAACGGATAGTGGGTCAGGGGCATTGCTTATTGCACGCCCCTCGTACTTGTAGACATTGGCTTTTAGAACTAAAGATAATTTTTCTCCAATTATTTATTTTTTATTTCTCTGAATAAAAACCAAAAACTCTTTTAAAGGACAGCGGGAAACTGTTATTATTTATATTATAGCCTTTTATTTTTCTTGAATAAAAAGTATCCACTCACAAGAGGTCTATAAATTGGACTTTAAAGAAAGAATTTTCCGGATGTTACAACAAATGCAAGCGGACGAAAGACAGCAGGAAATGAGAAATGCTTTTCCAACAGCAACTTCGCAAATGATAATATAATAACCAGACAACGAAGAAAGATTGATTCAGAAAAGAAGAATAAACGTTTATAAAACCAAATCTTACTTCTCAAAAGCTTGACAAATAAACCAACCATGAATAGTAACACAATGTTTTCGCAAAACATAATATGAAACACTATGGGGAGGTTTATCTCCGTTCGTATCAAGACCAAGCATTCTATACGCTTTTAAGAAGGTATGACATTTGCGGAGATTGGCCTGATGCGACAAAAAGTCTTTCTGCTTTTACGAAAACTAGAAAATGCTAAACACAGTATATTCGTAGACTGCATTCTATCTAAACAATTATTGATCTTAAGTTCGCGGACCTTGTTAAGTTATTGTCAGAAATTTTCAACCTCTAATACATCATATTTTTAAAATGGAGATGTTTTAATTTGGTTATGCGCGACGACGAAGAGTATGTATCTTTCCTATCTGTCGTGCACGCGCACTTTAACAACAATAGACTAGCGGAATTATCGGTAGATTATTTTAAATGTTCCATTTCTGCTCAATGGGTATTGTCGACAAAATATAAAGATTAGACAGAAGGTGTTAGAAAATCATGAAAGCGAACTCTATCTCGCTATAGGGAATCTTGCGTAGGTGTGCCAAAAGACGTGAGAAGCGATTCATAAAATAGGAATCGGGTGAAGCATGCGTTCAGACAGTAACGCACACATCTAAAAATGATGCTTATAAAGAGATAAATACGATTATCTTCAGAAATATCCTCAGTATAAAGTAGAGCTACTTCCTTTAAAAAAGAAAAAGAAAATGGCTGCTAACATTTTCTAAACGAGTAGACTATTCGGAAACAAAAGAAATTACCCACAAGACCATGTAAGCTATGCGTAGAATTATACATGAAAAAAAACCCTCTCCATTTCGGAATAAATCTTGTCAAAATTATGTCAGATTTCAGCACAAAATATCGCACTGTAGAATTAGACACAAAACAAAAAAACTTGAATTAGACAAACAAAATCCATCGAAAAGTCAAAATCCATCGCAAATGCGTAATCGGTAACTTGCAATAAGAATAATTTTATTAGAGAATAGTATTTACTAGTAAATTTGAATGTGACTATGAAAAGACTGAAAGTGTACGTTTTTAAAAAAAATGTTAAAATTAAAGCTGGACAGGCGTAACAGATTCAAATTTTAAAAATTACTAGCAGGTTAGCCCAGCTTTACACAGACCCTATGTACTGTTCATAACTTGCCCTACGTGGGAATACACTTTATGCAAGATTTCAAATGTCTAGACCAATATTTGTTTGAGTAATTTCGTATTGACTGCAGAGGTCAATTTTTTTTAAGTTTGACCCAAATTTTGATCTAAAATTTCAAGTTTAAAGACCAAAAATAATCAGAGGAATTTGGTAAAATCTGCAAAGGTCAACACTTTAAACTTCGACCTTTTGGCAGCCAAATTCTCAACCCAAATGTGATTGAAATTCTAGCTGCATGTCTAAATGCCCGTTATGTATATATTTCAAATGTTTAGACCTAAAATTGCCTGAGTAGTTTGCATGACACCTCAAATGTAAAATCTTTGGAACTTTGACCCCTTGGCAGGTCAAATGTTTGACACAAACCTATTAAAACGCTGGCACTCTCTTAATACCCTTTATGTAAAATTTCAAAAGTTTAGACCAGAAATTGATTGAGTAATTTGATAGAGACCACAGATTTCAATTTTTTAAAAAAATTTACCCCAATTTTTTCCCCTTAACATTGAAGTGTTTGGGCTCAAATGAAATTATAAAGTTTGATCTATGTCCAAGTAACGTACATTTAAAATTTCAAGTATCAAGATTCAAAATTGGTGGAGGAGTTTGGTTGAGTTTTCAAAGGTCAAATCGTTGAACTTTGACCCCTTGCCAACCAAATTTCTCGTGTAAAACTGATTAAAAAGATTTTTCCGAATCTCAATACTACTTATGACAAATCTCGAGTCTGTAGACTAATTATTTACGAAGTAGTTTGGTAGGGAAATATACACACACACAGAAAAACACACATAATTTCATATATATATATATATATATATATATATATATATATATATATATATATATATATATATATACTAGCATGGGTGCCCGGCGTGCCCGGCGTGCCCGGGTCTTTTGAGGTGTATGCTGAGCAAAAAAAAGGTCAATTTTTTAAACTTTGACCCCTCCTATGACTCCTTTAAATTTATGGTTTGGGGCTCAAATAAGATTATCAATTTAGAGCCATGTCCAAGTAACCTATATCTAAAATTTCAAGTGTTTAGACTCAAAATTTTAGGAGGAGTTTGGTAGAGTTCTCAAAAGTCAAATCGTTGAAATTTTACCCCTTATCAACCAAATTTCTGCCCGAAAACCGATCACATCGATTTTCCTAAATCTCAGTACCCTGTATATCAAATTTCAAGTCTGTAGACTAAAAATTTAGAGCGTTATTACTTAGGGAAATGTACACACATAGACACAAAGGCACACACACGGATAGACACTTTCACTTTTTTATATATATATATATATATATATAAATATATATATATATATGGTATTTATTTTAGAAAAGTACTGTTCATGACTATTTGCAAATATATATATATATATATATATATATATATATATATATATATATATATATTAAAAGTTTGACTCATCTCCAGGTAACCTACATCTAAAATTTAAAGTGTTCAGACCCAAAATTGGCGGAGAAGTTCGGTAGAGTCTACAAGGGCCAACTCTTCCAACTTGACTTTTTTGGTAGTCAAATCTTCGCCTCAAAACTGATTAAAAGCTTAGTGCCTGTCTTAATATCCCTAATGTAAAATTTAAAATGTTTAGATCCAAAATTTGCTGAATAGTTTGTTAAAGACCACAGAGGTCAAATCTTTTTAACTTTGAACACTTGGCAGCGAAATGTTCGGACAAAAACCGATTAAAAAGCTTGCCCTAGTTCTGACTACAAATTATGTAAAAGTTCAACGATTTAGACCAAAATAATAGCTGAATAATTTCAAAGAGACCGCCGAGGTCATTTTGAGGGACTCCAATCAAATTAGAATCAATTTCCGAGTAGCTTAGATCAAAAATCTCATGTGTTCAAACCAAAAATTTGCGGAGAAGTTTGACCCGTTGACTGCCAAATTTCTAGCCTAAGGCCGATTAAAAAGATTTTCCCAAATTTCAATACCTCTTATGTCAAATATCGAGTCTGTAGACTGAATACTGACAGAGTAATTTGGTAGGTAAATGTACACACAGAGAGATAATTTCCCGTATATATATATATATATATATATATATATATATATATATATATATATATATATATATATACTAGCAGTTACACCCGGCTTTGCTCAGGCCCTATTTACTGTTCATAACTTTATGTGCATATGTATATATTAATAGTGTGAATATGAACGGTAATACCTTTCTATATAATAGACTTCCTTAACTACCATAGAGAAAAGTTGGTAGACACCGCAAACGTCAACATTTTTATTTTTGACACAGTTTTGACCACTTTACCTTTTATTGTTTTGGGCTCAAATTAAATTAAAATTTTTGATACATTTCCATGTATATACAATTTACCTACATCTAAAATTTCAAGGTTTTAGATACAAAATTTGCGGAGAAATTGGGTAAAGTCTGCAAATGGCAACTCTGTAAACATTGATCTCTTGCCAGCCAAAATTTCGCCCAAAAACTTATTAAAAAGCATGCTGCATGCCTGAATACCCTTCAGGTAAAATTTCAAATGTGTAGACGAAAAAATTGGTTGAGTAGTTTGCTAGACACCGCAAAGGTAAAGTCTGTTGAACTTTGACTTTTTGGAAGCCAAATTCTCAGAAAAAAACAATTACAATATTTCCCCATGTCTGAATACACCTTATGTAAAATTTCAAATGTTTAGACTAAAAATTAGCTAAGTAATTTGGTAGAGACCGCAGTAATTTTTTAAACTTAGACCCGAATTATGCCACCTTAATATTTATTGTTTTGGGCTCAAATCAAATTGTTATGTTAGATCCATGTCCAAGTAACCTATATCTAAAATATCAAGTGTTTACATCCAAAATTGGCGGAGACGTTTGCTAGAGTTTTCAAAGCTCAAATCGTTTATCATGACCTTTTGACTGCTTAATTTCAAGCCGACACCGATTAAAACGTGTTTTTCAAATCTTAATACCCCCATGTCAAATCTGTAGACTGAAAATTTTAGTAGTTTGGTAGGAAAGTGTACACACACAGACAGACATACACACACATACATTTTCTCTTTTATAGATTTATAGATATAGATTAGCCAACATTTTTAATCAGAAAATATTATTCAAGAATGTCAAAGAAATAAAAACGTGTCTTACAAAATCCTTTTGTGATCAATATGTTTATGTAGAACACGAGGAGACTTTTAAAATAATTTGCATACAGTAAATACATCACAAAATTAAAAAAAATAACTCATTTAATTCTAAAATACATCGAGAAAGAAGGAAGCAACAATTAAAATGAATGCGTCACAAACAGTGTTACATAAAGTTTTGTTTACATACAAACAAAAAGAGGTTGAAGCGTTCAGGAGACAAAAGTAACAATATCCACTCGACCAGTAACAATTATAGAGACTATACCAACTCTCAACATTTCAGTTTTGTTTTTGTTGTTTTTTGTTTTTTGTTTTTTTGGTATGAACATATAAATACAAAAATAACGGAATTGGGATGCCATTCAGATACTAATGGATGCTATTGCTAAAGAAATGCAGATCTTAAATTGAATCGTAAGATTGACGCTATTAAGTGTATCACACAACGTAGAAAACATGCTCCTAAACGCCACCAAACTTAATTAGAAAAGTAACTCAGCTGACACTAGATATACATTGCACGTAGTGGAAAAGCTGATCGACGCCATTTTCGAGTTCCATCTTGACCCAACACAACCAGAACAGTGACGATCGGTTGAGAGAAAATACACTTCACCGACCACTGACTATCGGAAACGATATATACAAAACTTTTTTATATTCTTTTTTTTTTTTCGGTAAAAAAAAAAGTTTGGGTTGAGGATACTGTGGGGATTCACCAATGCACACGGTATGAACTCTTCTGAACTGTACAACTAGACCGAGAAGTATCGACTTTCGATGTGGTCTGTTAACTTTCATAGTTCGCCATCATGGCGGTATGTGCAACGACTATTGCCTTCTGTATATTCTATTTTACTTCAATACAAATTACCATTTCCAACTCATATCAGGGTTTCTGTTTTCCTTAGTGACCATCCGGACGACAACAAAGTCTTACGTTCTTTTTTTTTTCGTATAATGTCTTTGACGTAAAGACTCTATGAGCTTGAAATTCCATTTTGACTGGACAACGTTTGTTACATATAATAGGTTCTACATATGTAGTGATCAAGTAAGCTAGTGGCAATATTGATAAAGGTCACAATTGTGACCTTTATCGTTCTAAACAAAAGATATAGTCGACCGATAATAGATATGACATGACCTCACGTTTTTGAGCGAGATAAATAAAGTTTTCTTTCTTTTTTAATCAGTCTCGCCTAGCAAGCGCTACGGGCGAAACATGCCCAAAGTGTTTAAAAATAATCTAAGCTGTATTTTACGATGCCTCTTTCCATCCCGTCATTCATTTTTTAAGCGTAAGGTAAGCAGCTAAGGAGTAAATAACAATTCACTATATAATATAATCTAATATGATAGAGTAGTCTATGTGTAATTTATCTTCAATAAAACTATGAAGAACTGAGCAATGTCTCTCCGTGTCATTTGATGAATGGAACGGTTTTTTCGTTTAAGTTTAATAAACAAGACGATCACAGGCATACATGAAACAATGACGAAAAGAAGCACCGTATGAATAAAATATACTGTTTTCCTGATTGCCCATGAGTAAGAACATAAAATAGATGTAAATATAACATATAACGCATTTATATCATCGATAAGTTCATTACAGGCCTACGTTTCTATTGATATTCATGCAGGTTTTCTATATTATACGAACAACGGTTTACGCGTCGGGCGATTCCTTATGAGCCCGAACCTGTCTAAACAAAAACGAATCAAAATAAAAGCCGCCATAACGCGTACATTATCTGTCCCATACATATAACGAAATGACTAAGTTCGGCTTGATATTTATTTTTCCATTGCGTCATCACATTTAAAGGCGGACAGCCACAAACAGATAAGATTAATTAGATAAAATGGTTGTCAGAAGATAAGAAATCATCAATATTGTGAATTAAATTTGATTATTTATGGAGCGGTGTATGGAAAAACCGTTTTCAATTGGATGGGGGTACGAACTTATTATGTATGGTACGCATAAAAACGGAATATTTTTCCTCCACAGCAAATTATGTCAGTAGAATCTTGAAAAATAAAATTGATTCATTGTACTTTTTGCAATATTCTTAGGAAGAAATGTTCTTTAAAAAATTCCTTCTTTTTTTACTTTAATAAAATCATTGAATTTTCAAAACGTTCCCCAAAAACTAAAAATGGGAAAATTGAAATCGCACGTTATTTCTACGTATTTTGACGTACACAATGAAACGGACACAATTAAAAAAAAAAGTTTTCAAAAATGAAATAATTAATCAAGGTCGTTATTTTTCTACAGATTATTTTTGTAAAAACTGAAGTATGTATAAACTGAAATAAAATAATGTATAAAATAAATTTTGACTCTAACGTAATATCAGAATTTTTGTGAGGGATTCACATATTCGTTTTTTTTACATATTAAAACATTCTGGAATGAAGAAATAAAATATATTTAAATTTGTTTCACAAACTTTTGTCGATCAAAACGTTTTTTCTTGATTTTGGGGGGAAAAAAGTTTCAAACTTTTTAAAGTTTACAATTAAAAAAACATATGTATTATTTACATTTGATAAGTTTACCTGTAAAATTTTAAAAGATTTAAGAAATCATTTTTTTTTAGAATGATTGAAGTTTACCACGCCCATGGAAAGAATTAGGAAAATTTTGTTTTAAAATTAATTATCTATATCTATCTATATATCTATAAACTTGAACCTGTCTGTGTATCTGTGTGTCTGTGTGTCTGTCTGTGTGTCTGTGTACATTTCCCTAAGCAATAACGCTCTAAATTTTCAGTTTACAGACTCGAAATTTGATATACATGGTACTGAGATTTGGGAAAATCTTTGTGATCGGTTTTCGGTGAGAAATTTGGCTTTTAAGGAGTCAAAGTCTAACGATTTGACTTTTGAAAACTCTACCAAACTCCTCCGCCAATTTTGAGTCTAAACACTTTTAATTTTAAGTATAGATTCCTTGGGCATTAATCTGACTTAATAACCTGATTTGAGCCCAAAACAATAAATGTTAAGGAGTCATAATAGAGGTCAAATTAAAAACAAATTTGACCTCTGTAGTCTCAACCAGACAATTTCTGGTCTAAACATTTGAAATTTAACATAAAGGGTAATCAGAGATAGGGCAAGCTTTTTAATCGGTTTGGGTCGGATGTTTTTAGTTAACAATATAAAAATGTATGTATGTATGTTTGCATATCTGCCTAAAACTTTCGACAGAGGCAATGGATTTTTGCAGTTCAACATTTCAGACGACAAATATCGAAATATTGGCTAAAAACATTAATATCTTCACCTTCAACTGGGCACGTTTCAACAGGGGGGGTCGCTTTTTTTCGGCGATCTTTTTGAAAGTCACCCTTTCCTTTCGATTGTCTAGCCTACATTTAAATCTACGTCACTTCCAGTTTGGCGGTGGTCGTAACAGCCAAGAAACCAGGGTTTTTTTCCCCCGTTCTTTCCTCCTACGCGGTACGGGTTCGAACCTCCCTTCCTACTCCACTTTTTTTTTGGCTCAACATACACATCCAAACACCCGGCCAACACAGGGTTGAAATATCTATAAAAGTGAACGTGTCTGCGTGTGGGTCTCTGTGTCTGTGTGTGTACATTTATCTACGCAATAACTCTGTCAATTTTGAGTCTATTGACTAAAATTTAATACACAGAGTATTGAGATTTGGGAAAAAACTGTGATCCATTTCCGCCCATAAATTTTGCTGTTGAGGGGTCAAAGTTCACCGATTTGACCTCTGAGAACTCTATCAAACTCCTCCGACAATTTTGGATCTAAACACTTGAAATTTTATATATGGGTTACTTTGACATGGATCTAACTTAATAACTTGATGTGAGCCCAAAACAATAAATTTTAAGGGGGCATAAGAGGGGTCAAAGTTTTTTTTTAAATTTACCTCTGCAGTGTCTACCAACTTATTCAGACAATTACTAGTCTAAACATTTGAAATTTGACATAAAGGGTGTTAAGAGATAAGGCAAGCTTTTTTTTATCGGTTTGGGTCGAAAGTTTTTCGTTATCAATAGATAAATGTATATATGTATGTATGTTTGCATGTCTGCCTAAAACTTTTGACAGACGCGACGGATTTTACAAAGATCAGTATCGTTTTGAAGTTTGATTTTTCAGACGACAAATATCGAAAAATTGGCTAAAAACATTAATATCTTCACCTTCAACTGGACACTTTTCTTCAGGGGGAGTCGCTTTTTTCAGCGATATTTTTAAAGTCATCCTCTCCTTTCGATTGTCTAGTCTTAATTTAAATATAAGTCACTTTTTCCCTGTTCTTTTCCTCCTTCGCGGTACAGGTTCTAACCTGCCCTTCTACTACCACTTTTTTTTTTTTGCTCAACGTACACATCCAAACACCCGGACAACGCCGGTCTGAAATGCTAGTATATATATATAAATTCGTATCCCTGTCTGTTTGTTTCTTTCTTTGTTCACAATTTCATTTATATATATACAAAAGTTCCATAAGGTTATTATATCACTTATTTCTGTATATAGTATAAGTCTTGCAAAATATACGATTAAGAGGTAACCTCATCTGTATGTTATATTAAGGAAACTCCATTTTACTAAATAGCTAAATGTTAGTTACTGTTTATAGCGAAAGAATTGTTTTAAATGTTCTATTTAAGATTATTTTTTAAACAACTTTAAATAACAATTGTATTAATAATATATTCAATGTAATGTATTTGGAATTATTATTTCCGACATCGATTTTCTTAGAAACGGGTTATTTCCCCCGATGAGGTTTTTTTCTTTTAATTTTTATGTTTCGACGTTTGAAAGATAAAATAAAAACTCTTCACCAAATAAAATAATTTAGTAATCTGAATAAGCTTCTAGCGGGAAAAATAATTCCGTGTTAACTGAAAAGTATTTGCTTTTTAAAAAGATATTAAAACAAAGCAAAAATACACTTACGAATAAACTTAAAAGATTTCATTTGTTTGTTTTTCGTTCGAAATTGAAACTTATGCGACATTTGTAAAAACGAGAAGCCCCCTCCCCCAAATAAATAAAACCAAGTCAAGTTATTGAGTTTGTATTACTACACACATAGATTCGAAATGTTGCCAAAAACAGATAAATGTTACAAAAGGCAAGATAAGTAACTCTTCTTTCTAATTGCATATGTTTGGTGTTTTTATTTAATGTAACATGTTTATTCAGCACGAAAATCATACAGTAATTATCGATGTATTGAAAAATATTCAATGACGCCGAACTCTTTGCTGAACCAGGTAATTTTGGGAAAATGAGTTAAAAATTAAAAAAAAAATACTGTTAAAAACCCACCAGATATATGTCAGCGTATGTCACGGTAACATATATTGAGCGAGTTTCTAACAGTATGATGTATATATTTTTTTATATATTTGTTTTGGACAACTTTTTCGAATCTATGTGTATAGTAATAGAAACCTCCTTTATTTACGAGAAAACAGTGAAAAAAGCGCCTTTACAAAAAACGAAAACAGAAAACAAAGTCAATAAAAAGAATTCTATTTTGTTCTTAAACTTTTCGCACGCGTTAATCTTTATAAACGTTATATTTTCAATTCTACATATCTTAAGTAATTGTTGTATAGTGAGTAAAATCGTTACGAATTAGTTTTTCCCATCATTCCTTTTCAGATTTAAAACTGCCTAGCCGGCTATTTTTTTCCTTTTTTATTTTGTGGTCGCTCGGGCACTTGCTGCTATTTTTTGCTTATTTATTTATTTATTTTGGAACGGCCGAGTCCAGCGCACGGGCAACAAAAGTGCTCCAAATCTGAAGAATAGGTTCTTCTCTTTGTTTCCGTTCTACAGAAATATCTGGTGGAGAGGCTATCACCTACTTCTTTTTATGAGGCGATTACATTTACATATTTTATCTGTTCTTCTATTTTTGAAATTGCTATGGGCGTATCGACGTTGCCTATTATGAAAATGATTACTATCCTTAGTATAGCAGGTGTGTGCTAAACGGAACATCATGTTGGCCAGGGCAACGCCGGGTACTCATGCTAGTAGATTAATTATATTACTGTTAATAATTAATATATATATATATATATATATATATATGTTTCTTTTAATGGATGCCGTTTTTGAATAGTGAATAATTAGAAAATATATTTAGAAATAGAATGTGAATATTTTTCCTACGAATGATCAATGATGCATTAATCCTTACGCACTTCGCTGAGAAAAATCGTAACGTTACTTGTCTGTTTTGTAAGAACAGAAAACAATTTCTAAACTAAGCAACTGAACCAATAAAAACTTAAAAATTAAAATAAATTTCTTTGTACACGGCAGTTTTACCGTGTAATAATATTAAATAAAAATGTTACTTTTAGTTTATAAGCCCAGACAAAATTTTTCAATTGAAAATAAGTTTCTGAGCGCTAATGTAAGAATTTGGTTATGATGAAAAAATTAGCTCAGTTGTAGGAATTAAAAAAATCGATATTTCTTGAAATACTGTTTAAAAATAGCTTTTTTAATTTTGTAAAATAATATTAGTATAACTATCTATGGTTTTGATTATTTGATGAAACATTGCATTTCAAATTATTTTATGCTAGCTATGATTTTTGTTAGTATCCTGCAGTGTGTGTTCTTGGTTTATTTACTGTATATTTCGGCGTAAAGGCGATCCGTCAAGTTAAAAAATCAGTTTAAAAAAACAATATTTCATAAGATACCGGATGTTGCAATCTCTAACCTATGCTAAACAAATGGTTTCGTGATTTAACAATTGTATTATACAACCGATATATATTGAATTTATTAAAACTTTCTACAATTGTGTACCTCCTCTTATACGCCGAAATGTACGGTAGTCATCAGGGAGTGAAACATTTTAAAATTACAGACTGCATACAATCATATTGAACATATTTTAAAACATACTGTTATACAATTGTCACAACTTGCATTAAGCAAGGCGAATATCATACATGGTGGTCAAAAAGTAACCGAATGGTGTTGAACTCAAATAGATTCTTTATTTCTGATATATTTTCTTTATTTTAAACACAATCTGACTAAGACATTAGGATCCATTTTTAAGGTAAGATTAATCACCTTCTGCTCCCCATGTTTAAAATGACTTTCTAAATTATTTCAGCAGGGTAACAGACATTGTTGTTGTTGTTGTTGTTGTTATTATTATTATTATTATTATTATTATTATTATTATTATTATTTTCGGTGTCGTCTTTGTCGTCATATTTATGTAAAAAAATATGTATTCTTTCTTCCAATTTCCATAGAAAGCCGTGGTGTGTATAAGCACCCGTATGTCTAAATGAATGAATTCGCCAAATAAAACGCTGTAAATGCACACCTTGACATTGAGAGATATTATACAGCGCTTGAATTTATATGAAATTAGCGCGTATGAAACTTTAAGAAAAGAACACTGCTTCCATATATTTACATCATTATATAAAATGAATGGGTCACTTGTAAAAATATTATTGTCGGGCCACGTGTACACTTTATGTGATATCTCAATTATTTATTCACCGATTGCCTTTATTTTACAGGACATGGCAGAATCAACGACCGTGAGTACACCAAGAGCCCATTGGGAGCTCGGACAAAGAATACACCGGGTTAAATTTTACTACAAGACAGGGTCGTTTAAGAAAACCCAGGACAGTTTCATGCGTCAGTTTGAATTTGAAAAGGCTCGATCCAGAAGCAGAATTTCGAACTGGGTGGACCACTTCCAGAAGTATGGGATCGTGAAGAACCTCAACGCTGCCAGAGAGAACCGTTCGAGCCACTCAGAACGTCCCAAGATGCGAAGAGTCGAGCTGGTCGAAAGAGTGAGAGAGTCTCTCCAGCAGAGTCCAAAACACTCTGTGCGTAAGCGAAGTCAGTCCCTCGGTATATCCCGTGAGACTTGCAGGATAGTGCTGGTGAACGATATCAGGGCTTATCCATACAGAATACAGACGCTGCAGACCCTTACAGCCTCAGACAAGAAGCAGAAGAGGGTTCTGGCAGTCAAGATGCTCGAGAAGATGGAGGAGACACCAAATTTCCTTAACCTTCTTTGAACCCCAGATGAAGCCCAATTCCCTCCTGATGAAAAGGCAAACTCCAAGACAAATGTCTAGTGGCGGTCCTCCAGACCCAATGAAGGAGCCACAAAGCCCCTGCACTCTCCTAAGTGCACGGTGTGAGCTGCAATCTCGACCAGAGGCATCATCGGACCAATTTTCATCGAAGAATCTGGCGCAGCAGTGACAGTCGCCAAGGAGCGGTATGTGGAGGTCCTCAAAACCTTCAAGAGTGAGCTCCAGACCATCTACCCATCTCTTATGAGCAAGTTCTGGTTCCAGAAGGACGGAGCAAGTTCTCACACCTCAAACCTGTCCTGAGATTGGCTGAAAGAGAACTTCGGAGGCCGAGTGATCAGTCTCGACTGATTTTAAGTGGGCACTAATCCCCCCCCCCGATTTTTTTCTTTTGGGCTATCTTAACAACAGAGTCTACGCAGGGAAACCCAGAACTATCAGCGAATTCAAGGAAGCCATCAGGGAGGAGATGAGAGCTATTACCAATTCGGTCTGTAAAAACGTCATGGACAACTTCGTGCTGCGCCTCAAGAAATGCACGGAACTAAATGGAGGCCACCTAGAACATATGATGTAGAAGGGAGAAAAAAAGCCCAAAGACCCTAGTGTTTTTATGTGATCTTTTGAATGCAATAAACTAGTTATGACCAAAGTTTCATTTCATTCGGGCAAAACACTAAAAAATGGGGCCTAATTAGAGTCGGGGCCGGTTTTTTCAATTATTGTCTAAATTCTTCTGTCAAAGGCTTTTATATGAGCAGAAAATTAGAATCGTTTAATAAATAAATATTTATTTAAAATAAAAAATACTCTATGTATCTGGTCCTTTAACTGTCATGCTTTGAATTTCATTTTTAAAGTGTTTTATAAATAGTCTATTTTTATTATTATAATATATATATGTGTGTGTGTGTGTGTGTGTGTGTGTGTGTGTGTGTGTGTGTGTATACATATATACATATATGATTTATTGAATAAAAAAATCCTAGAAAACACATCTGGAAGTTATTAAAAAATGAGATCATACTATAAATTTGGCGTTTCTAGATATTTTAGATGAGGATTGGTTAAATTCATACTAAAATTGCCCGCAAGGACGTGTGGCGCAGTGATTAGAATACTTGGAAAAAACAATTGTAAAAACTATATTCTCCTCAAGATTATCTCCTCAGTGTGGATAACCAAAAAATTCAATAGCGAATTAGTAAGGGCCCTATCCAGGTATGACTGACGGAACAAGAACAATCTTCCCCGTGAAGTAAATAAAGGGTTCCGCTCGGAATTCTGTCCAAGTTCCCGAGTCAGACGGAAACATTTCCGAATTCTACAAGATACACCTGAAGAAGGTCGGAGTTTACATCGACCGAAACGTTGTGAAAATAATACTCAAGGTAGGAAAAGTAGTCCGATGAATCCAAATAATATGTATAAATTTGGCTTTTAAAGAAGTACAAGGTAAATGCATCAAATTTCCAAATTCTAATCTGGTCTGATGTCAAGCAAAGAATGGTAAGACTAGTGTTTCGAAAGCTTGTCTTAAAATATCTTTTAAGTAATCATATTTACGAGAGTTATTTTTTACTAGAAAATAAAGAACTGCTTAACATTATACGATTCATAATGGGTTTAGCTTCTGTGTTTTCTCTTCTAATTTCTACTAGGATGTTCACTTATTTATCCACTATTCTATATTTTTTTATTTACTTGAAATTTGTTTATATTTACTTTTTTCTATCAGTCACCTATATATATATATATATATATATATATATATATATATATATATATATATATATATATATATATAGGAATACACATTTATATTAATAAAAGTAATTGAAAGAAATATATCGCGTTCAGTTTCCCTAATTCACACGACATAAATGCGTAGGTGCGTGAACATTATCTGAAAGAAATGTTCGTTTCCTGTTCTCTGTAGGACACAAAAGGAATCCTCTCTCGGTTCCAAATCACTAGTTTGTAAGTAAGTCAAGATATGAAGAAGGAATTTGTCAGTGTGTATCGATCGCCTCAGATTTTTTAATAGAATCTGTCAATATTTGAATTGAACACTAATGGAGCGAGTTAGACTTAAAGTAGGTGAACTCCTATTACGATGTGGCAGATACTGCCATGATACACACAGTATGATTAGGACACAAATTTTTATTTTAATGTTGTGTTTGAGTCATCTAATCACGCAGAATATATATATATATATATATATATATATATATATATATACTCAACGGGATAAATAAACTAAACCCATTTAAGTGTATTTTCTTATATAGTATGTCAATATATATCAAACAAATACATTAGATTTTGTATTGGTAGATATATACCCAATAATAATTACATGTATAATTAAAATATACTTCAAAAGTTCACGATATATTCCTCTATCCCTATATATAATAAAAAAGCGCAGTTTATCCTCTCTGGACTAAAATAAAGTAGATTTACAACAGCAAATGCCACATACAAATGCATTATGTCTGCACTATTAGGCACTATCTTATGTAACTATAGAACTACATTTTT
>NC_136486.1:93556136-93701136 GCF_053919585.1 Euprymna scolopes | reverse complement strand
AATGAATAGTTTTTTATATTATCCGTTACCAGGTGATTAGGGTGGTGAAGTGGTTACGGACACGGGCTGACAACCTACGTGTTCTAAGTTCGAATCTAGCGCGTTCAATAAAAATCAGCTTCCGTAAGTACTTGATGCTTTTTTATAGAAGGAATTGTAAATAGTAAAATACCGTAGAACCAGTGCACACAATAAACTCTTGAGATCCATACAATATAATGATTTATCATCGTTTTCATAGAATGTCTTCACAAAAGTAGGTGACGTCATTATGGAGACATCGAATGTTGTTACTACTAATACAATGATAAAAGTATTCATTCTCAACAAGCGGGACCTGTGGAAATTCCACAGGAGACACATTCATATATAATATATTGATGTTGGCATTCTGTAGATATTCAGTGTAAATGGAGACGCTCTGATATTGTAGCTTTTTTGTTAAAACTGCAAAAGTATGTATCTAAGCTAGCACGAATGCCCGACAAAGCACGGTCATAAAGTACGCTTAAATATGATATTTTAATACTTGCAGATTTCGTATATATTATTATAGAGATAATGTTCTAAGAGTTTTTATATATTATAAAGTTGCGATTTCAAAAATAATATATATATATATATATATATATATATATATATATATATATATAATTTGGGTGCATTAGCTTGAATCAAATCCGAAATAAAAACTTATGAATATATATATATATATAATTTCATATATATTTTCATAGTGTTTTCATATATATATATATATATATATATATATATATATATATATATATATATATATATATATATAACTTGTGTTCCTTCAGCCAAAATCGAAACCGAAACCGATACCAAAACTTATGAAGAATTCTTGATAAAATTATACATAAAAATAGATGACTTAAATGCCATCAGCTATAATCGAAACCGAAACAAAAACTTATGAAGAAATCTTTGTAAAATAATTTATGACAAGAAATGGAAGTGCATTACAATTAAACGACCCGGATGTAAGCGTGACACAGAAAATAACACACACGCTATTGTATTAATATATAGATCAATCCATGCACTGAATTTTGGAGGTTTCGTTTTAGGAGTTCCAATTTGGACAAGATAATTTTAGGACGAAAAAAACATTTACTCATTTTTAGGTTCATAATTAAATGTGAGAAAGCGAAAGAAATGGTAGCTGATAAACATAACGTAATAAATTCGAAAGCATAAATTGCAAAAATAGATATTTTATATGTGTTTAAAATGGAAGTTTACATAAGTATGTAAACGTATAATGTTGGTTGATATTTTAGCGTTTTTCCAGGATAAAAAAGGTGCATATGTTGGGATGTGAGAGAAGGCTGATTAAATCATGTAAGAGCCTTGAGTAGGCACTGGTGAAAAACTCAGATTAATATTTTCCACTTCAATTACACACATCATATTTCTTAAACATTTATTTTAAAAATAATGTTCATTTAACGCGTATGATTTTCTTTGTATACATGTACAATGAGAAATGTTATAAGCGTTAAAATGTATAAGTTTATGTTTTTAATCATCGTAGATCATCTCTGAGGACGTATAATATAGCACTTAATCACTGTCTGACTTTTTATCTTGGCCGTTTTTGGAAACACTTTTTATATGTAGAATCGTTTGTTCCAGGAAAACCATTTCGATTGAACCCAAAACAAACTCTATAATTCGTCCAAAAAATATTTTTTAAAATTAGGTGGATTACTGAGCAAATCTGATTGCGCAGAAACAAGTTTAAGTGTTTTTATCTTAGACGCACAAAAGTATTATTGACACATATGAGCTGGTGCCCCAAACACTAGTTTTTCTTTTTAATGTTCCATACTGTACCAAGCTCCAGCCACGGTCTCATTCGGGTAAAGTTGAATACATGCGCTTGTTTTACATCTATGGAAATTTCTCCGAAAAACTTACTGCATTTGTGACCCCTTACTGTGAATACCCTAACAAAGTTGACTAAAAGCAAATTCACACCCCTTAAGTGCATCATTCTGGAAAACCGTATAATCTAATGGCTTATTCTGTGGTTCCCCTCGTACTCCTTATTTTGCCACCTATACTAGCATGCAAAAATCTAAATATAATATAAATAACAATTACTTCTTGCTCAACTCACTCTCTCTCTCCTAAGGATGTCCCCCCAAAATCGTTTTCTTAGTTTCAGTGGCAATGCTGCCTGTTTGAATTAAATGAAAATAGATGTAAATTAGAAATGTTTATTGGCCTAAATCTAAAGCATATAGATTTTTTTACGTTTTGCGAATGCATTTCTCCAAACAAAACCAAATTGCACGATTTTATTCCAAATGAAATGGTTTTATGTTTTAATGAGTGACAACCTAGGACCAAAATTTCCCTCTAGGATACTTGTCAATTTGATCGCCAGGCGAAGGGTGATAAATTAGGAAGATCGGTAACAATCAATTGTAACAAATGAACAAAATCGTATTATCTAAATAGACGAGTCAATAAGAATTTGTTATAATTGATCTTGAACACTATCATGTTGTAATTAGCTGAAAAGAAGTTACTATGTATCCTGTTCCAAAAATAGATTGTTCTAGAAAGAAATCTTACACACGAATAGAAAAGAAAGAAAGGTAAATTATTTAAAGTGGTTGCAGATAATGACTGCAACATTTTTCTGTGTTCAATAAGCTGCAAGAGAGAGACGTTAGAAAATCGCGTGAGCTCATTTCTGAAGCAGAAGAATGATCTACATTTTTTCAGCGATTATGCCAACGGGTTTGGTGTAAGTTTTTCGAGGTTTTCTGTGGTGAATAACGAAAATATCAATAAAATTGGATATTTAAATAAAACATTCTTTCTTGTAAAATAAATGTGATTCATAGTCGGTAAATAGAGATGTCTTAGAATAGCATAGAAATATCTTTAACTAATACTAGAATATTGTTCAAGACAGAATCGCCGAAAAGTAGTATTTGCACATTTTAGAAACCCCAACAATATGACTTTTTTTCTCTCGTTAAAAGAACAAAATAATTGCTTCTAAAAATTCCGGTACAAGTCATATGATTTTTTTAAAGAAGACATTTTTGTTAAGTTTTTCACTTCTTGCTGGTGGCACTAACCCCGAAAAATCAGTCCCCCGCCAGTGGAAAGAGAAAGTATACATCCGATATTATTCACGGCTGTTGTAAAACCTGATAGCGACATGGTTACCTAGTTGGATCGAATTTTGAATAGAAGGAACTTGGTTGCATTTTTGAAAACATTTCGAGTTCATTTTTTAAAATTTTACTAACACAAATGAGTTCAAGCTTTTTCTATTCAGACTTATAAATATTTTAGTTAAAAATAAACTTTATTTGAAATTATTTGTTTCACTTATTCAAATAAAATCAACTCTAAACATCATCTTAAGAAAATGAATTTTACGATATCACCGAAAACGTAATGGCATAAATCTAATATATAAAAGGCTATATGTCTGTCTGTCTGCCTTCATATTTTCAGTCTCTATTGCCTCCGAAATTAAAAGACGCAGAGCGGCGCTAGGGCCCTCAGATGATTATATATTTTACGTAGCGTTCTTTTATAGGTGGTTAACCGGTTAAAAGAGGTTAAAATTGAAAAGATCGTTATACATTTTGCACATTTATCTTAGTTTATTTTTCATCAATTCATATACGATTCACGTTGGTACAGTGGTAACGTCACCAACTTTCAATGCTACAATTTTGCTTTCGGTTTCGACTCTAGCTGATGATACCCAAATCCTTATTTTTTAAAAAACTTTTGAAATCACGAGTCTATAATAATATATACGAAATCTCGACAAATTAATATATCATATTTAAGCGTATTTTACAACCGGGCAAAGCCAGGCGCTCCACCCTGCTAGTAAAAAATAATTTAAAAAAGCACCTAGTATAATTTTACTTCTAACAAATCATAGGATCAGAGGAATATATTGTGTACAAGTTATATGATCGTAAAAATAACAGTATATTATTTTGCCGATGTCTGGGACGACTTTGAGGTTTCAAATTGAAGTAAAGTTGCTGATCAAAAACAAAATATATATATATATATATATATACAATAAGAACGCTTAAAAAATAAAGAAAAACCTCAAATGTAAATGTTAGCCTGAAAATCGAGTGAACTATTTTGAACTTAAGTTGTAGAAAAATGTTTAGAAAAATCTTCTCTTCGCCAAATGTTTACTTTATTATTTATGAAATAATGGTAATATAAATGAGTTACGAGTTGCTGCATTGATATTCAGTTATACTCTTGGTTAGTATCGCTAGTGTTTGAAAAATGATGTATTAATCATATACAACATATAGGGGCTATACATCAGCGATTAACTTAGTTTAAACAAATTTTGACAAAGATTACATTTAATGCATGTCAAGAATATCTTTATCTGCAAACAAAAGCGTTATAAAAGAACAGGTAGTAAATTTGATGTAGAGATTAGAAGTCAACCCTCGTTAACAAAACGAACCGAACGATGACGAATTATGATTGACATCACGTTTGTTGAACGAGAGAAAATGAGTTTTTATATCAGTTTCTCTCGAAAAGCAATGTTACCCAAATGCGACAATAATATACAATAATCTAAGGCGAACGTTACTTCGATGTCTGTCCGTCTGCTTCACTCATTTCTTAAGTTAGGAATTTATATTAAGCCCTAAGAAATTAGCTAAGATAACATTAGTCTCTCTCTACCAAGTTCATTTTCTCTAAATACAAGCTGGAGAAAAACTCGGCGAACGTCTGTCTTGGGAACTACTTTTTCATGGAAAGATCTGAAAGTCACGGTGTAAAAAATAAGACTAAACAGAAACGAGAAGAAAGAACCCACGTATAAAACACTATATGTACGTAGATATAATATTTTATTAATGAAAACATAATGCTGCTGAACTTGTCCATTTAAAGGACTATGATTCGCTCGGGTAGCACTTGTAGAACGCACTAGACAATTAAATAGGCAGACAATATGTATTATTTTGAGATGTGTATACATGTAACGTCCTTTGAAAATTAATTAAAGGAATAATTATGGATAGTCATCACACAGTGTTTTGAATTAGAGCAGACATTAGAGCGGCGCCTTTAAATTGTGACACTCGGGTTTTGGGATTAAGGGCTGCCCTACCGACTATGTGTTATCAGACACATGATAAGGGAGACGCAGATTGATAAATAAATAATAGATCATGCTCGCTCAAGTATGGACCAAAGCAATCAGTGAACAATAAAACACAGGTACCCTATCTTAGAATAAACTTAGAACTTTAAAATATTCTTAAACTTCATAAAAAACAAGCATATACATATGTGTGTGTACGCCTGTGTTTATATATATATATATATATATATGTATATATGTAAACATATATATATACATATATATACACATATATATACACATATATATATGTCCGTGTGTATACGCCTCTGTAGAGTTATGTATATATATATATATATATATATATATATATATATATATATATACACACATATATATATATAGAGAGAGAGATAGAGAGAGAGATACGTATATATAGATACATACATATATATGTATAGAGAGAGAGAAAGAGGGAGATACGTATATATATACAGCATAATCACATTGGCACACCGACTCTCACCAGATCACCGAAGTTAAGCAACGTTGAGCCTTGCTAGTACCAGATGGGGTGAACATTTTGGAATTCAAGGCGCAGTATGTGTTTCTCATCGCCCTAAACCTCCCCTAGCCACTGGTATTCAACAATGTCGACTTAGGAGAGGTTTGGTTTGATATTGCGCAACTCTTGCCCTTATAATTTCACGCGCAGGCACCCTTACAGTGGATATCCATTTCTCAGTATATATATATATATATATATATATATATATATATATATATGTGTGTGTGTGTGTGTGTGTGTGTGTGTGTGTGTGTGTGTCTATGCTCCTATTAATCCCCTTTTCTTTTGTGGGTATTGATATTCATATTAAAAACCCTCTTTTCTATGTATTTATGTATTTATTTGCTTCCCCACGAAAGCAAATTAGGCACAAGGCCGTTTTTAATGTGGGGTAAAAACCAGCTCCCCTAAAAGTAGGCAAAAAGGGGGCACTCTTGTTGCCAAAAATAATAATTGTCCTAGTATAGACGGTTTCCCCTCCATTGACTGGTACAAATTATCTTAAGTGCAGCATCTGCAGAACAGATGGTATTTATTTGCTTCCCCACCGAGCAAATTAGGCACAAGGCCAATTTTTAATGTGAGGAGTGAAGGGAGGGGGAAGGTAAAAAGGGGGCCAGCTCCCGAGAGGTGGGAAATGGGAGCTGGTTAGAGGTCAAGTATGTGGGGTTGCCCTCACATCTGGTCTTTGCTTGCAGCATCTGCAGAACAGATACTACACTTTGATCCCGGCCCGAAGGCCAAGAACAACAGAAAAAATGCAAGCCTCTTTTCTATGTATTTAAACATTTATTTAAGAAGAAAAATCACAAATTTTACAGAATTTTAGGGTTAAAATTATATAAAACAGGCAACTAATTCTTTTTAAATGTGGCATGAGGCCAGAAAGGGTGTGGGGGGAAGATGGGTGTCGGGGGTCGTCCACTTGTCTATTCCCTATCACTAGTTGCAATCACCACAATACCGCATTCACTCTAGGAGTTGGATCTACTTAAAGTCCCAGATGACAATATGTACAATTTTTTTTTTTTTTTTAAACAATAAAATTATATACAATGGCTTTTCCTTTTTCTTTATAAATAAAATATATAATGACTTTATATTTACAATGAAATAATGACAGAATGGAAATTGTGATTTGTATGATATATGCGGATGAAATTGTGATGTGTATGATATATGCGGATGATGGGCGGGGATAATGAGAGCCTTAAAACACCCCAAAATAAAGAAAAATAACAGTAATAAAAAATAAATGAACCAAATAAAACGTTAAACGGTGAATTTGTTAGTACGGACCTACCCTTACCTATTTAATTTTGAAATGCTTCCTGTTTTCCGGTATCGGCCGAAAACAAGGGAGCACTTCCTAAGAGGGAGTGGGCACAGCTACGGACAAAATAAAGGGGGGGGGGAAGGGATATTCGGTGACCTCCAAGAAAAATAACATCGGGACGGGTTTGGACTAAAATAAATTATCAGGACTGGGCTTCTTTGGAGGTATCCTAACACCTAAAAATAAAAATTGGGGACATGGGACTCATTTATACCAACTAGCTAAGGGACTGATCCACTACGGGATTATCTTGATCTGGTCTGGGGGTTGCTTTTACGGTCGGCGTGTGCCATGCCTAGGCAGGGAACACGTACTCAAGCCTGTTTCGTACAAACGCACATAAACTAGCGGTGTGAATCCACCTCCTACTAAACTGTGAGCGAGATAACCTCCTTCTATCGCATCTGATTTTGATTTTAAGTTGGTGTTTAAAATACAAAATCAGATCCCGATGAGAAGGCGGCTCCCCCCCACGCCCTATCTCTATGCGTGAAACCCACGCTACCAGTCTAGCTACGGCCAAGGTCGCTAGGAACACCATTCGTTCCTCCCTAGGCCACAAGGGGTCTGCGTTGTAGACAACGGATGCTAAATCCAGGATCGTCACCTGATCGGGGACGATGCGAGCCGTGACCTCACTGACATACTCCCAGAATTCACGGAGCTTGGAGCAAGTATAAAAAGCATGTTCTACGGTTTCTAAGCTATCTTCGTCGCACCGTGGACAAAAGGGACTAAATACCATACCAATTCTAAACAATATGTCATTGAGGGGTAGAGCGTTTCTAACCAATCGCCAGGTCAGGGAAAATTCGGAATTGTTAAGGTATCCCCGGCCTGGCGCCCAATTCCACAGAGAGCCAACCTCCCCCTCCGACAGATGCAGCCGCTCCCCAAGCGGGTCCGAAGCGGTCCCCACCACTAATCCCCGATATAATGCCCTTCTAGGCTGTGCAAGGTCCAAGGACTCTGGCATCGCTCTAAGCGCATTTCGGCATTCGTTGAAGAATCTTGATTGCCCTCTCGGCCTTCTTTGGCATTCAATTAAATGATTGGGGATAAGGTCGGGAAAAGCTGCACCGACCGCGGGACCCCAATCAGACTCCTCAATCAGAGTTCTACCCAGGAACGGCAACCATTCGGCATTTTTGTGGCTAGCCAGGTCAGGCATCCCCAGGCCCCCATCTTCAAGACGTTGAGTGCAGACCTGTCTACGGACAAGCAGCCGTCGCTCATTCTACAACAGTAAGAAGAGCGCACGCGTTAATGCCGCCATGCGGACCGCAGGCAGAGGAAGTACAGCCAATCGATAAAGGATCAGCGGAAACACATAAGTGGCGCATGCCTCCGCCCTACCTTTAAGGGACAATCCCCTTCGAAGCCAAATCCTCACAGACGCTTCGACCTTGCTCTGTACTTCCGACCAGTTCTTATCTAGACATAGACCGGGTCCAAACCAAACACCCAGAATACGGACCGGGCCATCCGTCCAGACAAATGCGCCAGGCAAAGCATTCGAGCCCCGCCAAGCGGCCAACCTCAGGCCAACGGATTTGCTGAGATTGACTACGGCCCTGTAACTTGTTCATAACTCTTGAGAGCCTTAATCACCGTAATAATATCAACGACGCTCGAAACAAATACGGTGACATCATCGGCAAACGCGGAAACCCTGGCTCGCGCACCGCCAGGAAGAGCAATTCCGCGCAGGGCCGGTCCAGCCACCCTGGTCCTCACTTTCCTAAGGAATGGTTCCAGCGCGAGGACATACAGCAAGGGCGACAACGGACACCCCTGTCGCACCGACCGAGAAACCGCGAACGGCGCCGACCGCACCCCGTTGACCTGCACAACTGCCGTCAGCCGAGCGTACAAAATGGAAATCCATCTGCAGAAGCCGGATCCAAATCCGGCGGTCTCTAAAACAGCCATCAGGAAACGATGATCCACCCTATCAAACGCCTTGGACTGATCCAAATTAATCAGCGCGGCTTCAGTGTCGTCTTCTAAATTTTCTATGACTGTACGTATCAAATGCAAATTATTTTGAATTGATTTTCCCTTCACAGCGTAATTCTGATCCGGTTCGACCAAGTCAGCGATAACAATCTGCAAACGATTCGCCAGCACTCGGGCCAGGATTTTTAAATCCGTATTCAGCAACGTGATTGGCCTAAAATCATCTATCCCCCCAACATGTGTGTCGTTCTTCTTCAGAAGTGTGACCACTCCTTTGGTAACCTGACTCGGGATAGATCCCGTGTCAAACCAGTGGTTAAACACACCCGTCAGAATCGGAACAAACATGTGCGACATCCTCAAGTAAAGTTCGTAGGGTAGTCCATCCAGTCCTGGTGATCTGTTATAGGCGACCTGCTTCATAGCAGCTATGACCTCACACTCTGTAACCCGACCATCGCAACCAGCCGCTCGGGCCGCCTCCAGGCGGGGCGAGCCAGCCAAATAGTTGCCAAACTCCTGGACGCGGAGCCTGGACAGCTGCGCAAAGAGATCTTCAAAGTGCACTCGAAACCGCTCGCAAATCCCCCGAGCCGACACTAAGGAGTCCCCTTCCGGGCTCTGAATTTTACGAATGTAGTTATCCGATTTGCGCCCGAGCGAATAGACTCGTTCGGCTTTGTCAACATCCACAGCTTCGTTGGGCATCTTTTTAATTCTAGCCCTAACTACCTGGCCCTGATATCGCTCGCTAGCCAAACGACTCGGGTCCGCCTTAGCTAAACCTATTTCTAGGGAATCCCCCCCAGACACCGCCCGGGATAGTCTATCCTCTAGACGCTTCTCTGCCTTGGCCCTATCTAGCGCGAGGCGTTGGCCATATTTGACAGAGAAGTCTCTAATGCTAGATGATGCGTGTACCCACCACTTACTCCCGGTAACCGCCCCCACTAATCCCTTCTGTATGTGTTTAGTTAGCCTTTCCCGAAAGTCACCTATCTCCAGTAGGGAGGTATTTAACTTCCAGTACCCAGCTAACTTGGGGTTGCTATCTAAGTCTAACCTGGCCACAAGTAGTTTGTGGTCAAAGTTGCCTAACCAGTGGAACGTGGGACAAGATATGTATTCTATGTTGCCTCTTCTAACTAACAACCGATCCAAGTAAGTACTTGAAGCGGAAGGCCTGCTAGAGAGCCACGTCCACGTCTCCCGCCCCGGGTGATTCACCCGATACCTGTCTACCAGATCGCATCTAGCCATCAGGTCCGACAGACTGGTTTCACACCCATCCGTCCCGCTAGTCCCGCCCACCTTATCTGCCCTGGGGTCAAGGATGGCATTCCAATCACCCACTAGTATAAACCGTTCCGAACCCCCGAGAAACACCTCCAACCGCCGGAAAAAGGAAACCCGCTCCCGTACGCAATTGGGCGCATACACCACGACGACTCGAAACGCTCTATTTGCCACGGCAACATCGGGCACGATCAGTCTACCATCAGTATCCGCGTGAACAACGCTAACCGTTGCAGAAAGGGTGCGCCTAACTAACAAAGAAACCCCCCTACTTTGACTATCACCGTATGTTGAAAAGACATCATAATGCCCCTCCAGCACCCGATGATCGTCAACGCAATCGTAGTGAGTCTCCTGTAACGCAGCCACATCTATATTCATCGACATGAGGTCCCTCAGTACCCTAGCGGCTTTGCTTCGGCACCTCATGCCCCTAACGTTCAAACTACACAAGCTCAAGGACGTGGTCATTGTGTCTAGATATCCGCAACCACCGACCTAAAGTCTTTGCTAGAAAGGGTGCCGCAGGACTGGGCGAGGTTGCCCGAAAGCAACTCGGACGTTACTCGTCCGTCTCGCGCAATACCTCCGACATCCAGGGGAAACGTTAATTTAAGGGCCCTATACAAACAAGGGTGGACGTAAATAGGAACCCTACCTTCGCATCTCGGCTCCAGCTGATTGAGGGAGTCATGCCTCTCTTCCACCAACTTTAAATCTGGAATCGCCCCCCTGGCGTCGTCGATCATATTCCACATGGCCTTCGTGCATCTAGTTTTTGTATGGCGCACAAAGGTCATGACTAGGGGGGCGTCTGGGAAGTTTTTAGGGTTGGTAATACTTTTCCCGTCGATTATTTTCATTTCTCTAAGCGGCTTAATTAGACCCCTATGGCGCTGCGTTATATACGTGTCAGCGTGAAGGGGGTCTACTTCGCAAATCCGGTCTCCAGGAAGGTAGGGGAGCTTTTTCGTCTTTTCACTCCTTACAGGAGATACAGAGGCGGCTCTTCTACCGCTGTTGGTTTTTGTCGCCGGCTTCTCCCGGGACAACGAGCGGGCACCGGTTGGGGGGGGGGGGGTATCGAAAAGGGATGGGGATTTTGGTTCAGCCGATGGGGTTAGGGTAGGGGTTTTGGGTGGCTGCACCGTAGAGACAGTCTTCTCTACATTCATAGGGGACGGGGAACGGGACCCTGCCTCCTTGTTTTTTCTCGCCTTCTTTTTAGTTTCCTTTTTCGGCACTTGGTACTCTACCACAGTAGCCGTTTCCTTATCGTGCTCCCCTTCTGAGTCAGACGAGGAGACCGGATGCATTCTTTTCTGGCCGCTAACAACTTCTTTAGTGGTAACGTTGGTGGAAGAGACCGTTGACGACACTGTGGGAACCGGCCGACCTTGTACCTCAGGGGGCTGCTCTCTTGTGGAGGGGGTCTTGGTGGTTCTGCCATTCTTCTTTACCACTGTAGTCCAGCCGTCCGACGTTGTTACTTCTTTGCCCCCTCCGGTTAGCTTCTCAGGGGCTGCTGGTACCACTGCCGCCGGTTTTGCTACTACTACTACTGTCTGCGGGTTTCTTTTCGGATATTCCCGTGCCATATGGCCCTGCTGTTGGCAATTCCAACAGTGGGGCCTGCGACCTTCTACTATAATGCTCATCGACCATATGTCGCCCCTGAGCATGGGGGGATGTTTTGTAATCCTTCCTTGTCAACACGCATTTTTAGGTTGTAGTCCCCTACCATAAGGTTACGGGACCACGGACAGGAATGACGGACTCTACGTCCCCATATTGACTCATAAAGGCCCCTAATTGCTCAGGGCTGAGAATACAGGGGACTCCCAAAATAGACGCGTTCGTCCGCGTCTTACTTAAATATTCCGGCTTAAGTCGAATATGTCGCCACATGTGTTCCGATTTTAATATATTGACGGCGTCTTCTTCTTTGGGCAGTAGTAAATCCCACACTGCATAGCTTCTACGGCAGATATAGGTTGCGGGCATATTTAATTCCCCCAGAATTTTCGCCATGTCGTCTTTCGGCACACCGGGTAACGCTCGTTTCTTTGTGTCTATGGAGACTAACGATATTGTGTCTATGGAGACTAACGATATTATTCTCTTCTTCTTCCATAGTTTTCGGTTCTACTCTAATAACATTACCGTCGGTCAAATCCTTGTATTTTGTATCGAATAACCGGCGGTAATCCCCGGGAGTTATTTGCGACTGGGGGCCCCATTCTTTGACCACTGCCGCCGCGGCCGTCTGCGGTGTTGATATTATCGTCAGTGACACTGTTAACGGCGGTGATTTCTGTCCCGGGGGAATAATAGAGCCGGACGAGTCTATTGTTTGTGAACTCCCTGGCAACGTCGGCCACTCTCCTGGTTTCTCCTTTGGGGACGACGGTTTAGGGGTCAGTGCCGGTTCTTTTGTGGCTGTGGTACTAGCTGCCCCATTCTTTTTTTCAGTCTGAGCGGCCCCCTTTCTTTCTCGTTGACGCGACTTTCTCGCTTGTCGTAGCAGCGGTCGCCGCGTGTTGCATTCATCTGCGCTACTGTCGCTGCTACTAAATTCTAAGTCGGCTTGCCTCGCGGCGTTCAACTGTTCATCTAGAAGCGTTAACATATTAATAGCCTCTTCCCTGTCGTCCGGCAACCCGTTCGAAAACGTCTGCTCCGACTCGGTGTTCCTCAATATTGAGATATCTCCAGAGGTTGCTGGTTTAATTCCCGACCCTAGGGGGTCCGTTCTCCTATGGGCGGGAGGGCTGACAGTTAAAGCCCTCTTCCTCTGGTGATTCCACCGAGTCGGAACACCTCTTTCAGCTGGCCTAAATCTACTGCTACTACTATTACTGCCGGGAACAGCAGTACGACTAGTTACGTGAGAGTCGCTGCCTAACGCAAACGATTCCCCTAGATTAGCGGTGCGGGGGACAACACCGAGTTTTGTGCGGGGGTCAACACTAATCCATCCTAGTGGTTTGTCTACTGGGCCTGAACCGGCGGGCGTGTGGGGACACGAACGCCAGAACCCGGGTTAGGCAGGGGGGCGGAACCCGGACCACGTGGCGGTAGAATTTTTCCAAGGCCTAATCCGGTGCTCAGAGGTGGCCGAAGCCCCCTCTGGGAACCGGACCCCGGGCTAGACATGTCTGCACTGGAGCCCGGACCAGCTACCCTCCTCCTCTGCGTCTTCTTCCCGGTTAGCCTGGCTGAAGCTTCCGTTGGATATGACTTCGAACAACCACCTCAGACGCAGACCGGTCGAGTCGGGAAAAGAGACAACCCGCCCAACAGGGACCGGCAGCCGGTCTTTGGACAGCAGCAAACAGAAAAGACAGCCGAACTCAACGCCTTTTTCTATTTATTTAAATATAAAATATAATTTTCTCATATATGAGTTGTGGAATTGCATTCATTAGCAAAATCCAGCTAAGTTGCATATTCTTTTAAACATTCATTTTAATTAATTCCCTATTAGTTTTTTTCGGTTTTCTAATGGGATAATCATCTTTTGTTAACTATTACGTGTAATTATATTCATGCAGATATTCTACATGATTTATACTTGCATACTATTTACGTAAAATGTTTATAGTAACACAAAATTGTTTCCATATATATTTATGTATACGTATATATTTTTGTTTAACATATTTTGCTTACCAAACTCCTCCTAGAGTTTTTGGACTACAGACATGAAACTTCATATATAAGGTATTTGAATCCATGCAAAAATTTATATTTGGGTTTTAGCACGGAAAAATCGATGCAAAAGTGTAAAAATTTAAAAAAAAATGGAATTTGCCAGGTGAAGGTCGAACGCCGGCATTACAAATGCATAACGTAGTAGCGATTGGTTCATGTTTTAATTTTTAGCCTTGCAGTAAGCGTGTTTTCATAGCCAAGTCATTTACGGCAGAGGCAAAATAAATCGTGATCTGAACGTTTGTGTTTCGATTCTCGGTGGTGGTGCATAAGTCTTTTTTTATATACTTTTTAACTCATTACTATATATTACATCCAATCTATCTATCTTTATCGATCTATATCTATATATCTATAGAAGTGAACGTGTCTGTGTGTGTCTGTGTCTGTATCTGTATGTGTGTGTGTACATTTCCTGACGCAATAACTCTGTCAATTTTAAGTCTACAGACTTGAAATTTGATATACAGGGTACTGAGATTTAACAAAATCCTTGTGCTCCGTTGTCGGCCAGAAATTTGGCTGATAAGGGGTCAAAGTTCAACGATTTGACCTTTGAGAACTCTACCAAACTCCTCCGACAATTTTGGGTATAAACACTTGAAATATTAGAGTATAGGTTACTAGGACATGGATCTAACTTAATAACTTGATTTGAGCCCAAAACAATAAAATGTTAAGGGGTCATAATAGGAGTCAAAGTTAAAAAAAATTACCGCTTTCCTGTTTTTTTTTTGTTGTTGTTTTTGTTTTTGTTTGCCTCAACATACACCTCCAAACACTCGGGCAACGCCGGGCTGAAATGCTAATATATATATATATATATATATATATATATATATATATATATATATATATATATATATATATATATATATGTGTGTGTGTGTGTGTGTGTGTGTGTGTGTGTACTTATATGTATATTTATATACACCTTATACCATCGACGCAGCGATTCTCGTTAGACTATCAAGTTAAGCAACATTGAGTTTGATTAGTATAAGATGGTTCTCTGTTTGGGAATACCAATCGCTGTATGTAGTAGTGCCTTCAATTATAGAGAGACTACAACGGATAGTCAAAACGCGACTTTCGGTTCTTGAACTAAAGCACACACAAATACGCACACACACGCACACACTTCGTTTCATCTTAACAAGAGGAAGTTTATACCAATATTTGTGAAATATTTTACCCGAGATAGTTTGACGGTCAAAGATTCTGTAATAAATTACCTGATATTGAAGGGGGAAACTTTATTTATTGGACGTGGACAGTGCTGAGGACATAATCAATGAGAGCGCGTCAAAACAAATGTTAAGAGAATAAATTTAATATATTATTTTTTCTCCAAGTCTCTTTTTTTATCGGTCTGATATATATTGACAGGACACTTGATGGGTTTCCCGTGATTATTCTCGGCAAATTAAACAGAGAAAGATTGATGACAACGACTGGGGCTTGCATGAACAGTAACATAGATTGGTATAGAATAAATAGATCATTCCCTCTGACAGACCAAGCTACTAGCCACAAAGAACATAAGTAGCCACTATAATATTACTTCAGAACAAACTTTCCACTTGAACATATTTCTTAACTTATTATACTTAGCATATTTAACAGCGTTGCCTTTGTATTGAGATGTTAACATACGTAATAAATCTCGGCAAATGAATGAATCCACTTGTGTCGACAATTTATGGTTGAATAGTACAAACTTAAAATTAATTTACAATCTTTTAATGCTCAAATCACACTGAAAATGTATTTGATTATGTTTCCCATAGAATTACTTCCTACTTCCTTGCAGGGTGTATAGTTTAATATATGTTATTTTTTGTGAAATCAACCTCCCGGGAATTACCTCATAATTTGTGGGTGAGGGGTTGCGATGAGTATATACAATTTCTTTCTTATACAAATCTCTGAGGCATTATGGACTTTATTTTTAGGGTATGCTATATATTTTCATTCTATTTCCACCTCAAACAAGGAATATTACTACTTGAAACCTGTTACAGGAAAAAAAGGTGTTCGCTTTCCGTGTAAATAAGAAGAACATTAGATAAGTGAAAATAAGATTAGGATAAGCCGAGACTCGAACCTTGTAAGCAAGGTTAAGAAGTAGAATGTTAGAAATCGGGATGTTAAAAAGGCCTATTGTTGAATTCTATTATAAATAGTTAGATACTAGCATTTCAGCCCGGCGTTGCCCGGGTATTGGGGGGGGTGTATGTTGAGCAAATAAAAAGAAAAAGTGGTCAGTTTTTTTTTAACTTTTACCCCTATTATGACTCCTTAATATTTATTGGTTTGGACTAAAATCAAGTTATTAAGTTAGATCTATGTCCAAGCAACCTATATCTAAAACTTCAAGTGTTTAGACCAAAAATTTTCGGAAGAGTTTGGTAGAGTTCTAAAATCGTTGAACTTTGTCAAATCGTTGAACTTTGACCCCTTAACAGCCAAATTCCTTGCCGAAAACGGATTAGACAGATTTTTCCAAACCTCAATACCCTATATACAAAATTCTATAGACTGAAAATTTTCAGAATTATTGCGTAAGGAAATGTACACAGACAGATACACACAAAGACACTTTCACTTTCATAGATATACTAGCATGTCAGCCCGGCGTTGCCCGGGTGTTTGGAGGTGTATGTTGAGCAAAAAAAGCGGTCATTTTTTTATCTTTGACCCTTATTATAAACCCTTAACATTTATTGTTTTGGGCTTAAATCAAGTTATTAAGTTTAATCCATGTTCACGGAACTCTTAACTAAAATTTAAAGTGTTTATACCCCAAATTGTCGGAGAAATTTGGTAGAGTTCTCAAAGGTCAAATCGTTGAACTTTGCCCCCTTAACAGCTAAAATTTTGTCCGAAAACCGATCACAAAGATTTCCCCAAATCTCAGTACCCTGTATATCAAATTTCGAGTCTGTAAACATAAAATTGCCAGAGTTATTTCGTAGGGAAATGTACACACGCACAGAGACACACATACACAAACACATACGCACAGACATGTTCATTTTATAGATATATATATAGATAGACTAAACAAAGTATATATGTATACATAAATATATATGGAAACAATTGTATGTTTACTGTAAGCTTTTTACGCAAATATTATGCAAGAATAAATCATGTAGAATATTTGCATGAATATAATTACACGTAATAGTAAACTAAAGATGATCATTCCATAAGAAAGCCGAACCAACGTATAGTGAATTAATTAAAATGAATGTTTAAAAGAATATGCAAATTAGCTAGATCTTTTGCTAAGGAATGCAATTCCAGAACCCATATATAAGAGGATTGCATTTTCTTTTTAAATAAATAGAAAACCAGGTTTTTAATATGAATATCAATATACACAAAAGAAAAACGAATTCATAAGAGTATAGATTGTTTATATCGTATAAAGAATTGATTGTTCTTTCTTTTAAAAAAACTCAATATAAAAAGATGCCAGCTAAAAAGAATGAACAATACAATTTAAAAATGTATTGTTAAAAATAGGTTAGTTTGGAATTCTTTGTTGTCAAAAGTGTGTTTGGAAAAAAGTGTGCGTAGTCACGTGAATTGGTCAGGTTTTGGAAACACACTTCTGACGTCATAGAAAAAGGGAGATTCTCAATATAGGAGCTAGAGTTAGTCAGATCAGGGCAGTAGTTGAGGCGGGACAGTTGAGTCTGCTAGTAAGCAGAGATCAGGAGAGTCAGTCAGTTGGCAGAAAGTGGGCAGATGACCATTTGGAATCGAAGGGAAGAGGAATTATCTATGTAGATCCCGAATTTGAATTCCTGATGCCATCAGCATTCGACCAATCCAATGAATAAAGAATCATCTTTGTGTTTTTGAAAACTGTTGTCATGTGTCATCTTTTAACACCCAAATGTAATGTGTTAAACATCTTATTATGAACATTGCGTAACCCTTCCAAGAATATGTATCTTCCCTCCTCTCTATATGTGTTATAAGAAATATAAGAACTGTGCATCTATCACCCTCTCGCATCGCTAATATATGAAAACCCAAGCAGAACAGCACTGTAATATGTATACGTGTCTCTCTCTGTTTCTCCCTCATCATCATCATCATTCGTGTATCATATGGCCCCAATATGAATCCCGCGTCATCCCTTTAATATGCACCCCTATACAACAAACGTAAGGGGCTTACTATTACTGTATAACATGAGAGTGTGGGAAGTTTAGCAGTGAGAAGTCAGTTCACATTTCATTCAAACTCCACCAGGTTATTACAGTCAGGTAAGCAGAAAATAGTGACGAAATTCCGAACTTTATAAGCCTGGGGGGAAGAAGCTGCTATAGTAGAAAAATTTCCGGCATCTTGAGACCTTAACAATAAAGGAGTTGTGGTTTGCAGTTGTTTGGTTAGTCAGATTTATGTACACAGATGAGACATAATTGCTCTAATTCAATGGAGCACATTCTATTACATTACTTGTAAACAGGCAACATAACCGGGATGGGATCGTAGTTAGAGCTTAGCTTATAGTTAGATTTCAAACTCATTTTGGAATGCTACCTAAAAGTTAAAGAGTAGTGATATATGCTTCAGTTCATATGTTGCTACAATACTCTATACATGAGCGAAGTGTGATTTTTAAATGTATCGGATACTCTATGGTGTGAGTAATGTTCTAGAAAGATAACAATTTTATAAAAAGCGTGCGTTATCTAACGGTGTAGTTAACGGTTTATTTAACGGGCTATTGTTCTCAGATCCCTTAATGTCTATTTAACGACTCGTGACTCATCTCATGGTGTTAGTGCGTTTGTGTCAGAACATATAATGCACGTAACATAACGACCTACCTGATCTGCTGCTGTTTTTTTGGGATTCGTCAACCGTCTTTGTGGGAGTGGAACCTGTTTAAAGGAAGTGCTTCAAGAAAGGGACCCGACACGAATGAGTGTTTTTATATATTTTTATTCACTCCTCGTGCATCTCGTCACAGAAGAACTGGAGTGAATAGCTTGGTGGTTCTCTTCCCCTCCCTCATAGCAAAAACATTTTTAGCCCACCTGTTTTTCCCTGCCTTTAAAAAACAACTCACTAAACCTAACACAGCTTATTCAAACCGAAACACTTGACATGCCACGTCCTTTCCCAATTCGGATACTTTCGATGCAAAGTAACCGTTCAACCAAGTTTTATACATGTCACAACATCACACTTTGACCCTTTCTGCAACTACATGCTCGCTCAACCTATTGTTTCCCACGATTCAATCTCGCTTACTTACTCCTCTAGGAAAATAGATAAATAGATAGATAGATAGTTAGATTTCTACCTGGCTTTTCCTAGCGTTTACTTAACAAGGGTGAGGCCATTTTTTTAGCAGATTCACAATTTCCTCAATTGTTTCAAACAGCAAAAATATCCGGATTCCAACTATAATATTTGTGCTACCCGAAGATCAATCATTGACAACAGATACGGATGCAAACTTACATATACACAGTTTTGTTTTATATATATATATATATATATATATATATATATATATATATATATATATATATATAATATAATATAAAGCTGAACGTCTGTGTGTGTCTGGTCACGAATAGACTCCTATATAGTTGGCTATTATAGAAAACTGATCACATAATAATAGAAGATGTATCGAGATACAGGAATGGGTATTTTGATCTAGCATAATTATGATTCATTAAAATTATGGGGTCTCCGTACCCTCCTGATCCACAAAGTATGGAAATAAAAAATTTAAAAATTTAAAAAAAGTTTACAAGTGTTTTTGATACATAAGAATACTTTGATGGGTATGTTTTAACTTAAATAGGGATGTTATAAAAAAATTGTAGAGTCTGCGTTCGCGCCTGGCCTCCATAGAATGAAAATAGGCACACACTTTAATAAAGACTTTTCATGTCTATATAATCTGATAATTATGTTTCAGTTTGAAGAAATAAAGTATAATAAAAGTATGGGGTGTTCGTTCGCGCCTGACCTCCAGAAAATGGAAATATGTCACAAAGTTTAACAAGGTTTTTTAATATAGATCCACAAACTATTGTGATAAGTGTTTCAGTGTAAACAGTTATGGTATGACAAATTATGGGGTTTATTTATTTTATTTTTATTTTCACCGTATTTTGCTTGGGTTTTGATACCTCCAAATTCGAATCTATCTTTACAACCCTTCCTCTTCATAATCTATTATACTTTCATAAATCAGAGTCCATTTTCTGTAGGCTGTTTTTTGAACCCAGTCAACGATGTGTATTTTTGCTAGTATATATATATATATATATATATATATATATATATATATATATATATATATATATATATATATATATATATGAATATCATGATAATTAGGCAATTTTGTTACTTACCAACGGAGCTATGTCGGGTTTCAAATATAAAACATATATATATATATATATATATATATATATATATATATATATATTATTATTATTATTATTATTATTATTATTATAACATAAAAATACTTGTTTATTTACCGGCTAATTTGAATACATATTGGCTGTGTGTCTAGACACGCGTATGTACATTACATAACATCGTTAAAAGAGAGTACCATTTTTTCTAGCTTTTCACAGAAACGGTAAAAAAACTATTAGTTCGTGTCAATCATAATAGAATACATAAATAACTGATTAATAGGGCCAGGACAACAGCATATTCTTTTATTGTTTTGACTCTCGAATGTGTATCCGTTGACATCTTATATGTTTTTATATTGAGTGATATGGTTCTCGGTTGATTAATTCTTTCTAACTGTGTCAAATATATACTCGAGAGTCCAAACAATGAACAGAATATTTTATTATCATAGCCCTACTGATGAAATAGACACCCGAAATTTTCCGTTTATTATAAATTAGAATTAATTATTAAATTTAAACAGATTTGCGTTAACAAATAACGTAACTATATTTTAAAATGTATTTTGTGTTATCAAAATATATAAGATTATATCTTTTAGACAGTAAACGTTGATCAGCTCATAATTAATATAAAATTCGAAAAATAAATATACAACATACGACTAATTATATAAAACCAATTAGTAAAAAAGTATTCTGAGGCCGTACCTTCACTCGTTTTAGAACCAATGTTGTATGTTTGCTTGATCTTACGATATATCTGTTCTGATTATTTAATGTAAAATAATCATATTTTTCTTAACAGATTTTAATATCTATAAATATTTATGGATTTTTTTATTCATACCAGTTTTCACACAGATGATTCACTACTTATAAAGGCAAACATCTACTCAAGGAAAAAGGTTGGTGGCATTGTCAGTTAGACAATGAACGTAGTTATAGGAGAATTCATAACAAGATAAGAAATGTAAAATATGTAACACTAGCATGGGTGCCGGCTATGCCCGGGTATTTGGATGTGTGTGGTGAGAAACAAAATGGTAGTAGGAAGGCAGTCGCGAACCCGTACCGCGAAGAAGGAAAAGAACGGCGAAAAAACCTAACGTTTTTGTAGCTACGACCACCGCTATACCGGAAGTGACGTAGGTTTTAATTAAGCTTAGACAATCGAAAGGAGAGAATGACTTTCAAAACTATCGGCGTAAAAAGCGATCCCCCCTGTAGAAAAGTGGCCAGTAAAGGTGAAGATATTAATGTTTTTAAAAAATGTTCCGATATTTGTCGTCTGAAAGGTCGAACTTCAAAACGATACTGATCTTGTAAAAATCCGTCGCTTCTGTCGAAAGTTTTAGGCAGACATGCAAACATACATACATACATGTATGCATGCATACATACATACATACATTTATATATTTGTACCTAAAGATTTTCGACCAAAACCGATTAAAAATCTGGCCCTATTTCTTAATACTCTTTATGTAAAATTTCAAATGTTTAGACCAGAAATTGTCTGAGTAATTTAGTAGAGACCGCAGAGGTCATTTTTTTTAATTTGATCCATTAAAATTAACCTTTATTGTTTTCGACTCAAATCAAGTTATTAGGTTAGATCCATGTCCAAGGAATCTATATCTAAAATTTCAAGTGTTTAGACACAAATTGTCGCAGGAGTATGGTAGAGTTCTTAAAGGTCAAATCGTTGAAATTTTACCCCTTAACAGCTAAATTTCCGGCCGAAAACGGATTAGAAAGATGTTCCCAAATCTCAGTACTCTGTAAATCAAATTTCGAGTATGTAGACTAAAAATTGACAGAGGTATTGCGTAGGGAAATTTAGACACACAGATACTTTCACTTTTATAGATATACTAGCATTTCAGCCCGGCGTTGCCCAGCTTTTTGGATGTATATGTTGGGCATAAAAAGCGGTCAATTTTTTTAACTTTGACCCCTATTATGAGCTCTTACTATTTATTGTTTTAGGCTCAAATTAAGTTATTAAGTTAGATTCATGCCCAAGTAACATATATCTAATATTTCAAATGTTTATACTCAAAATTGTCGGAGGAATTTGGTAGAGTTCTCAAAGGTAAAATCGTTGAAC
Source organism: Euprymna scolopes (assembly GCF_053919585.1). Classification (NCBI taxonomy): domain Eukaryota; kingdom Metazoa; phylum Mollusca; class Cephalopoda; order Sepiida; family Sepiolidae; genus Euprymna; species Euprymna scolopes. The sequence goes on along the minus strand of NC_136486.1, from coordinate 93,678,588 downwards.
TTTGATACCTTAACAGCCAAATATTTGGCCGAACACGGATTAGAAAGATTTTACCAAATCTCTGTATCCTTTATATCAAATTTCGAGTCTGTAAACTGAAAATTAACAGATATTTTGCGAAGAAAAATGTACACAGACAGACACATACACACAGACACTTTCACTTTTATAAATTAAACAAAAATATATACATATACATAAATATATATGGAAACAATTGTGTGTTTACTGTAAACTTTTTACGCAAATATTATACAAGTATAAATCATGTAGAATATCTGCATGAATATAATTACACGTTATAGTTAACTAAAGATGATCATCGCATAAGAAAACCGAAAAAAAACTAATAAGGAATTAATTAAAATGAATGTTTAAAAGAATATGCAAATTAGCAAGATCTTTTGATAGTTAATGCAATTCCAGAACCCATATATAAGAAAATTGTATTTTCTTTTCAAATAGATATAAAAGAAGCTTGTCTTCTTTCTCTTGTTCTTGGCCTTCGGTCCGGGATCAAGGTGTAGTATCTGTTCTGCAGATGCTGCACTAAAGGTAATTTCTCCCGGTCAATGGAGGGGGAAGCTTATATACTGGGGCAATTATTCTCTTTGGTCCCAACTAGAGTGTCCCTTTTCCCTTTTTTTCGGGGAGCTGTTTTAACCCCACATTATAAACGACCCAGTGTCACATTTTGCTTTGGTAGGAAAGCAAATAAATACTAATAGAAAAGAGGGGGTTTAATATGAATATCAATACACACAACAGAAAAAGGAATTTATAGGAGTATAGATAGATTAAACTAGAAGGAAACCATGGTTTTCTTCTAGTTTAATATTACATATTAGCGAAGAAATACCGTGGAAAACTGCTATACAAGTGATAAGTTATTGAAAGCTACAAATGCACGTGTATATTTGAGGATGCTTTGTACTGCCATATCTAAGACTGATTCTAGTCAATGCATTGAGCAAACTCTGTCATGCGCTACAACACAGGAGTAGAATGGACGATGATTACTGGTATGGAATGGACATAGGTATTGTACAAAGAAAGCGCGTGTAATTTTGACCGAAAAGCAAGTCAAATGAACTGAGAATATTATTTTATGCATACCGGTTGGATAAATAAAATATGAAATTAGTTAATACAATGAAATGCATCTGCTTGGCTTTAAAAAATTACATTTGCTTTTACTAATTCACGTAAGTGTATGCATCGAGCTATTTGCGCAATATCAATTTTAAGAATGTTCATTTGGGGCAACGAAAGGTTAATTTCGCTGTTCGTAACATTATTTTTTGTTTGTTTTGTGTATTTTGTTCTATTTATGGTATAGGATAAACTTCGTCGCTGCCATAGAACTGAAATATGTCTTTGCAACCAAAGTAAATCATATTGCTCGAACCGTACCGCGTGAACAGGATATATTAAGCAAATTTAATATTTCTTAGTAATTTCATCTGTCAAAGCTATACTAAACCTGTCCATATTGCGCGTCACACAATTATGTGTGGATCACCATGAGCACTTCGTTGTAAGTTAGTAACTAAGGAGGAAAACATTGTCTCACTTCAACCAAGTCAAGAATTTCAGAGCAAACATAACGAAACTTGTTTAAACGAAGAGAGTGATTTGGATATTAAATAAGACAAAATAAAGCAAACATTTCCAGCCACGTTCTACGCATGCGTCTGGCGAAGACTTCGGATAATTAAATGGCGGATAACAAATATCCACCTACACTGTTTGAATTGTTGATTGTTTCTGTTGAAAGAATTAATTAGAAAATGTTAATAAATTTGCTTCTGTGTTGTGTGTGACAACGACAAAAAACGTGCGTTTTATTAATGAAACACCTTTCCACTCGTAGACGTTTTTTCTTCTTCAAATCGGATAGCATAATACAAATTATTAAATCATTGAGCAAAATAGCTGGAGCATTGATTTTGTGTCACCTTAATGTAAAAATATACAAATCATTCCGCAATTTCCATTTTGTGCTTCATTAGATTTATTACATTCTTACAAAGAAGTGATATCATTATTTTAATATGAATAATGTTTTATTATTTTTTTATGAATAGCGCCCCACACAAGGCTTGAAATCTCTAATACGAATAATCAATTCTTACTTCAAAAAATTAAAAAAAGAACAGAATTGTCATTATGTACGCTATTTTTCTTGGTCGTCACCGTTTAAATTTTAATATTGACAACGATTCAACCGGTATGACCTCGAAGTATTTTTCAGAAATATTGTTAACTTACGATATTTAACTATTTAAATAATACGTTTTAATACTAACATTGTTTTCTAGAAACATATCGGGCGCTTACAGAGGGAACCAAAAGAAGGCTGGCAACATCATAAGTGAATTTTTTTTTTTTTTTTTGTGGAACGAACTAGATTCGAACTTGGAACACCCAGGTCATCAGTAAACAACAGGTGTCCAAAACTTCACTGAAATGTTAAACATCTTTGCGATTTAACTGTTAACAGTTATTTTATTCTCTATTTCGGATATTTTACGAATAATATTTTTAAAATTAATTATGGATAAGTATAGCATTGAACAACGTACGCGAGTTGTGAAATTGTTTAACAAAAATCAGGGGGCAATTTTTTTGACTCAAACAACTTATCGACGGCATTTTCATATAAAAGATAGCCCAAGTCACAACACAAGTCGAAAAAAACCGCAACCCCTGCAAGAATGTTTTTTGATGGTCAAAAATCGGAGGCCTGCAATATAAATGCTGGAGTCCCTCAGGGGTCAATCCTGGGCCCAACTCTCTTCCTCATCTACATCAATTACCTCCCTAAACACATACTTAAATCATTCGTTGACATCTATGCTGATGACACGACCATCTATGGCAACACATCAAAGGCTGTAAATGATGAAGTTCTATCTGATTCTCTCTCCTCTGATCTCGAGCGCGTGGTTCAGTGGGGGAAGATGTGGCTAGTTACCTTTAATGCATCCAAAACCAAACTCCTATCCTTACATCATCAACACTCTGATCCCCAGCTGGCATCAATTGTGATGAATGGCTCTCGTCTGGGTGAGGCCCCGTGTTTTGACAAGCTTCTGGGTTTGACCTTTACTCCTGATCTGAAATGGAACACGTACATCAAGTATGTTGCTAAGGTCGCTGGAAAGATGGTGGGATCCTCCTACCGCTCCAGAAGATATCTCACTACTGATGTAATTCTCTATCTATATAAAAGCCAAGTACGGCCAAGGATGGAATACTGCTGCCATATCTGGGCAGGAGCTGCCAAAAACAGCCTATCATGCCTTGACAGAGTACAAAATAGACTTCGTGGTTTAGTGGGGGATGCCCTTTTTCTACCCTGCAACCCCTCTCCCACAGAAGAGACGTTGCAAGCCTATCCTTGTTTTATCGTTATTTCCATGGCAGGTGCTCGTCTGAACTCCAATCCCTGGTCCCCCCTCGCCAATCTTTCACGAAAAACACCCGTCTAGCTGAATCCACTGTGAAAAATTTCCCCCACTCTATATCTGTGCCTAAATGAAAACGCGGATTTCATAAACAAAGCTTCTTTCTTATAACTGCACGCCTGTTGAACTCTGTTCCGTCTGCCTGCTTCCCTCCGGACTACAACTTGGATGTCTTCAAGTCTAATGTTAACAAATTCCTAATGAACCGCCCCCTTAAGTAAACAATTCATCAAATCTCCTCACTAACGTAATGTACTTGCAATAACCCTTATCCCTGAGTGGCTTCCGGGCCTTGATAAGTGGTGATCTCTGTGTAAAAAAAAAAAAAAAAAAAAAAAAAAGAATCGAAGGAAAACATTAGGAATGAAATAAGGGAGTAAACTTCGTGGCTTAGTGGAGGATGACCTTTTCTCTACCCTGCAACCTCTCTCCCACAGAAGAGACGTTGCGAGCCTATCCTTGTTTTATCGTTATTTTCATGGCAGGTGCTCGTCTGAACTCCAATCTCTGGTCCCCCCTCGCCAATCTTTCACGAAAAACACCCGTCTAGCCGAATCCACTGTGAAAAATTTCCCCCACTCTTTATCTGTGCCTAAATCAAAACGTGGATTCCATGAACAAAGCTTCTTTCTTAGAACTGCACGCCTGTGGAACTCTGTTCCGTCTGCCTGCTTCCCACCGGACAACAACTTGGATGTCTTCAAGTCCAACGTTAACAAATTCCTAATGAACCGCCCCTTAAGTAAACACTTCATCAAATCTCCACACTAACGTAATGTACTTGCAATAACCCTTATCCCTGAGTGGCTTCCGGGCCTTGATAAGTGGTGATCACTGTGTAAAAAAAAAAATCTCGCAATACAGAGATTCTGCAATCAGTCATGAATAATGTTTTGGAAATAGCACAAATATGCGAAGCTGAAAATGGGCAACATTTAAAAGACAACCTTTTTCATAAATAAAGATTGTTTGAATTTTGCATGTTTTTTTTTTTTAAGAAAGAATCCAATGTCTTAGTCAGATTGTGTAAAAATTACAAAAGGATATGAAAAAAAAATGAATTAATTTAAGTTCCAAACCCTTCAGTGACGTTTTGGACACCCTGTATCGCCCAAGCGTTAAATGAAGATATGTCGATGCAGATGTAACAATTATTCCCTATTTGCCATAAACATTGCTCGTTGAATGTGAGTACTAAAAAACAACAGAAAGAAGCGAAAGTTATGACGCTGACAAAAGTAAGCTCAAAGTCCATTTTCTACTATGAGTTGTAGAACGTTATATATTGATAAAATCATTGACGAATCAGAATACTGGAAGTAAACAGTAATGAGTAATAGGTCATGAGATATGAACACCTTAAGAGTCATGGGCGTTTCTTGTTTCACAAAATGTTACGTAAGGATGCAGACACACTAAATGAATTCAAGCTACCAATCAACGATATTTATCTCAATCGAACAGCAGGATGATGTGACACAAGGGTCGGAAAGTAGGATTGAAAGGCCTTAGAATAGGAGCATCCTACAAAATCATGACTGAGCATCCGGGTGGGCATTACCTAGTAGGAGCGCCTCAAGCGATTAGCAATAACCTAACCACTTCTCGAATGGAGAAGGCAAGAACCTGGGAAGGTAGACATCCTAAAACTGCACCGGACCAAGACCATACGTCTGTCAACAGAGCACAGATCATCTCTTGACTTTGGTCCCTAGCAGAGACTGTTTACTTGACCCATAATGGAATATGCCAGAATACGAAATTGTAAATCTCTCTATGTATAAACTTATGGGGTTTTTTCTTGCTCTTACATTCATATAAAAAAACTACATTTTCTATTAGTATTTCTTGGCTTCCCCATGAAAGCAAAATATAACAGAAACTTGGTTCATATGTAGTTTATATGTAGACAAAAATGCCTTAGTATAGAAGGGGTTTTCCTCCATTGAACAAGGACAAATTAATTTGAGTGCAGCATCAGAGCCTGAAGGCCAGATCTACTATTTTCAGATCTAATAAAAATATAAAACATGCAACAAAATAACCTATCTGTAGAATACTGTCGTGCGCATAAAGTATTAGCTTGGTACAAAAATAATTTCGACTTTAATGGTGAATGCTCTGACGGACTGCAAACACTTGTACCTCCCCGACGTAACTACCCCCGACAAACCCGACAAACTACTAAGTCTCATCCCTTTATAGTGGAGATCCCTAGGTGCAAGAAAGTATTTTACTCCAATAGTTTCTTCCCCAGAACTGCGGGTCTTTGGAACTCCCTTCCGGGATTCTGCTTTCCCAACTGCAATGATATGCAGAAGTTCAAGTGTAATGTTAACAAACATCTTTCTACTCTTCTCCCTTCATAATAACCCCGCTAATTAATTCCCTAATAGTAGCCCCCTGCTTCAAAGTGGCACTGTGCCTTGTTTGGGGTGAAAATGTAATAACAAAAAAAATTTTTAAAAATCATATATATATATATATATATATATATATATGTGTGTGTGTGTGTGTGTGTGAAAACGACATTATTTTTGCACCAACCTAACTTTCGTTTTAAATTTCATAACAATCAGAACAGTCGTTTACGTGTCCATAGGTACACGCGTAAAAAAAGCCTTCTATATATTATTGAAGATATATTCTGCTTTTTTTCTTCCATAGTGAGTTTGTATCTTACGCTTTGAAAAAAATTTCGGAACCATGTCGTCCGAATCGCAGGCAAAATTCCAATTCCAACGGTGAGTTCATTAGTTTAAGAAAAAGTCAGTCGCGTACATAATAATAATTTTGTTTCTATATTTTTTAGATGACCGATTATTCATATTATTTGAATTCTTTAAACTACTGCTTTAATTTTGACTGTCATTCTGAGAAGTTTTCGTTCGATAAAGGCTTCGACCTTCTTCAGCGGTATTTTCTCCAACTCGGAAATTGTTCAGTAAAATTTGGGAATCAGCACAGAAATTCGAAGGGAGCCCGTTATTTAATTCACAAGGGTAGCAGAATATCTCTTTCTCTCTATCTCTCTCGTATATATATATATATATATATATATATATATATATATATATATATATATATATATATATACTAGCAAAAGTACCCGGCGTTGATTGGGTTCAAAAACAGCCTACAGAAAATGGACTTTAATTTATGAAAGTATGATAGGTTATGAAAAGGAAGGGTTGTAAAGAGATAGCTGCGAATTTGGGGGTATAAAAGCCAAAGCAAAATATGATGAAAGTAACAATAAAATAGATAAACCCCATAATTTATTATACCATACCTGTTCACACTTAAAAATTTATCACAATATTCTGTGGATCTATAGTAAAAAACCTTGTTAAACTTTGTGACATATTTCCATTCTATGGAGGTCAGGCGCGAACGAACACCCCATAATTTTATTATACCATATTTATTCAAACTGAAATATAATTATCAAAGTATACTTACGCGGATAGATATACAAATACTTTATTAAAGTTTGTGCCCTATTTCCATTCTATGGAGGACAGGCGCCAACGCCGACCACACAATTTTATTATACCATCCCTGTTTAAGTTAAAACATATTTATCAAAGTATTCTTATGTATATCTATATCAAAAACACTTGTAAACGTGTTTTTTTTTTAATTTTTAAATTTATTTCCATACTTTGTGGACCAGGCGCGAACGCAGACCCCACAATTCTTATGTACCACCGTTCTGCCAGATCAAACATACCCATTCCTGTGTCTCGATAAATCTTCTATCATTATATGTAATCAGTTTTTTCAAATAGTCAACAATATAGTAGCCTATTCGTGACCACACACACACACACACACACACACACACACACACACACACACACACACACACACACACACACAGGCATTCAGCTTATATTATATATATATACATATATATATATATATACATACGTATATATATACATACATATATATACATATATATATACATATATACATATATACACATACATATATGCATATATATACATACATATATATATATACATACATATGATGATTGCAACGTCTTGTCAGACGAGTGCCACTCCCTCAATTACTGAAAGTCCATGAGCCCGAAAAATACCTTTTTTTTTTATTCCTGCCAGCGAATTCACACGCTCAAGCAGACATGACATTGAAGACGGTCCTTGGCATACATACATATATATACATATACACACATACATACACATACATACCCATAAACATACACACATGCACACATCCATACATACATACATACACAATACATATAACATATACATACAAACATATACATGCACACATGCACACACATATACATATATATGCATACACATATATACTATCATATACAAATACATACACACATATACATACATATTCACATGCATATACGTACACATGTATGCTACCTACATATACGTACACATACATATATATGCACCTATACGCATACATATATATGCATATATACATATACATATACATACACACAAATATATATATACGTATATACATACAAACAACCATAAATATGTATACACAATAAGTAAATAAAAATATATGCACACATACATATATACATACATATACAAATATGTATACATACACATACATACACTAGTACATATATAAACATACATACATACATAAACACACATATGCATATATAGAATGATGCACCTATACGCATACATATATATGCATATATACATATACATATACATACACACAAATATATATATACGTATATACATACAAACAACCATAAATATGTATACACAATAAGTAAATAAAAATATATGCACACATACATATATACATACATATACAAATATGTATACATACACATACATACACTAGTACATATATAAACATACATACATACATACATAAACACACATATGCATATATAGAATGATGGCAGATCAATTATTACATGCTTCCAGAATTTCAGGGCTACACACATTTTCATACATATATATGATGATTGCAACATCTTGTCAGACGAGTGCCATTCCCTAAATGACTTCCATCGCCACAGGACCATTTTAATAGACAAATGCCTGAGGGAGTATCTATACACAGATGATGTTACAGAGTCTTAGCTTTGTACGACAGCTAAGTCTCTCTCTCGGTTCAAAATGTTGAGATCCAGCAACAAGCAAGAGCAAGATAGCCAGCAACAAGTTAAACTGCAGACCAGCTTAATGCGGGCACTGGTCTCCCGCTTTATGTTTTTATCAGATATTTGCTTCTCCTAGAAAAGTTGCCTTCATTACGGCTTACGGGAGCCCTCTCCACACCAACATACACTTACATACACACACGGTGCTAGTTGGCCGTTGACCCCGAAAAAGGGTTCATTCGCCCTTTGGAAGGTCTTTTTTTTTATCCTTCAGGGAGACTAGCCATCCTCCTCACCAAACAAGTCTGGTGGGGAAACCAGTTTAGTCGCCGGTGACCCGACCATGAGGTAGGTAGTACTTGGTTACATGGTACCAGTAGCATATGACATGACCTGACATACATATATATACATACATATATACATACATACATATATACATACATATATACATACATACATGTATACATATATATATATATGTGTGTGTGTGTGTGTGTGTGTGTGTGTTTAATCATTGTAAATAAAATAGCTATCCAGAGACACGTGTTTGTCGAAGATTGGACGAAAAATCAATCTTGGGTATAATCAGTCGCGTTCATGAACCGTATATATGACAGAACACGCGTCGGTGAATGACTAATTCAAATTAATTAAGTAAATAAAAAAAACGAATATATGTGTGTATGTGTTTATATGTTTTATGCGTGTGTATTTATGTAAATATAAACACGTATATGCATGCATTCGTATAAGTCCCAAAACTGTGGGACAACTAGTACGTTGTAAGAGAGACAGAATATAATTATCGCTAGCAAAGTAACTATAAAACTCTACATATGTCTATACATGTTTATATTACATTATTTGCATATAGACAGAGATAACTTAGAGAACCAATATAAACCAAAATATAAACTTACACTATAGAATAGTTGATAAGCATGGCAACAAATTGATTGAAACAAAGTCACAAATGCACCAATAAAGCTGATATAAAAATTACAGTCGATTTATTCTACTTTATTAGAACTATTTAGAGTTCTGCATGATAAAGCTTGGTTTTTACACAACTCAATATAGTCGTTCGACTTGATTGAAATTTCTTGATTCAGTTTTAATTGTTTTTCTATTCTAATTTCTATTAAATTATTGCTACACTTATTCAGTATTCTAATTGTTAATACATACACACACACACACACACACATATATATATATATATATATATATACATATATATATATGTGGGTCTGTGTGTCTGTGTGTGTATTTATATGTATATGTATATACAAAATATGCAAACTTAACATTGCAGATGCAAGTTATATACCATGGTTAGATTGCCACTGGTAGAAATGTACTGTTTTGAAGATAGGTCTTATATAGCACGTGGCCTTACGAAGGTAATCCCACCAGAAATTTAAAAGTAAATATATAAATACATAAAATATCCTAATTAATGATAGGAGTTATTCTATTTAAAAAAATAGTGTAGAATGAACATTTGAATATTTTTCGTTTTTATCATTTCTGAAAGAGAATTTAATTTTATGCTTGTCTCGTATTTTTAATCAGACTTTACAGATACAAAATAGACAGTCAATTATGGTTAATTTATATAATTACTACTTGAATATATGCATGCGTACTTAGTTACGATCCCGGTTTAAGGCTCCTGGTTGCATATATGCATTAGAGAGCTGTGTTACAATGAAACATTCTGTATATATATATATATATATATATATATATATATAGGTAAGTAGATAGATAGATAGATGAGTATGTATTAGACATTAATATGGAATTTATACTCCTTGAAATATGTATAATCTTTATTTTATTAAGATTTTATGTAAAACATTATATCTTTCTCTATTTTTGATTGAAAAATCATCACTGACCATCTGTAATACTCTTCACGTTTGTCGCCATTCACTCTGGTTCTAAGCAATTAATCCATGCTAATGCCCGCGATGTCCTTTCGTTGTCTGGCATTCTTGTTTTTGGTCTTCCACGTCCGCTTTTACCAGGAGTTGTACGAAAAAGCAAATCTTTTGTTAGGCCGTCTGTCTGGCCACATGTTCCAAAAATCGTAATTTCCCGTCATTGATGTTGTTCAGTAATCAGTACTCATTCGTTTGTATGTTTGTCCACGCAGCTTACGCGAAGAGATTTGCAGTAGCACCACAATTCAAAAGCAGCAATTTTCCCCTTGTTGAATTTCTTCAAGACCCAACATTCTTCTCCGTACGTTGCTATTGAGAATGCCAAAACTTCCAGTTGTTTTGTTGTGCTTATTATTCGGTTGAATACGATCTAAATGTATGTATCTTTTTTGTGCAACCGACATTTTTCCAATACATTAGTCCGATACAATCTTGCAGCCACCCTGCAGCGATGCACTCGATTCAATAGACGATATCTCTACGCGCAAATGTTATTGCTTCCGAGTTAAAAACATATCGAAATTCTATCAGAGTCTGATCTGCGGTTTATTTCTCGGTATCTTGGAAGTCGAAATACAAAGAGTACAACAAACGTTACCGCCGATGGTTATCAATTCTCTTGCATTTAATACAATGAAAAAAAATTGTTACTGGAGAAAACCGGTGTCATTCTTAAAATAATTGCTTACAATTAACTAAACGTTTCTGACATAGGTAGCTATAATTTCTTTTGTTGTTTTTATATCAGATGTGGTGTTTACTTGTAATTTTTCATACATAACAGGTGCCTTCAACGTGTTTCCAGACTATTTTTGTACAGGAATTTCAAATTGTCATAGACTTTTGAAAATTCAATATGTTATTGTTATGCAACTTATTTTAAGACCGACCAATTTTTATGATTTCAAGTCCAAATGAGCAGCTACAATAGGAATTGGAATACATCGTACTAAAGCCTGTTTGTACAGTTGGTGAATTTTAGAAAGGTTATCTGGTAGTGAGAGCACAGAGAACAATATGTGAGAAAATTCTGTTTTTAACTTCGCAAAAATGGCACAAAAATTTATTGAAGCTCTAGACTTGTTTTGGACCATCTTTCAATCAAGCATCAGTTCTGTAACATAATAAGATATTTAAAGAAGGCATATAGTCTTTGAGGTATGATGTGAGGTGTGGGAGGAGTAAGGAAGTCAGAACATCAGAGTTGATTGACCAAATAAATACTTTCATGGATAGGAACCGTCGTTTGTTTATAGAGACAATAAGCGCAGAATTTGATGTCAGTGTGGGAATTGTATGCACAATTATTCTCTAATATCGAAGATTAGCGCGAAGTTTGTCCCTAGGGTGCAGTCCACAACTCCATCCTTGTCACATACTATTTGGCCAAGTTAGGCATCAAGACAGTTCCTTACTTTCTCTATAATTCAGACATAGCTAACTATGATTTAAGCTTAAGGAAAACTTTAGAGACTGTCGTTATTTTATATTTTTTATAACATTTTCATCGCAAACAAGACACATCGCCACTTTGATTTAGGGGGCTACTATCAGGGGCATAAACTACAGGGCTACTATGTAGGGAGCTGGATAACAAGATATCGGTTCACGTTACACTTGAACTTCTGCATGTCAGTACAGTTAGGGAAGCAGGGCTCACGAAGGGAGTTCCAAAGTCTAGCGGTTCTAGGGAAGAAACTACTGGAGTAGTTACATCTAGGGATCTCTACTGTGAAAGGGTGGGATTTAGCTGATTGTCAGGTCAGTCGGGGGTATTTATCTCGAGGGAGTACAAGTGCTTGCAGTTCGTCAGAACATTCTCCGTTAAAATACTTGTAGAACAGGCAGAGGGATGCAACATTTCGTCGATGAGACAGAGGCTGAAGCTTAGATGACAGTTCAGGACCTATCAGGTTGGCGACTCTTTTTTTGACCTTTTCCAGGACTGAGAGCCTAGTAGCAGATACACCAGTCCAAATATGACAACAATACTCCATGCATGGGCGAATGGTGGCCTTATAGAGGTACAAGATACTTTCGGGGGTTAGTAGCTTTCTAGCACGGTAGAGAGAACCCACCTTCTTCGCAGCGGTCCTGGTGCTGTGACGAGGGTCCTTGATACGCTCACAGAAGAGGACGTCCATTGGGCCTTTCAGAAGTTATTGGAATGGTACAAGTTCAGTGCAGCCGGAGGAGATAACTTCAAAGGGGACTAGAGTTCCGTGTGTGTACTAAAACTGTCCATACGAAAAAAGTATGGGAACGTATTGTAGGCACCTCGTACGCTGGATACCTTTAACTTTTAAGATTATATTTAGTATACAATTTAATTTAGAGGAAGTAAAACTATTAGTTTAGCATAAATGTTTTTCTTTTGTATTATAAACACTGTTACAAAAATCAATATTTCTTGTTTATACTATTGAATCAGAAACCAATTATCACTGAAAAAGGCATATTTTAACTCTTTGCTTTTTACAAAATTTTGAATTAAATATGTTTTAATATACTCAATTGATATATTGAAACAAAAACATGAAATTCTATTACAATAAACCGGGAAAATTTACTCAAATTAAAATACGGGCGTAGTTCCAAAAATAAAGCCTTTTATTTTTTAAATAAAATATTGACTCGTCACAGCGACAGAAATGACACTATTAAAACACGCGACCTGTTGTGCTCCGGCATTTATTTTACTGCATAGTCACCAACATTCTCAATGCAATTTTGTCAGAGATGAACGATGGTTGTGTATGGGTGTCTGGAGCACGCTTTTTCATACAATATTCGGTATAAATCCGAAGATTCTAGTGCTGTCAGTAGGTTCCCCGATATTTTTCTAGAAAGATTTATTTCTAGAAAGATACCAGGTACTTAGGAGAGGGGTCACTGAAGGTTGCCAACATCTTAAGTGAAAGTGATTTTTGTGGGACGAGCTGGATTCGAACTTGGGAGATTCAGATCGTCAGTCAGCATCGGTAATCACTGAACCACCCTCATTTCATACATGTAAATGTGATTCTGCGATGATGTTTGATTATTACATAGCATATAAATGTAATAGTGATTTGAATATAAAGGATATAGAAGAAACATAATAGTTGTAAATTTCGATTTTAAATACATTAATTTCAATTACACAACTAGTTGGTGACCTTGGTACCAGTCGAAGATATGTCCTTGACAATTAGTCTGAGAGCTGCATTGTTCGCGCCACACAATGATACGTACTAAATAATTCAGTACCTCAACTTTTAAGCCAGGAGTGTTTTAAGGTTAATATCCTCTTCGATGCAGCGCCGGAACACGTTGAATTGTAGCAACATAGTATGTTGTATATGGAAACAATAATTGCGTTTCTGAATTTTTGAAATGAGGATTTGTTATTTGTATCATTTGGGTTCTTCGGACTACTGTTCTTCTCCAGTGTCATTTTCATGATGTTTCAATTGATTTAATCTCAGACCTTATTCAGGTGTACCTTTTCAAACTGTAAAACTCGGGAATTTTGATGGGATTTCAAACGGAACTCTTTATTTACTTCACGAGTTCAACAACATACACCCGAAGAAAGTCGGAGGTTATATCGAATAACGTTGTGAAAATGAAAGGTTGTCAAGATGATAACAGTAGTCGCTAAAACTCAAATAATAGTAATATAAAAATAAGTTCAAAAATCAAATTTACTATACAAACAAGAAAATGGAATTTACGATTACAACTGAAGATCGAATTGGCATTTTTGTTAGTATACGTGTCAGGATAATGCAGAAGTTGCGATGCATAGTAAATAAACTGATAATATAATTTTTTGGCTCTAAACTTCTATAAAAAAAACAATCAGATTACTAACCACTGCTCTATTCAATAATAACAGATTTCCTGTACGTATGTATTTTCTGTTTGCAGCAATTATTTTACTAACTAATCTAGTCCTTGTAAGAGAATCCTGGAAAAGAAAGTATGAAAATAAAATAAAACAGACTGCTGCTATGTGTCGAACGATACTTGAAATTATACTTTTTAACCGAACGATACTCGAATTTATTCTTGACAATATATGAAATCATCATTAATAACTTGTGTTCTTAAGTGTTTCGTAATGAATACCCGTATTCTTACTATCGCTCGCACTGACAGTCGAACCTTCAATTTTCTCAAGCATGTCAAGTATTACTTAATTTTATTTACAAGTCTAAAGGGGTCTTACTTCTACCCGGCCATTGCTTACGAAAGGAGAGCATGCTACCCCTCTGAATAAAATAAAATGTTCCATTAAAAAGTCCGTGCATATTTCAGAGTTCGGCAGAACTGTTCTTGAGTTCGATAAGAAAAACCGAAAGGCGGTCATAACTCACACATATTGAAACTTTCTACGTACAATACTCCAGGTAAGAACGATAGTTTAATTAATTCAAATAATACTATACTCACTATGTGCTTATGATGACTGTTGGTTGGATAATTTGTTAGTATTGAAGAATTTGTCCACAAAATCTTACACGATGAATTGACAATAAATCAATTTGAAAGGATTAAAAAGTCATAAAAAAATTAGAAAATATTTTTTATAATTGAATCAAATTAAAAAAATATAAAATACCAATGTTCAACATGTGAAAAACACACATACATAGAAATATACATACAAACATACACACATATAATGAATTATTGCAAATAAATGTTTTAGAGAAACATTATTTTCCCCTATTAAATGTGGAAGATGGTAGTGGTGCAGTGGGTACCATTACATACAAATCGTTGGTGGTGTAATATTTGAATCCCAGCTGTTCAATAGGATTGCTATTACTATGGATGTTGACAACTTTAATGTAATTACTCTTGTGAGAATTCAGTGTAAAAACAAAATAAAACGGGAAACTTTGCCTCATTCTGGCAAATAGGTGACATGCTTCATTTAATCGCCTGATCGATGATTGCATAATGTTTAAAACATACGTAAAATTGGATTAAACAGACAATCTGTGGCAAGCTTATATTGATATAGTTGCTATCAGTTTGATCGTTTTTTTTATGTTAAGATATTGAGCAACTTTCGTAAAATCAATAAACAAAAATATACAGATAGCAATGATAAGCTTTTCTGTTCTAACAGTTAGAATAAGTCAATAAGTTACTCAGAAAACTACTGTTGTACACTTCACTTATGATGAAGAAATCTATTAGTTATGCCTGCGATAGTGACAAAAAGAAAGATATTGACGGTATACATGTAACATTGCATAACATATCTTTTCTTCTTAAATGAAAGAAAAAAACGAAAATATGATTGAAGACTACATGTTTAATCCTTTTAAAATCTGCACGTGACATGAATGGTTGACAGCGTTGAACGAAACAAAATCTAAATAAGACGACATACCACACAGCAAGAGAATACAAATAATTTGAAAAATCAATAACTTTGGAGACACTCAGTCAACGCTTTAACTATATCGATTCTTTTTATTGTTCAACAGTGTAAAAACATATGAGGAATATTTGCCCAAAGTAGTTCGACAAGAGAAATAAAGAGAAATAGAGGAAACTATAATGGTAAATATTGCAATTATTTGTCAACACGACAAGGCGCATGACTGGTGTAAGGAATATATGTTAATAAATGATTTGCACACGAGGAAGCCCCGAAAACTAAAAAGACAAAGTGTGGTAATTATGTAGATGGTGATGAGAATCAAGCACTGAAGGGCAAGGAAGAGGCATTTTTATTTGGAAATGATTTGATAGAAACGGATGAACAAAAAAAAGATACTAATGGCTGAAAAACAAGAAGCGATTCCGGCTGAAATGGACAACCGGTTCGATAGTTTTTTACTTGGGAAGTCATTACTTATAAAGGCGTTGGGGCCACTCCATGATAAATATCGTGTTAGGTAGATAGTGAATCAACAGAATTAGTCAGAGTAGAGCTTGGGTATGGTTAAATTATCTAAGAGAACAATTCACTAGGAATTCATTCAAATTAGATTTATAGACGACAATGATATAGTCAGGCGGGAAGCAGGTATACGGTATCGCATTTCATAGACAGGGGATTTATAGGAAAAGAACTGCTGATGGAATGTTGGTATATTTTTAGGCACAGAAAATGAAGTCATTTGGGGTTGTTGCAGCTAGGCGAATATTTGCTGCAACCTTTTTACAAGAAGTGACTATATATTGGAGCCCAGTCAATGACTTATTGTAAAAGTAACGATAGAGCATAGACAGACTTGTACTGTCTCTTCTGTGAAAAAGAACAAGTAGGGCCATTAAAATGTCCTCCCCAACTAAATTCTGTGGGCGGTTCTGTACCCGGTTAAGGAAGAATCGGGCACCTTAGGAGCTCCACACCAGATTTCGCAAGAATACCCCATCTTAGGATGTATTTGATTCTTGTCAAGGGTGAAGATTGCATAAAGAGTATAACACTTTCTGGAGCGGTAGAACAATCCCCAATAATTTTTGCCAATGGATCTGATGGTCTTCCATTTCAGGTCAGAGGTAAAGATCAGTCTCAGACATTTGCCAAAGCAAGGTACATCTTTAAGGCGAGAGCACTTCATTTCAATTGGGGCAAGTTCGGATAGCGTTAGTGGTGACAAGGTAAATGTTAGATTTTTGGATGCATTAAAGGTGACTAGCCATTTCTGCCCCCACTGTAAAACACGATCTAAGTCGGGTCGGAGAAGAAATAAATCCGGAAGTCATTGATCTTTTGTAAGCTTTTGGAGACGATTTATCTAAGAATGTGATTTTGGAAGTCGTTGAAGATCAGAAACAGCGTAAAGCTCAGAATGGATCCCTAAGGCATGCAAGTGTACATACTATGAGCTTCAGATTTCTGCCCATCTACGACGACTTTATAGACCTTTCAGATAGAAATGAATGTATGGTTCATAGAACATTTTCGGCTATTCCCTATTTGGAAATCTTATAGGCCCTTATGTCAGATCTTATCAATTGTTTTAGATATGTCAATAGCCAATGCTCTAGAAGCGAAGCCATCATCAATAAATTTACTGATCCTGTGTAATATTACCGGGACCACATCGGCTGGTACAGGAATATTATCTTATGTCACTAAATAGGTTGTTTTTTTGCTGAAATGATTGACAACTACTCTATTCATGACGGACTCCAACAACTTACTCATGACTAGGGCTATGACAAGAGAATATTCTTTTCATCATTTAGACTCTCGAGTATATATCAGTTAATATCTTATATGTTTTTATATAGAGTGATGTGTTTCTCAATTAATTAACTGTGTCTAACTGCGTCGGATATATACTCGAGAGCCAAAACAATAAAATATTCTCTTTCCATAGCCATACGCATGACGGACTGGAGGCTGATTGGTTTGTACTCAAATGCAGAAGAGCGATTCATCGTATGTTTAAATACTGAGCAGACTGTCAAGGTTTTCCTAAATGTTTGGAAGCAATTTTTCTAAAAGCAACCTTTGAACAACTTTGTTAGTATTGGAACTAGTTTCTGTGCAGTTTTTTTAGTGAAATTATTGCAACCTTGTCAAGGCCAATTGCTTTGATAGAATGAAAGTTTTTTATAACGTTGAAAATACTTCGGATATATATATATATATATATATATATATAGATAGATAGATAGATATATAGATAGATAGATAGATAGATAGATAGATAGATAGATATGTTGTTTTGAGTATTACTAATCCTGGGGGGAATCCAATGAGTAGATGGCGATTACTAGACACGCAGGGTTTAATGCGAAGATTATAGCGAAGAGGATGATTTTATCGGGAATTAAAATAACCATCTAAGGTTCGTTGACGATGGTTGGCGTAAAAGTTACGCATCTGCTCACAACCCTGTTTGTTATGCGCTAAAACTCCTAGAATTCTAGCATCTTCTCGTCTACTTTAGACAACAGTTAGGGCAAAAGATTTTTTCGTGTTTTCTTTAATTATTAGGACTGGTTGATAGCAGTCTTATATGCGGATGTAGTTTCTGGACACCTGTTTCATTTTAAGCAAAAATTGTAACACTATTTCTAATAAAAGGCAACAACGCCCCGTCCCTCTCTGCTGGGCAGTCGGTTCGGTCGGGTACTGGTGAGGTTATTAACACTGTCAAAAGATTCAAGACGTTCGGAATTCTTGTATCTCAGAAACATAACATTTCTAAATATTAAATGGATATTAGAGATAGAAAATATTCAAAATGTTGCCACGATGTTTGCATCCTATTATATATTGATCGAAATAGGAATTTAAAACAAACTCTAGTTTCAGCGATGTTTTAAGAATGCAAACGAAAAGGACACTTGCCATTTCTGTTTTAGATCGGAGCAAGAGAAAGGGCAGATCACGTAAGTAGCTGATAAGAGGCATTTTGTAAAAGAAAATAAAGAAAACAAAAAGAGATTTCAGAAGAAAGAAAGAGAGAGAGAGATTCTTGGAGAGGGAAAGAAGAGAAAAAAACAGTTAAAGAGATAAAAAAGCAACCTCGGATAGCTGGCGGGGGAGGGGGTAGAACGCAGTTTTTTTTCAGAAGCCAAGAGGTGAAAATAATCCTTTGCTACTTGTTTACAGGAAGCATAAATCCGCATCTTCTTCTCCGACCAACTCAAGATATAGATCCCCGTCTTATGAATTCGAAGAATCAGAAAATTAGTTTTACAGTCCCCAACTATAAGAAAGCTATTTGCATTTTGTTTTAAGTTGAAAATCCTGCATCCAAAACATTAGCTTTTTTTCTTAAATCTGAGAGAAAACTTGAATTGTTTAATATTTTCTTTTTGTACGAACTGTATCTGAAATTATTTTATGCGAATAAGTATGTTTGTTAAGGAAAACGATCTACGGTGTTTTCATAAATAATTGACTACCTATTAATTTGGGTGTATCCCAGTTAGTTCCAGATTAACCATAAAACCTAATACTCCAGAGGCAGTCGAGAGAAGCACATATTAGCCGTCACGAGTGCACCTGTAGAAGATGAGTTCAACTACAACGTCTTTAGCTGTATCTTGTTGAACTCAGCAAAGAGTGTCTGGTTATAATTTAAGGAGCCTATCACAAGACGAAGTAAAAATATAGCAGCTGGACTTGGGATTAGTGCACATTGTATTGTCTTTGTGCACGACCTGCCCAAAAAAGGGATTATAATTACAGTACCTTGGTGTAGGAATGTGTGTAACCCCTCCCAGTTGTATTACAAATTAGTGATGTTTATTTACAATTACAGCAGCACGTTCATGTATCTACCAAAATTCGCTATTTGGCTTAAAATAAAAGATGTTGGAGGGTATATAAGTAATGCAAGTGTTTGTATAAAAATGGGTAATATAATAAAGCTAAAGTTTGAGCTCCCAACAAATACGTGTCGTTTTTATTGTATTTTTGCATTCTATTATTTTTTTTAATTTTGACAAAAAACATTTACGGAAAAATGATTACGGAATGATTTTGTAAGCAATTTAGTACGTTTTAGTTAATTTAAGTAAATTTCTGTTTATGTTCAAATAATCAGAAATAGAATGCCAAGTAAAGAATAAGACTGGCCAACGGCAAATTACTTGTCTGCGTTTTTACATCGGATTAAATATGAATCTGATGCGCTATATGCAAACACCACAAAGGTTTTGTTTAAACAGATAAAGTTTTTGAGCTATGCTACCTGTAGGTTTTACGTTTTTGTTTGCATCTATGCATGTGTGGGGCATTTTAAAAGAAGTTGGTGAAGTAAAATCCTATGTGGAATTATTGCATTGATTGGAAATTATTACTTATGACAAGAAATATACAGACCTGATAGTTCCGAGTAATTATGTCGAAAAGTGATCAGTTTGGAGTAATAAAATCGCAAAATCTTTCAAACATTGGTGCTCAGCATACAGGAAATAAGACTGGCCTGTGCAGCAGGAATTGGAGCCTCACAAAAAATATTATACGTCATCAATGACCCTCTGGAGGTCAGAATTAGAATACTCCTCTCACCGCCCATCAAGTCGCTTTAATCAAGCAGTTCACCAAGCCTTTTAGCAAGACTTATAACTGCTGCACGTACTTCTGCTAGACTTTTTTATATTAGCCATGGAGAAGGAGGAATTATGGTACCTTTGACGATCATCAGATCCAGGAGCTCATCAAATATCCAGAGTTGAAAATGTAATAAACGAAGTGGAACTGGAAGCGTTGAAGGTATTTGTTGTGGCAGTGAATAATTTTCTCGGCTACAATAGATCCAGAAACTATAGATGATTTTTCAGCAACAGAGGGACTGCTTTCAAAAACCTCAGTTGCAACATCAACGCCAAAATGCTCTACATATTTTCACATGGAAACCAGTTTCCTGATAACTTGAGTTCAATGAGTGATGAGTAGGGGAAAGAGATTCTACGGAAACTGAAAAAGACGGAGTCCAGGTATAAGGGTCACTGGGACGCAGTTATGCCGGTTGACTACTCCTTGGATCTTAAGAGAAAGTTCCATGTCTCTAGGCATTCCGGGTGCTCGAAGAAATGTAAGTTCAAGTCCTGAAATTTGAACAATAGTGAAGCAACATGAAATTTACGTGTACTTATCTTTATCATTCAGTTCATAGTAATTGATGTTTTCATAAGGCAATTAATATAATAAGGCTAGCTAATAATACAAGGTACTTTTTTATTTTCGCCCCGTTTCTCCTTTTGTTGACTTCTCCAAATAAATGATTGTTTTCTTTATTTTCTATCTGATGCATGTATATGATTTAGCATCGTTTATTTAAAGATATTAACTATTCAATATCCATAAGCATATTGCAATCTCTGGTTTAGTATTATAAGATAGAGTTAATGTACTAAGGTTAAGGAAAATTAAAGGTTATTTGGTTAATTCGTAACTATATATACCTATGAATTATTAGGATTACTCGAACTGCTGTTATAATCATGAGTGTTATTTTTACAACGTTTGTGACCTCCGCTCATTTTCAGGTATATTTTGTAGCACTCAAAAATCTTTCTGTTGACCTCGGAATCTTTATTAAATCCAGTCTCGTTCCGTCAGCCACGCCTTTGTAGACGTCTTACATTATTTTAACTGTATTTTTAGTATCGCTTGCAGTAAGAATTAAACTTTCAGCCAGAAATGTGTCACTTAGACCGGAATTTTAATTAGTACTTTGTTGGTTAAATCACGGGTTCAATTCGAAATTCTGCACAGATTCTTGAGTGCGACAAGATACACCCAAAGAATCTGGAGGGTTACATCGAAATGTTGTGAAGATTAGAATTATAGTCTGAATAATCCAAATAATCCAACTAACTAACATCACCTTAAAAACTCAGAAATATAACATACAGTTCTGATTTATATATATATATATCAATTTCGATATTATTATTATTATTATTATTATAATAATAATAATAATAATAATAATAATTATTATTATTATTATTATTATTATTATTATTATTATTATTATTATTGTAACAAATAAGGTTTCAGTAGAAACAAAGATGTGTGCGTTGATCAGTATTGGAGTTATCCGTAATTATAAAACATAGATGTCTTAAATCTGAAATGCATTTTAATTGCCGTTTGAAAATCGGCCCTCCTAATGGAACGTCATGAAGATCGAATTTTACATACACCGCATGGTATTTCCAATTGTCTATTTACGTATTGGCAAGACCGATCATCACATGAACACAGAGATGTACGCCTATTATTTTATTGATATATCACTTCTCACTAGGGACTATGGTCGAGGCTTTTATTAGAAAACATATGTATATGCGTTATTATTACTTGTCTGTAGTAGTTATCAAGAGAGGCGACAAACTTATTTAGTTTATTAGCTTCGCACTATGAAAAAAGGAAATATCATAAATAAAATATAGCTAAATGAAAAATATGACAAAACTATAATAGCTAAATTTTAGAATAGATGTTGACTTTATTATATAATTGGTATATAAAATGTCGTTTGGTGATGACAACTCTCATCCACCAGGTACCCCGGTTGTGGATAGGAAAAGCGGCCTCTAAATGTAGAGGTTAGCTGCAAATATATTAAATAACAGTCTATAAACAAATCAGTAGTCCCCCTTTGGCAAGGTGTAGCACTCGGCAGCCATCTCTGTCAGGGGCTTGATATAAACTCATCAGGCAGGTAGGCGACAAGGAGGTCCTTCACACAAGTAATGCTGGCCAGCACCCTGCATATCAGGCACATGTTTGCCTCAGTGAATAGTGACATATGAAGTGCGTGGGGCGCGAAGTTGCGCCTCGCGGATCACCTAACCACTTCTTAGCTGGCATTGGCTCAAACATACAACCTAAAATTACAAGTATACTTTAAAGATCAGCTTATATCAATTCTTAAAGCAACCAAATTTGACACAAACAATTGGGAAGTCAATGCAGCAAACAGGGAGAGCTGGAATGAAATCTACGAAAACAACAGAAGACAAAAAGGCGAAACAAAAAGAGCCCAAAGAAACCTGGAGGTCAACCACCTGTTGTGAACTCCCCCTATAATACTTTGTGGCGACTACGGCAACTTCTTCCGCGCACAGCTAGGACTTGTTTCGCACCGTAAGACGTGTCAATGAGCAAAATGTATACTCGTATCCTAGTGCTTACAATGAAGACGACATAAAATTGATAGATTGATAGAGAAAGATGGAGAACGGGAGATACAATTGTTGCATGAAATGAATTCTTAACAGCTACTTTGTACGCTTTAATAATTCAGTATAAGCAGTAACTTCAATTTCTGCTAGACTTAACTAGGAAAATACCTAGCTATGTTTTACTTAGAAGGTGACAGTGGGGCAGTAGTTACTGACGCGATATACTAACCTCCGTGTGCCAGGTTCAAATCCAGTTCGTTTCACAGAAAAATTTTCATTTTGAATGTTAGCAACCTTTACGTGATCCCTCCTATAAATACGCAATATTTTTCTAGAAAGAATTCTGAACAAAACGCTATCGGGAAACGAATGTAAACAATAAAAGCATCTGATTCATAAGAAATAAACAAAAGTAATGTATGCTTTTCTTTACATACATCCATCAATATTACACCGTAAAATCTCATACAAAAAATATTAAATCTGTTACGTAACACATTCATGAACAACAAACATGAATCTATTTGAAAACAAGATTTTATAAATGCAATTATAATAAATCTTTAAAAAATAACGATTACAATAAAAAACGAATTAATTAAAAAATATTTTTCTCTTTTAGTGCATATAAATATTGAATCCACCAGAATGAACTTCAGCTTAGGATGCTACATAGTCGTGCATCTGTATCAGTGAGTAGCGATTAAGTTAGCTAGTATGAATTTAATGCTGTTAACTTATAGGGCATGTCGGGATAACCCGGATCTGCTTAACAGAACGTTTTCAAGGTTCACCGAAAGAGCGATGGCAAGGCAGTGCAAAGGTAAAACACTGTAGACAAAACAGTCAAACGATATGAAAACATGATAACGCCACGTTTTTTTTCCAGCGAGGGAAGTGAATATTGTCAGCCTATATGTTAGAAGCATACAACAAAACGCGCTAAGAATGTAGAAATAATCCAAGCTGAATGTTACCGATGTCTGTCGGTCTGAGCATCACTAATTTCGCAGGATAGAAACACGTTTAAGAAGTAAATGATCTCTCTCTTTCTCTCTCTCTCTCTCTCTCTCTCTCTCTCTCTCTCTCTCTCTACTAATCACATGGTTTCCAATAAATTCTTTAGGAAATCAGCGAACGTCTTTCCTGTCTCTTTTCTTCATAATAAATTTTATTCAACTTTCGACTAGTTAAAGAAGCGAGACAGTCGACCACCACTAGACGACACAGCCATTTATGAAATTCTACGAGAAGAAGCGACTATAAAAAGATATCCCATATGAACAACCGCGCACTTACGTATAAAAAAGACTTTATTTCTTCTTGTGTAGTTAAAACGTAACAATAAAAAATTGTTTCAAAATTAAATTACGAAACGCCACATGACAAATAAGATAGTATTCTTTGAAAATAAAACGCGGAACAAAAATTGAAAATTAAAAAACCCGGGTAATGTTAGGCAATTGATTAATAAAATAATTTGAAGATTATAAATGTAAAGTAGCTTGGATTATTGACTTTCATCGTGCAACTCGCTCTGCAGCAGTTGAGAATGATTTATGCAATAGCCATAACTGAGCATTGCGACGATTTCTTCTGGGCTTATAATGTTTATTATCATAACTCATTATTTTTACAAAGTCATGGAATATCATCTGATTGCAATTGGCATCGTTGCTTTTAATCCGATACACTATCAATGCTATCATGCCCAGTTTCATTTCTCTTGTTTATTAGATTTGTTTAATCTTCGTTTCATAATTTACAACGAGAAACTGCCAGCACGAAATTAATGTTTACTCTATTGCAGCAAAATATTACCCTCTAATAATCTAGAGACAACATTAGAACGTGTCGCAAATAAAGTATCGTTATCATTGTTTGTATTTAATGTTAATACTACCGGGATCCGTGTAACTTCTACAGTCTGAGCTTTCACCTTCTCTACATTGTTTTAGAGACTTTTTTTCCCAAAATATTTGTAAGAGTTTTGGAAATATCTCCCTTATATGGACATCCAGTGGGAATGCAAACCTCGTAAAATAATTGCACCACCCTTGTTCAAGCTTAAATTTCTTCTCTTAATAGTCTAGTTAATGTATTTTTTCTATATATGTGATTACTAGCAAGGCTATTCGACGTTGCTTGAAGCAAAAGTAATCTATTCCTATTAAAAGCTCTATTTTCTTCCACCAGTCTATATTTTTACTCACAATCCGATTTTTCTCTTCCGCCTAGCCCACTTATCTGTAGATATGACCCCTAAATATAATAAATAGAATTGGCATTTTCCTTTCTAATTCGTACATGATAACACTGACCCCCTCCCCCGAGGAAATCCGGCTTAGTTGATCCTTAGAGAATGATTGTAATTTTCTATATTTTAGATCTTCTAATCACAGGCAAGGTTTATGAAGAATATACCAACTTTGTGCGTCCTTGATGTGTAGGTGTCGGAAATACAGACACACATACCCACAGACAACTGCCCTTCATATAATAGAAAAATATGCCTATCCCCAGAACTATTACAGGAATCTGTAACATATGTCTATGCTGAGAACACAAACTAGATGTAATTATTATAACATTTACTGCACAGAATCGATGCTACACTTTGAATGATTTATTCGCAGAAAATGTTTACAAATGCATTAAAACAAAGTAAGCAAAAGGTCACTTTAACCCTTGTCCAAAAGTCAAGAAAGTGTATATTGGTCCAAGTCTCCAGGTCGCGCAACAACGACAATAGATGTGCTCTTTAAAAAATGCATAGCATCATTTTAAAATGTCGTAGACGTTGATGACGTACTATGAACATGAAATAACTTACTGTATTATTACGTCAATATGCTAATGTAGTATATTTATTATGTTAACAAAAATCTTATAATGTGCGCAATCTGAGTTAATTAACGTCTGTTTCATAAGGTGTTATTTATTCATCTATCTATGTAAAACATTAACCACATGAAATATATGCTAAAATATTTCTCGTGCTTACCATTACATCGAAAAGGTTACCTTATTTTTTAATTAGTCGTAACTTGTAACTAAATCACGGTTCCTACGTTTTCCAGTACCGATCTTATTTATACACGCTCTCCCCCCCTCTCTCTCTCTCTCTCTATATATATATATATATATATATATATATATATATACTATCAGTTCAGCCCGGCTTTGCTCGTGCCCTATGTACTGTTCATAACTTTATATGCATATGTATATATTACAAATATTTACTGTGATGCCTTTCTATATAATAGGCTTCCTAAACTACCATAGAGAAAAGTTGGTAGAGACTGTAAATGTCATTTTTTAAACATTATCGCCAATTTTGAACCCTTAACTTTTATAATTTGGGGCACTTATCAAATTAAAATGTTTGATCCATGTCCAAGTAACCTACATCTAAAATTTCAAATGTTTAGATTCAAAATTGGTGGAGGAATTTGGTAGAATCTGCAAAGGAAAACTCTGTCAAGTTTGATCTCTTGGCAGCCAAATTTTCACCCCAAAAGTGATTAAAAAGTTTGCTGCGTGTCTGAATACTCTTTATGTAATATTTCAAATGTTTAGACCCCAAATTGGCCTAATAGTTTGCTAGAGACGGAAAAGGTAAACTCTTTTGAACTTGGAACCCTTGGAAGCCAAATTTTTCAGCAAAAAATGATTTAACAGCTTGCTCTGTCTTAATACACTTTATGTAAAATTTCAAATGTTTAGACCAGACACTGGTTGTGTAATTTGATAGAGAGCGCAGAGGTCATTTTTTTTTTAATTTGGACCCCAATTATAACCCGTTAGCATTTATTGTTTCGGGCCCAAATGAAATTATTAAGTTTGATCCATGTCCAAAGAACCTCTATCTAAAAAGTGTTTAGACCCAAAATGTGTGGTAAAGTCCTCAATCGGTTGTAAAGTCCTCAAGGGTAAAATCGTTGAACTTTGACCCCTTAACAGCCACATTTCTGGCCGAAAACCGATTAAAACGATTTTCCCAAATCTCAATACCCCTTATTTCAAATCTCAAGTTTGTTAATCAAAAATTGATAGAGTTATTGTGTAGTGAAATGCACACAGCCAGACACACAGAAATTTTCACTTTTATAGATATATAGATAGATAGATATGTAGATATATATATATCTATCTTTCCCTACATATTTATTTACTAGGTACATTTAATAAAACATATTTGTCCCTCTTTTCTTTTCGAGACAAATCATAGCATGATGAAAATATACTAAAATTATATTACCACTGTTTAAGGTGATGTGATAATCTTTAGAGTCAATAGAATATATCCTATACCTATATTGATGAAGGGAAACACCGAAAAGACGAGAAGACTGCACAAATATATAGCTTTAGTGGTAATTAATTAACATTTTCCTAGTACAAAATAAAAAAATAAAATATACAAAAGAATTAAAAATAAAATAATTATTTATTAGCAGGGAGACCCGACGTTGCCCGGGATTAAATGATGATCAACGAATATTTCACACTTCTTTATTTTTATTATTATCAAAATCCGTGAAACTGACTGGGACGAAGCTTCACATGGCTCCATGCAGTAACTTAGTCAAAGATATAGGTTATTCTGCATTGCATTCTAGAGAACCTACTGTTTCTTTTATAAAATTATTTTATATAAACTTCTTTCCAGTTAACGAAAAAAACATTCAGAAATGTACAAAAATAAAAAAACAACAACAACAAACAAAAACACCACAAAACAAAAAAAAAACGTAAATATTCAAGTCTTAAAAATTATTTGCAGTTAATGAAAAGAGAATAACAAATTTGCGAGCGGAGTTTGAACCTACAGACCACGTTATGCAAGAAAACAAAAAAAAACAACACGCTATCAATTTACCCACAGTAGAAAGGAATAGTATTACAGTCGGTGTTGATGAAGAAAGACGAAAACAAGTGACAATTTGCAAATCAATAAGTAAATACAGATATGTCTATCTATACATATATTTAATCAATTGTGTGAAGTATAAATGTCTTACTTTTTGGGTATGTTGTATGTGACAGTATTCATTATATTTCGGGAAAAATCGCATTTTCAAATAGTGAATATAACTGATCTATTCAAATCATGTTGGATGGAAGAGGGAAAAAGAATTTGGTATGGCATAAGGGTCTACTTCACAAGATTTCCAGCTACGGTATAACTGGAAATGTTTTCTCAATCATTAAATCATTTCTCTCCGATAGGCTCATAAGAGTAGTGGTAGATGGACAAAAATCGGAAGCCTGCAATATAAATGCTGGGGTCCCTCAGGGGTCAATCCTGGGCCCAACTCTCTTCCTGAACTACATCAATGACCTCCCTAAACACATACTTAAATCATTCGTTGACATCTATGCTGATGACACGACCATCTATAGCAACACATCAAAAGCTGTAAATGACAAAGTTCTCTCTGATTCTCTCTCCTCTGATCTCGAGCGCGCGGTTCAGTGGGGGAAGATGTGGCTAGTTACCTTTAATGCATCCAAAACCAAACTCCTATCCTTACATCATCAACGTTCTGATCCCCATCTGGCATCAATTGTGATGGATGGCTCTCGTCTGGGTGAGGCCCCGTGTTTTGACAAGCTTCTGGGTTTGACCTTTACTCCTGATCTGAAATGGAACACGTACATCAAGTCCGTTGCCAAGGTCGCTGGAAAGATGGTGGGATCCTTCTACCGCTCCAGAAGATATCTCACTACTGATGCAATTCTCTATCTATATAAAAGCCAAGTACGTCCAAGGATGGAATACTGTTGCCATATCTGGGCAGGAGCTGCCAAAAACAGCCTATCATGCATTGACAGAGTACAAAATAGACTTCGTGGCTTAGTGGGGGATGCCCTTTTCTCTACCCTGCAACCCCTCTCTCACAGAAGAGACGTTGCGAGCCTATCCTTGTTTTATCGTTATTTTCATGGCAGGTGCTCGTCTGAACTCCAATCTCTGGTTCCCCCCTCGCCAATCTTTCACGAAAAACACCCGTCTAGCTGAATCCACTGTGAAAAATTTCCCCCACTCTATATCTGTGCCTAAATCAAAACGCGGATTCCATGAACAAAGCTTCTTTCTTAGAAGTGCACGCCTGTGGAACTCTGTTCCGTCTGCCTGCTTCCCTCCGGACTACAACTTTTATGTCTTCAAGTCTAATGTTAACAAATTCCTAATGAACCGCCCCCTTAAGTAAACACTTCATCAAATCTCCACACTTACGTAATGTACTTGCAATAACCCTTATCCCTGAGTGGCTTCCGGGCCTTGATAAGTGGTGATCACTGTGTAGAAAAAAATATATATACTCCTATACATTTGGGGGTTTTGCGTATTGATATTCATATTAAAAACACTTTTATCTATTTATTTTAAAAGGAAATACAATATTGTTATATATATATATATATATATATATATATATATATATATATATATATATATATATAATTAAAATGCAGTTGCTGGCCCTGTCGGTGGAGCATTAGAATACGCTGACTGCCCCCCTGCAGAGGGCAAAAGTCCCTCAATGGGGGTCCTGAATATGACCTTAAACTATATCCAGTGGTGAGACCCCAGCTTGTTGGCTTTGGGGAGTGTGAAGCCACCCTTTAATTACCATTGCTCCCAGGACCACTCTGACCCGAAGTGGTAGTATCTGTTAGGGTCCCAACTATGGGTTGAATAGAAACCGACGTAAAAACAACAAATATATTCTATTAAAAAAAAATTTTCTTCAAAATCTTTGGATTCGGCATTAAATAACCCGAAAAGGGTTGATATGCCGTAAAACAAAAACAACCAACCAACCAAAATACAGTTGCGACTTACTTTAGACTTGGATATTCAGTGCATATTCCAGTGTTCGCCAGAAAGGTACATCTGAAGAAAGTCGGAGGTTACATCGGTCGAAATGTTGTAGAAATAACAGTAGTACAAGTAGTTCTAATGATACGATATATGAATATAATATAATATTAGCGGAGGGCAGGCGTTTGTTTTTGCCCGTCATAAAATACGCCTAAATATGATATTTTAATTTGTCCACATTACGTACATATTATTATAAAGTCGTGATTTCAAAAGAAAAAAAAAGTATTTTGATGCCATCAGCGAGAATTGAAACCGATAAAAAATTGTAGCATGCAAAGCTGGTGACGTTTCCGCTGTACCAATGTGACACACATATGAACTGATTCCAAATTAACTAAGATGAATGTACAAAATGCATTACGATATTTTTTTTAAATTTTGACCCATTCTGGAGTTTTTAAATACTATTTTACTGGTTAAAGACCCATAAAAGACGGTCTATAGAAAATCCCCTTATCTCTCCCTTCTTAACTCCCTTATCGCCATTCTGCGACTTTTAGTGTCGGAAGAGATAAATTTAAAAACATGGAGACAGATAGACAGACAGACAGACAGACAGACAGAAACACTTACACTGCGTATAAAAGAATTAACGAGTTTACATTTTTTAAATGTTTAAAGAAAGTGCTTACAATACTATTCAACTACTCCAGTCTGAAAATAAAAGTATTTAAAGCAGCATTAGCGAAACTTTGGCAGAAGATAGGAATATCTGTTGATTTCAGTGTGTCAAGTTATTAACGAGGTTAATAAAAATCACAGTATACCCATAACTCGTTTATTGAAATAATTTTCAAACATTAAATTAACTAGGAAAATCCTTAGAGCACAATAATTACATAGCAATTTTCTACGCTGACATAATTAGTAGGGGATATGCGATTCTTTTTTTATGAATGACTTGTAAAAGACGTTGGTCTACAGAATTAGTCAAATTTGTGATTTCGTCAACAGTATTTCCTCGCGATCTCTCTTGAAGAGCAGCCTGCAACTCATATTTGCTCGTAAATTGGGGTCCACTTGCATAGAGACGTCGCTTCATGATATTCTAAAGTTTCTCAGTTGGGTTCAAATCTGGTAAATTCGCAGGCTGCGCCAACTTCTGTAGGCCAGAGAACCCCAGTTGCTGCAATTAATCTTTGCTTTTGTTTGCTGCATGCGAGGGAGCATTATCCTGCATGAAAATAAGGGTTCTTCTGAACGTCAACTTTTGCTTCTTCAGCCATGGTTCAAAGTGCTCCTTTAGAAAAGCTCTGTAAGCATTTGACGTCATTTTTACGCCTTCTAGGACTCTCCATGTGCCAACTAAAGTACCTCCGATAATCTCAAATCAAATCATTCTCTCACCAAGACCTTGTTGGCGCCTTAAACGCTGATGACGATGTCGTCCATCTAGGGCCTATCCCTTGCTATAGCCATCTGAGCTATCAAGAGTGACACGTACTTAATCCATGGGCAAAACTTTGGAAAAATCCGTTTTCATGTTGTCATCTGTCCATTTCAATCGGTTTTGTATGTGATGTTGCTTTAAGGGAGGTTTTGTCACAAGCTTAACAGACTTTGCCACTTTTTTTCAGAAGGCGATATCGAGTACTATTTGAGACATTCTTCAATCCGCCTTGGTCAAAGACTTCTCGACTTGTCTGCCAAGGGTTCTTAACAACTTCACGTTTAATTTGGAGTAGAGAACGACGTGAAACAACTCTAGATTTTCCTTTATCAGCTCTCTTACGTATCTCTGTAGAGTTCTTGACAAAGTTCATCACAGTTTGATGGTACGTTCCTATCATTTTCGATATTTCGAGGGTAGTTTTACCTTTTGTTAGCTGTTCTGTAATAGTACTCTTTTCAGAACTACTCAAACCATTTTTACGACTTATTTTATTGACGAAACAAACTGCCTTGTAAATAATCAGCAATTACGATGGCAAGGAGTTTACATTGCGCGGAACAGTACGCGAAGCTCAGCATTGCCAACGTTTCCGAAGCTTTTGATACAAAACTACCGGTAAGTTTCTGAAACTGGTAAAAAATGTTATCTCGTTAATAATTTGACACGCAGTGTAGTCTTTGATTTAGATTTTAATAGTATCTCCTTTTATAAAACTATTTTATGCCGATCGATTGGTGCTTGATATACATGAAAGGTAGGCATTAATGGTTATCATTATCATAGTTTACTATATAGCCAACTGGCGATGCTACTACTGGACAACACAACCCTTTGAATGGAATTCCTGACCGTCAGTATTTTGATATCAGCTCCAGGAACTACCAACAAGATGTAAATAAACTAGATATCAAAGCGCAAAGTTACAGAAAAATATACAGTGAGAGAAAAATATACTTTATTATCAGCTATTCGCAAGAGTAATATGTAGTATCTGTTTTGATACCACACTTCGTTATTTGGATTTTGTGTAGTAAAGAAATAATCTTTCTAGACTAAACAAAATTTTATTTTTATCCAAATTCGGTATGCTCCTTTTTGAGACGCTGAACATTCTTCACATTAAAAAACCTATCTTGTGTTTAATTGCTTTACAGAAGGAACTGCTAGTGTAGAAGACTTTCCGGCAGCTATGAACATCAACAGTGATCGTAGTCGGTAAGTCAGATGTGTTTATGTCAAAGGGGGCACAAGTACTACTAGTTCATCAAAGCACATTTTATTAATTCAAATTATTAATATAAGAGGCACAATAATGCAACATTGCAGTGATACAACGGAGATTGGTTCATGGCCGATAGTTCGGGACCTATTAGATTTCAGACTCTTTTAAAACCCTGTCTAAGAGGAAGGGGCTGGTAGTAGACGCATCAGCACAGATTTTGGAATAGTACTCCATGTATGTGAGAATGGTGACTTTATAAATGTATAGCATACTTCCTATTGAGAGTAATGTTTTAGCACGGTTAAGAGAGCAGCCGCCTTTGCAATATCCTCAATGTATTTGTTCCAACACATGTTACCTGCGAATTTTAGACAGTTTGAACACTGAACTCTCATGCAATATGCTATTTGTCATTACAATCGCTGGTTGAGAATGATTTTTGTAATTGTTCAAGGAAAGAAGATTAGTTTTAGCAGCAATAAATGTAAACATACATGGCCGTTTGATTCCGCTAGATACGTTAAGTCGTTTTCTACGGTTTTTGTTCGTGTGATGATTATTCTCTCGTGTGACGTTATTATTATCGTTTTTCAATTCACATGAATATTATTATAGCACTTTTTTTATTTCTGGATTTGTAGCAATGCAGCAACTTACTGTGATGAATTAATTTAGTCTGCATTTATTTTTTTCAATTCGACGATATAAGTGTCAAGTCGTACACCACTAACGATTCTTTCACTAAAGATTTCATAATGATTGGTTTGCGAAAAATATTTCTAAAATTGCCCATAAGTGATCAAAGAGAACAACCGCCGCCGTTTAATAATAGGTGGCCGAATCATTTTAAGCCCAATTCGATCGCACACAAAGAAGAGATAGGCGGCATTGATCTTCAAAGTGGTGCTAGGTACAAGTGCCCTTTCTGTGTCATTTTTTATTAGTTCTAGATTTATGTAACTTCATTTACGCATCAAAATTCTTTTAAAAATACAAATTCTCATTTATTATTGGTAGTAGTTTTCATAAATTTGCGTTATTTTTTTTCTGGCTTACTAATTTATTTTCTAAGGGTAATATTTATTTAATCGTTTATGCTATAGTTTTAATTTGGAGAATATGTATTTTTATATATTTCCAAGTGTTGGGTAGTAAGTAAGGTAAGTCCATACACTCTTTCTCTCTCGCTCTCTCTCATATATATATATATATATATATATATATATATATATATATATATATATATATATATGACAAATAAAAGATGAGAAAAAACTGGATAGGAACATCAAAACCTCAAATAAAATCTGAGGGAAAATGGAAAAGGAAGATTTAAAAGTAAAGTGTTCATTTCAATGTTTCGCCTGCCATAGTTACTTAAGAAAGGTGAAGTAAAGGAAATAGCAAATATATTTTGTCGCTTTCTAAAGTTCACGCTTGATGAATTTCTTGTAACATCTTGAGTAAAACGCTAAAATGAACTTCTGTGTTTTACGTCCGCTCTTTTATCATACACACACACACACACACACACATATATATATATATATATATATATATATATATATATATGTATGCATAATGACTTCATTTAATCAAATAAATTAATATAAGACAATATAATTTCATGTGTAAATTTGCAGCATTTACTTCAACAGTGCTC
This sequence comes from Euprymna scolopes, assembly GCF_053919585.1. Lineage (NCBI taxonomy): Eukaryota > Metazoa > Mollusca > Cephalopoda > Sepiida > Sepiolidae > Euprymna > Euprymna scolopes. The sequence goes on along the minus strand of NC_136486.1, from coordinate 93,644,241 downwards.
AATACATAGGAAAAGCTAGATAATAAGTTATGAAAATATATATCGCAATTAAGCTACACAGAATACTCCGCGTTTCATTTATGTGAGAATTGGTCAGGCTTATATCTGAAGTATTCTCACGGCATAAGTCTGACGAATTCTTACGAGAATGAAACACGGAATATTCTGTGTAGCTTAATTGCCATATATTTTTCATAACTTACTACCACTATATATATATATATATATATATATATATATATATATATATATATATATATATATATGGGAGAGAAAAAAGAAAAACTTATAGTATTAGAAAAATATCAACGCACAATTTTCAGGGGAATTCTTTAGGGTGGAAAAATGATGGAGGTAAATTATGTTAAAACCATGATGAGCCGAAAGATTTTCGTGGTATCTTTCCTTTAAAGGTGAATATTTATAATGTGTCGAAAAATACGTTCATATATTATATATATATATATATATATATATATATATATATATATATATATATATATAAAGAGAGAGAGAGAGAGAAAGAGAGACATAGGCCGACATTTTTTAATGTATAAGAGAGAAAGTCATTAAAAAGATGTGGATTAGCTAATCATGTTCTAAATTCAAATTTTGTTCGTTGCTTATTAATTTGCTGATGATGTCAGATAAATTATAGAAATCGTTTCTCTTTTATGGAGTGGGAATCTAAATAAAATAAGCGCCGATACGAGAAGTTTCCGATGGGCTTTACTATAAATAAATCTGATTATTTTAACTTTTGTAAAAATAAAAGTGATTCTGCTGTAATACTGCATTTAAGAGGTTCCCGCAAAAAAATCAATGACAAACGGCTATTGCGGTAACGCAAATGTATTTGTAAAGATTATTGAGAGATATGGAAAGTAAACGAAATATGGGAAGACTTGTTATCACTCAGATTCCAGGAACACCAAGTATTATGTTCAGTAAGGAATCTCTAATGATTATTTGTGAGAACACTATGTGAATAAATAATAATAATATAGACAATAATAATAATAATAATAATAATAATAATAATAATAATAATAATAGTAATAGTAATAATAATTCTGATTTCGTTATGAACGTCTCTCTAGGAAGGGATGGGATTCATTTCCAGAGGATTTCCCTTAATCCCGGCTTCAAACCAGGAGCTTCAAAGATCAAGGGTTTTCCTGAGGATGTTGGCGGTACCTATAATCGCAAAAGTTTGAAGGCCACCTAAAACATCGAGTATTTGTAGTTTTTTTAATTGTCCTTCCAGACGACTTGATACTACTACTAGTGTACTAACTACGACCGGGATTATTTGTGTTTTAACCCCGTGTATACGCCTTATCTCCAAGGCCAATGGAGCATAATTGCTCTACTTCTCATTCTCCTTCTCTCTCACATTCCTACTCCAGCGTACTGTGAAGTCTACAATCTGCCAGTTTTTTTAAACCTTGTAAATGACGACCAAATCCGGACGATTATGTTCCAAATGCTTTGTCGTTATGACACTTTTGTCCCACTATACCTTTACCTTGCCATCCTCACTTGTTCTCACTTCATCAGGCACCTCCTCAAACCATTTTCCAGCACACTTAACCCCAAACCCCTTACACACCTCCCAATATATCCGGAGTCCCATGCGATCGTGACTTTTGCGGTACTCTCTCTGGGTCAGTCCACTACACCCTGCTGCAAGGTGCGCAATTGACTCTGAGGTCTTACCACAAATCCGGCATTCTGCAGCAATTGCCTCTCCTAGAACCACTTTTTTTAACAATCGTGTTACTAATGCCTGCTCTTGTGCTGCACAAACAAAATCTTCAGTACTCTTAGCCAGATACCCAGCTCTAAGCCATTGCCATGATCTTTCATCAGCCACTTCTGCTATATCCTGAAAGAATCTTCTATGCATTTTTTCCTAGCCAGTTCCTCTGCCCTTTCTCTATCCATACGATTTACATAATCAGCTTGGTCTCACATACCTCCACTTCATTGGCTACAAACTTAAGCATCCACTCTCCACTTCTAATCACATGCTCCTTCAACGATATCTCCTCGGTTCTAACACAATCTTTTACACTTTTCAATCCTCTCCCACCATCTTTCATCTTTTGATACAGCCTTGCTACGCTACTTTGAATGTGAAATATACCAAACATTGCTAAAACTTTTTCTTGTTTTGATATCCATACCATGCAAATCCTTGTCAGACCATTCTAAAATTCCCGCACTGTATCTCAAAACACTGACTGCCCATGCATTTACTGCTTTCATTAGAGATCCTCCATACAGTTTCGACTTTGCAATTAGTTTCACTCTTCTAAGATACTCCTTCCTGACTTTTTCTTTCATTTCTCTGTTCATGATGCATACACCCTCTAGCACTCCTAAATACTTATATCCTGTATCTTCTATTTCTTTCAGGATTTCTCCATTTGGCAGCACTATTCCATTCGAATGAATCTTTACTCCTCTTTTCCTCACCACAACCGCACATTTACTAATCCCAAACTCCATCCGAATGTCTCCTGAGTATGTCCCCACAAGTTCTACCAATCTCTTCATTTCCTTTTCATTTCTACCAAATATTTTCAAATCATCCATAAACACCAGATGGTTGAGGCGTCTGTCACCAGATCTAAAGTTATACCCCAATTTTTCTCTCTTCAAGACGAGGCTCAATGCCATCATTATCATTACAAAAAGAAGTGGCGATAACGAATCTCCTTGAAATATCCCACGTTTAATGTCAACCTGCCCATCTCCTCTCTGTTTGCTGTCAGCACCGTTTTCCATTGAGCCATACTTGTCTCCAAAAGCCCTACCACATTCTCAGCAACCTTCATCATCAATAGTATTTCACATATCCATGAATGAGGACCCATGTCATAAGCCTTTCTGTAATCGATCCATACTACGCTCAGATTTATCTTCTTTGCATCCTGCATTATTGCTTTATGAATTAGTAGTTGCTCTTTGGTACCTCTCGAGCCTTTCCGGCACGCCTTTTGTTCGTCAGGAAAAACACCATTACTCTCTAGATGTTCATAATTTTTCTCCGCAAATATTACAGTCAACAGTTTCCAGATCAATGGCAGCATGTAATTGGTCTATAATTATTGACATCTGTTCCTTTTGCAGGATCTTTCCTAATCAGTGTTGTTCTTCTCTTCACAAGCCAATCAAGGACATCTCCCGACTCTACAACCCTTTGCAGAGCAGCAGCTATAGGTGGATAAATAATAAATAATAGTAATAGTAATAATAATAGTAATAATAATAGTGATAATAATAATAATAATAATAATAATAATAATAATAATAATAATAATAATAATAATAATAATAGAAGATACACGGACGATTCATAAGAAAGTCAAAAGACGAGACTCACAAAGAATTAGGCTTGAGTAGGAAAATGACACATAAACAGAGAAACTGAATAACTAATGACCGCTGCACGAGATAACCTGGTTAGAAGCAACTATATCAAAAGAGACATTGACAAAACACAAGAGAACAGCAAATGCAGACTGTGAATAATGCGGCGAAGAGATACACGGTGTAAAATGTGATTACATAAAACTTGCAAAAAAAAAACATAAGAATAGATATGACAAGGCAGGGAAAGCAGTATATTTCTAACTATGCAAACACTGCCGCTGAAAACCTAGGAAATTGGTAATGTTAAATGTTTTTCTCGATGGTTGAAATATACATATATCCCCCAAATAAAAATTTAAAAATGCGGGTGGCAATATTTACATTTAGGATTGGAATTTTTTTTCGACCCTTACTGGATGATATATTACTTTTGCTTATCTTTATTTTTTCTTCGCTGGCATTTCCTATTCCTGTGGACCATTTCATTTTCTTTTATATTATTCACCGATTAACTTGGCTTCAGTTTTAACGTAAATTACCTTGGCTACAGAGAGTTTTGTTTTTAACATATTTACTAGACTGCACACACGTTGACTTTGTATTTTATTCTTTTAATTTGTTTGTACGTTTTGGGGGGAAGAAAAGTGAATTTTTACATTAACTATGTAACAGTTTCGCATTTCCTTTACGTGCACTTTTTATATTTTGACCACGGCCGCCACAGTTGCCACTGTCCGCAATTGGTCAGGGACAGCAGCTTCAAAGCTACAGATCAACGAAGTTTCCGGCCACGGTTATGATTTTTGGTGTGGTTTCAAGTGAGGACCACATCATGCCACCTCACATTTTCAAAGTTTGCTTGAAAGTCAACACCAAAGTGTACCTGGATGTGTGGTGATGCCCTGGTGCAATTAGGTAACCGTTGGTAGACCCTGGGTTTGGCAGCAGGACTTGGTGCTGGACTATAAGTTCAAATAGACCCAGGCTTGACTTCAGAAGGTTTGCTACGATTTTTTACCCCTGTCTCAGTGCTCTCTCTTCTCCCGACCTGAACCCGCTGGACTACTTCGTTCGGTCAAACCTCGTGAACATCACCAACCTGACCTCCCACAAGCCTAAAGCAAGCCTGATCCCCGATGTCCGCTGAGTATTCGCCGAGTTTCTACCGGCGCTTATAAAAAAGGGATGCTCATAGTTCCAGACTCGTATCGAGGCGGTGATTGAGGCTGAACGCGGTTACATTGAATAGATATCAGCTCTAGTACATAATCAAGTTACATGAATTGACTTTTTCAATAAATTACAAAAATGATTTTTATTGCATTTTCAACCAAACAAGCTACAACGCCACTTTAATGCACTATTTGTGGTATAATTCATAAGGGTATTATGTAGGGAGTTGATGAGCAAAATGCCCGTTTACATTAAACTTGAAATTCTCTGTCAGTACAGTCAGAGAAACAGGAACCTGAAAGGGAATTCTAAAATCTAGCAGACTTAGGACATAAACTATTAGAATAGAAGGCTTTCTTAAATCTAGGGATTTCTACGTTGTGGGGTGAGATTTTTCTGCTTGTCTGGTTTGTCTGAAGTATTTACGTAGAAAGGATACAAGGGTGTGCAGTTCTTCAGGGCACCTACCATTAAATTACTTGTAAAACAGGCAGAGGTATGCAACATTTCGTCGATGGGACAGCAGTGGAAACCTAGCTGATAGTGCGGGATATATTAGGTTGGCGACTCTCTTTTGAACCCTGTCTAAGATGAAGATACTAGTGGCAGATGTGATATATAATCTGTCTTGGGTCACGCAGGCATGATAAAAATTGTGATTTTGCTGTAAAAGTTGGTTAGTACAGAAAGAGTTACATGTCTATTTTGGTGCTGCGATGACCATTTTTGTGACCTCCTGCCATGAAAGAACGCTAGCAAACTGAAAGAAAGAACACAGAAAATAGAGAAAAAATAACGTGAACGGGTCCACAGAACTAAAAGGAAAAGAAAAAAAAAGCGCACACAACGTCGATAAGAAAAAGGGCGCGATATCGTATACATAAAAATAATATAAATATACAAAAATGTAGCTCTAATGCTTGTTGTGTGAAGAAAAAGACAAGTTTGCATTGAGAAACTAGTTTAAGGTGATTTTTTTTCTTTAAAGTCACGTTGAAAAGAAAAACGTGTTTAATGTAATTTGTTGAAAAAAGTGTCCGCTTTCTGTTGGATGATAGAAAGAAAAAAGATAATTTAGAGTTAAACACACAAGCGAATGTATTTATTTTGTGATAAGTAAGAAAGACAAAAGAAAAAGGGGATCCAATGAAAATAAAGAAACAAAAGAAAAAAATACAGGTGAGAAAAAATTGAGAGAAAATACGCGCACGCACACACAAATACGTAATGAAAAAAGAATAGATAAACATACACAAATAAATAGCTTTTATGAGATTTGAGAATAAGCGTCACGCTTATTCGTATTGATTATTATGAAAAAAAGGCGTGAGATATACGGAATGAAATCGTTGTAAAGAAAAAGAGACACAAAGAACTGTGCAAAGGAAAAATAGGACAAAATGTTGACAAAAAGATAGATTTATATATTAAAATATTATGAATTAAATGTCAAACGGATATGCATATTTTACTTAGCAGAAATCGTATTCATGAAATGACAACTGTTTTTGTGTTTTGTCCGCTGTGACTAGTTTTAATATGGCTATATAGAACTCTTAGGTTTTGTGAAAAAGAACAGAAGAGGCAATTGAATTTTGTTCTTTAAAAACTATGGACACGTTCTGACATGTAAATGATCCTACGCATCTTTCTTACCACGTTTTCTTTCACGGGAGCTCGAATGATCTATTTCAAGTACTATCGTCAGACCCTAGCTATAGTTTGACAAACGTAAGCCTAACCCTTGCAATCTATTTTTACTTACAAACCTTCACAGTAAAATCACAATTTTCAGCATGCTGGTATACCCATGATAGATTACATATCATATCTGCTACTGGTCTCTACAACTTAAGAGAGTCGGCATCCTAATATATCCCACACTATCAGCTGAAACCTCGTGTAGAAATATTGTTTTATTTCAGGACAAATGTTTGGATATCTCTGGAGTTGTCCCTGTTCGCACAGGTTTTCTGTTTTTTTTTGTCTTTTTTTTACACAGTGATCACCACTTATCAAGGCCCGGAAGCCACTCAGGGATAAGGGTTATTGCAAGTACAGTACGTTAGTGTGGAGATTTGATGCAGTATTTACTTAAGGGGGCGGTTCATTAGGAATTTGTTAACGTTGGACTTGAAGACTTCCAAGTTGTAGTCCGGTGGGAAGCAGGCAGACGGAGCAGAGTTCCACGGGCGTGCAGTTCTAAGAAAGAAGCTTTGTTCATGGAATCCGCGTTTTGATTTAGGCACAGATATAGAGTGGGGGGAATTTTTCACAGTGGATTCAGCTAGACGGGTGTTTTTCGTGAAAGATTGGCGAGGGGGACCAGAGATTGGAGTTCAGACGAGCACCTGCCATGGAAATAACGATAAAACAAGGATAGGCTCGCAACGTCTCTTCTGTGGGAGAGAGGTTGTAGGATAGAGAAAAGGGCATCCCCCACTAAGCCACGAAGTCTATGTTGTACTCTGTCAAGGTAGGATAGGCTGTTTTTAGCAGCTCCTGCCCAGATATGGCAACAGTATTCCATCCTTGGACGTACTTGGCTTTTATATAGATAGAGAATTGCATCAGTAGTGAGATATCTTCTGGAGCGGTAGAAGGATCCCACCATCTTTCCAATTACCTTGGCAACAGACTTGATGTACGTGTTCCATTTCAAATCGGGAGTAAAGGTCAAACCCAGCAGCTTGTCAAAATACGGGGCCTCACCCAGACGAGAGCCATCCATCACAATTGATGCCAGATGGGGATCAGAGCGTTGATGATGTAAGGATAGGAGTTTGGTTTTGGATGCATTAAAGGTAACCAGCCACATCTTCCCCCACTGAACTGTTTTAATTATGTTTTTTGAAAGGAAAAGGAAAAACACTATGGCGATATAATAAATTAACGTGTGATGTATTTGTAAAGAGAAATTTTTGAATGTAAAACGTATATCTTGTAAAGAGAAATCATTTTCTTGTCTTTATTTTTATTTTAAGAAGAGAACGAGTTGTGAAAAGCATTTTATATTGTTTACAACTTTGAGAAGAGAAGAATTGTAAGAATAAACTGGCTGCACAATCTGTGAATTTCGACATTTTTTTAAACGAAAGAAATTATTATTGGAACATAACAGATTTCTTGAATTTTTAATGAGTTTGTAAAGAGAATATTATCTGCGCATCACATTAAAGAGTTTTTGAGTTTTAGTAATTCTTAAGGAAAAATTTTTTATTCGAATCAAGTACGTAAGTTGTATTTTAAATTTATAACAGCTTTTTAACGAAAAATATTTTTAAACACAGCGAGTCGGATATTTCTTGAATTTTTAATGTTTTTTTTTTTTTTAGAGAAGATTATTCGGGCATAAAACTGAACATAATGCTTGAATGGGTCTTCTGATTTTTTTGGATAATTGTAAGAGAAAATGTTTCTTGTTTTTTAATGAACTTTTTAGGACAGTATTGTTGTTAGCATAACAGCTGAAATGATTGAATTAGATTTTAGAATTTTTTACTGATTTTATTTGTAAAGAGATACTGTGGTTCACGTTGCCTTTAAGAGTAATCCCTGTTATTTTCGGTGGGTTTTAACGAAAAGAAGCAAAATGTTTATGAAATTGTACATTTTGAATCCAGTCCATAAAAATGGAAGTATTTCGCCATTATTGGCAGGGTTAGTCCGTGCTGCTCTGATTAGAGAACTGTGTAAGAACGTTGGACATTTTTGCCATAAAATGTTGTTGATTGTTCGATGTTCACAGTTTAATGTGTCCGCTTTAACAAACGTATATAACTGTCGATGTTAAATGTAAAAGGTGCATGTAACGCCGTTCTTACTTTTGTTGACTTGCTCCCTTAATTTTATGAAATTTTCTCAATGAAAACTCTTAAGAAAAAAGACACAAGAGCAAAGTGTAGCTGCGAGATGTAAGCGAGAGATACGTAAAATGCAGATGTCAGCGACAAGGGTAGATTTAAATAAAAGGGTCGTTTTATTTTATAGTTTCGGAAGTGATTCACATGGTGTTTGTATGTTTTGTTTCGTGATTTTCGTCGGCCACAGATGGTCTTCGCATTCGCTATGGGCCAGAAAAGGCAAGTTTTAGCTGAAACTTGAAGAAATGGATTCACCACATGGTGAAAAAAATGCTAACAAGAACCGCTCTCTGCGTTACTCGGCTGATAATAATTGCTTAACTTTGTAAGAATATTTCTCTGGTATGGAGTGAACGGTTATAAGTGCAAATGATTGCTATTAGGTTTAGAATCAGTTGGGCGACGAGAAGTGAAGTGGGGTATAAAATAAGAGAAAAAAGGGCCGGCGTAGGTAACACGTTAATCAGTAGATTGAATCCCAAACAGGAGTGATAGTATATCAAAAAAACTTATTAAGTTTTTTGATGAGTATATATGCGGCTTGACCATAGTTTTTTACTCTACGCTTTGACGGAGATGTAAGGGAAGTCACACATGGTCCTTCAGAACGATAGTCAGTAAATTAGTAAGCACGTTTCACTGGCGCAAGTCAAGTAAGGTTACCTAGGGTTGTTACATTTTTCCGGATCTGTGGTTTTCGAAACTTTGGAGATTTCAGTGATTCCATAAATAGAAAATGTCGTATGTTTCGATAGCTGAAATCGTAGATTTCTAATTTTTCGGTTTTGTTCCCCAGAATTATGGTATAATTTGGATGATAGAACGTATAAGTTGTTGGCAAAAATAATAGGATGGTCTAGTAAGACCCGGGGGAAGGGAGAGGGGCGTATCAGAAAATCCGGTGGACAGGTGAATCGTAAAGTGGTCTAGAGGTTGAGGGCCTCGGTGGTCAGTGTCATAGATTTTCTTCGACTCTAAGTCAAGAGTCGACGAGAAGGAAGTTCATTGTATTGAAAATCTCTAAGTTGATGAAACTATGAGCTGCTTAAGCCAGCTTCAGTTACCGGCACGGTGCGATGGATCACTCCACATAGTAGTAAAAAAGAAACGTATTTCCCACTAAGGTAAAATGCCGACGGTGTTTATTATTATTATTATTATTTTTTTACAAGGGTGTCACCTCTTATCAAGGCCCAGGGGCCACTCGAGGATAAGGGTTAATAGGTATACATTAGTCATTGTGATTTTAGCATAGTAAACAGTGGGAATTTTGAAACTTGGATTACTTAGGGGGACGATTCAATTAGAACTTGTTCACATTGGACTTTTTCTTCTTTTTTTTCATAGGTATCAACTCATTATCAAGGCCAAGAGGCCACTCAAGGATAAGGGTTAAAGAGTGTACAGTAGAAATTGGACAATATAATAATCATTAGTAATGAAAATTTGTTAAATTTGATAACTTATATGGAACGGCTCATCAAGAACTTATTTACGTTAGACTTGAAGACAACCATATTGTAGTCAGCCGGAAAGCAGGAAAACGGAAGACAATTCCACAGGCGTGCAGTTCTAATAAAAAAGCTTTGTTCATGGAATCTACGTTTAGGTTTAGGCACAGATAAAGAGTGGGGGGAATTATTGATAGTGTTTACAGCTAGACGAGTGTTTCTTGTGAAAGTTTTGCGAGGGGGGCCATAGATTGAAGCTCAGTCGAACACTTTCCATGAAAATAGCGATACATCAGAGACAAACTCGCAACATCTCTTCTGTGAGATAGAGGTTGCAAGGAAGAGAAAAGGACATCTCCTACGAGGCTACGAAGTCTATTTTGAACTCTATCAAGGCAGGCCAAGTTCTTTCTAGCAGCTCCTGCCCAGATGTGGCAACAGTATTCCATCCTTGGACGTACCTGGCTCTTATATAAATAGAGAATTGCATCAGCAGTGAGATATCTACTGGATCGATAGAAAGATCCCACCATTTTTCCAGCGGCCTTGGCAACATATTTGATGTACGTGTTCCATTTAAGATCAGGAGTAATGGTCAAGCCCAGAAGCTTGTCAAAACTTGAGGCCTCCTGAAGACGCGAGCCATTCATTTCAATTGATGCCAGATGTGGATCAGAATGTTGATGATGTAAAGAGAGAAGCTTGGTTTTAGATGCATTAAAAGTAACCAGCCACTCCTTTCCCCATTGTACTACATGCTCAAGATCAGAGGAGAGAGAATTGGAGAGAACTTGGTCGTTTACTGTCTTAGATGTGCTACCATAAATGGTAGTGTCGTCAGCATAAATGTCTACAAATGATGTAAGGATGTGATTTGGAAGATCATTAATGTAGATCAGGAAAAGAGTTGGGCCCAGGATGGACCCCTGAGGGACACCGGCATTAATACTGTGGGCTTCTGATTTTTGCCCCTCAACTACTACTCTTATGAACCTATCAGAAAGAAATGATTTAATAATAATAATATTATATGATTTAATAATATATAATATTATAGTTGTATCGGAGGGGTCAGAAACGTGGCTGACCAAGAGTAATTAAATGGAACCATTTTACAATACAATGGTAATTTCTTACCTTTTCTTGACCGAAGGTGTGTGAAGAAATTATAGAGTGACCATGTAAAAATGTATGCAGACGTTTTTATAAAATGAGAGAGGAAGGAGTGACATGTAATCAATTCCGGGTTACGCCGACATGTTGAAAATTGTGATTTTGCTGTGAAGGTTGTTAGTAAAAAAATAGTCCAAGGGTTAAGGCTGACTTATGTAAAACTCTGTAGTATCGTCTGACGATAGCAGCTGAAATATGTCATTCGAGTTCCTGTGAAATAGAATGTGAAAAAAGAAAGAAAGAAAGAGGGAGAGCATTAAAGAAAGAAAGGAAAATATATGTACTCTCGCAAGCAAGTCAGTCTGGTTTCCGATTTTGTACGACGCAGATACGGTTTAGATTTCGCTACGATGCGTATAAGGAAAAGACGTAAAGACAAGGCTAACAAAGGAAAGATGCGTAACGGCCAAGACCTAGAAGAAGTATTAATTACTTTAAGGAAGTCCTGTACCTGTTACTTTGTGGATGCTGTTTAATTTGCAGTATCGTCGACAAACGTAAGGGACAGAAGTATGTCAAAATTTGGTCATACACACATATAACATTATGAAACGGCTATGTATAGACACTAGACGTATCATGATTACATACATAGATACAGAAAAGCGACACACGTAATGAGATATATACGAAACACAAAATGTACCCCTCGCTAGATTACAGATCCACTAGCCCAAATGTGTCAACAATACTGCATACAATGGCGAGCGGTGGCCTTATAGAAGGACAGGATACTTTCAGGCGTAAGTTTCTTTCTAGCCCGAGAGAGAGAGAGAGAGAAAGAGAAAGAGAGAGAGAGAGGCCACGTTCTTAGCAGTAGTTTAAAAATACAACTGCAGTGTTGTTTCCTTTACTGCAAAAATCTTATCGTTCCACCCTCTATATGTACACATTTAATAGGTACATCTGATTTTATTTCATGACAATCAACCATATTTGAGGCTTCATTTGTCGGTAGTTGTCAGAATGAAGGAAATTTAATCCCAGTTATTCAGTTGTTTCAATTTTTTTTTTTTTTTGTCGTAAAAAGGATTTTCAAAAATTAATTAAATACTAGCTGGACACCCAGCGTTGTCCGATTTTACAGTACGCTTGAACATGATATTTTAATTTATGCAGATTGGGTATGTATTATTATAGAATTAATCCTCTATTAAATATATATTACAAGGAATAATTTGCCCGGGGGACTAATTCACACAAAAAAAAAAAAAAATTAAAAAATTAAAACAAATAATAATGATAATGATTTATTTCATCCAATTTGTTTACAATATCACATCAGCTGATATTTGGGCGATGAATGTCTTGCTACAGTCACTCCTGATTAATTTTTTTTTTTTAATATGCAAACAAAGAAATAGTACTTTATTGTACATTAAACGCATTAATAAGAATAAATAAAAATAAAATGGTGAGATACACTCGGGATTAGACTGGGGGGGCACTTGGTTTCCATTCTTATTCTCTACCACTGAGCTAAATCTCAAGATGACAATACCTCTGATTTTTAAAAAAGAAATGATTTTCTGACAATCGAATCTCCTTTGATTTGCTTAAAATTATTTCCCTTCGCCGGTGTAACATAAATTATTACCCTTTAAAATTTCTTTCTTTTTCTATATGAAAAAACTACGATTATTAGGATCGGATATTTTCGATGGTTATCGGATGATTTGCTGTACAAAATATATCTAAGAACACTGCCAGACATATAAATTATATTTTTTGTGAAATATACACAGCTGTTACAGAGCCTATGAGGAAGAAACTCACACACGCACGCACGCACGCACACACACACACACAAAGTGACTTTTGCATAATAATAGAGACAATTAAGGTACCTCACTTCAGACGCAACCCTCTACGTGTATGACAGCTAAATAGTTTGAAAATTGACTACTGTTTTCACATTTAGTGAGGATCTGTTCCAAGCATATTTCAGTATGTTGACAGGATAGAAAAACAGCTTCCAACCCTGTAAGTGATTCCTTTACTCCTCCTTGCAACTTCCTTCCTCACTTTATTGTTATTTTCATGGCAAGTTATCGACTAGGATTTATGTTATGGCGCCGGTTGGAAAACTGTCACAATAAACACTCGTATAATTAAAACTACTGTCAACCCTCTATCTGTGTCTTAATCAAATTTCCTGAAGAAAGTTTCTTTCCTAGAACTGCCTGCCAGTGGAACTGTGTTCCGTTGGCTCTCTTTCCTGCTTACTACAACATGATTTTTATCAAGTTATTGTTGTGCCGCCCCCTTAAATAACTAAATTTTAATCACAACGCTGTTATGTCATGGCCCAATTTGCTCTCATTAACCCTTATATATAAGTGGCTTTCAGGTATTCATAAGTTCAAAACAATACTCGAAAAATATAATAATTAAAAAAGAGGTACATCTTATTTTCTTATCTTAAAGTTTTATTTTTACAGTTTTAACTTCATCATTAGACTGTGGTCGAGTTAGCATCTTCCGATAGCTTTTCGTAAACTACCAAACGTCTTCAAATGTAATGTAAACTAGCTCGTGTTGAGCCGTACTCATAAACGATCAAATTCCACCTAATTTACACCATGAGTGATTGCTACACCATCACCTTACATTCATTAATTCTTATCCTCGAGTAGCATTCAGGCATTGATACGTAGTGACTCTAAAGTAAAAAAAATACGATAATTTGAAAGCGTGTGCTCATCGAAAAGCTCGCAGATTTAATGGACGTATCCCAACATGGCTTCTTTACGTAGGTGCTCGATTGGATAGACATTTTGTTTCGAGTAAAATATAGCGGCGATAAACTATTCTGTGTTTATCAACGGTGACTCCGTAATAAGGATATGCAAGCCACGATATTTCCAATTCGAAGCATCCATTTTAGTTGACTGCCCAATAAAGATTTGCTCAATAAGAGACTGAATATTCATGACCACGACTGGAAATAACACTGGTAATCATAGGAAAGGTTCTTCCTTGTTTTACCGATTGCAACATCGGATGCCATTAAACGTTGATACATTTTATCTTGTCTTTCATTCAGAAATATATATTTGCTTTCTCTAAATCCTCTAGAGAAATATTAATCAGCCTGCTCAAGGTATATATATATATTTTTTTTTACTTTTATATCAAACCAAACAAGATATAATGTCACTAAGACATAAGGGACTACTCTGATTAGAGGCTAGGTTAATACTCGACATCCTAAGTTGCAGCAAGACGTTTATAAACGTTACATTAAAATATTTCAAATGTTTTTTTTTTTTCAAATAAAAAAAAAAACAAGTAGCAAGAAGGAATTCCAAATTCTAGCGGTTAGTCTAAAGATTCTGCTTTAATAAAAACTTGTTCGGCATTGGAAATTCTATAGTAACCAAGTGAAGCATGCATGATCCCCCCCCGTGAGTGCACAGTGAACGAGGTATAAAAAAATCACGAAGTTCAGCGTTTGCCCCCTCCCATTCAACGCCAAAAGTCTTAAGGGGACGTCAAATCCTGGTGAAAATAAACAAACGGTGCAGTTTTAGGCCTTAACATATGTAAATTTGAGTTCTGCACCATGCATAAAAAGAAATGACTAAGTCAATTATTTCCCCTCCCATACAGCCCTTAAAGTTCCCAAGGCCTTAACATATTTTACACTGAGTTCAGCACGATGCAAAACTGCTAATAAATAGACATACAGAGAAAATTTCGGACAAATATGGTAAAATAGTCTGAAAAATGGAGTGTTTTAACTATCCCTAAAAGAGCCCCTAGTGTACACCCAAGAGTTATCGCGAAGTATGGAAAATAAAATTATATAGAAATTAGGTAGTTACAACTTTTCAGAAAGTTTTATAAAAAACCAAGGCACCAAATTTTTTTAATAAGCACAAAATGTCAATTTTAGCCATTTTAACCCGAAAAGCACCCCTAGGGGGGGGGCAGCCGGAGTCTTCCCGGAAAATCCGTTCTGTTCTTTTTTACTTATATCATGTTTAATGTTTGTGCAATATTTCAAAAAAATTCCAAGGCGCTGTTTTTGAGAAAAGTGTGGACAAACAAACGGGCGAACAGACAAATGGACGAATGGGAAGGGTGAATTTACAGGTCTACCCCCCTATTACCCGGAGACCATAAAGTGATATTTTGCTATTAGTCTGATTGGATGGGAATACTAATGGGGGTGGTTAAAAGTTCAGTAAGTTTCTCGGAGCAGATTCTGTAGAAGTACTTGTAAAATAAGAATACATGTCCAGCGTTGGACGATGGGACAGCAGGTACAGACTAGTGATTCGTGTATTAATTGAGGCTTAGTTGCAATACTCTATACATCTGTGAATACTGGCTTTATAGCGGTAAATGATAGTAACAGGTGTGAGAAAAGTTCTAGCCGGGAGAGGAAAGCCCACACCGTTTGGTGCTGATTTGGTAGTTTTTTCCTATTTGTATTGTGTGTAAATGTTAAACCGATAAATCTTAACGGCTTACTTGAAAAGTTATTTTTATATCATTGTTAAATGAAATATGTTTTCTGTCTGTGCAGCATTTAATATAACTATCTATTGTAATAGAAATATAGACTAGAAGACCATCGATTTGTTGCATGAAGTAATGTTGTTTTGCACTTATAAATAAAAATATTTCCGTTTTCATGTCACTGAATTGTTTTATATGAGGATTCATTACTCGTATTATTTAGATTATTTCTCAATTTGAATGTTATTTTTACAATACATTTTACAATTAATATCACCTTTGACCGTCATGGAGTGTTTTTATGGCGAACTTGGAAAACTTTCTGTGAAACTCAGGAAATCTGCACGAATTTTTTTTCCACAGAGTTAACGTGTTGTCCTTTCGTCTTTTGTATATTGAAGGTTCTATCCTCAGTGGGGGAGACACTCAATATATAATTGAGAATTAAACGTTCTATATATTCATGGCTAACGGAACGAGACCAAAGTGGATCAAATAAAAGGTCCCGTTCAACATTTCGGTAAAATTCTTGAATTCGACAGGAAGATTCCCGAGTTCGACAAAGTACACCTGTAGAAGGTCGGGGCTTACATCGACCTAAACGTTGTGAAAATAACACTTAAGATGAGAATAGAAGTCTGAAGCATCTGAATAATATGAATTTTCTTTTTCATTTTACTAGTTTATATCTGCTTCTTTGATACGCTATCTTTCAACGTCAATTTCTACCTTTACCTAGATTCTGTCACTTTATGTATAGCACGAAGAAATTGTGAAATTACATGGAAAAACATGCTACTTGTATTTTCATCAGAGAATATGTAACTAAAACGTTTTTCATGTTGATTGAAATATATCTACGTATTTTAGTTGTGAAAAAATTAGAAATGTTTTTAAACAAAAATAATCAACATGTATAATTTAATTGGAATTCATTTTGAGATGAGTATTATTTATTAGTTTATTTTAAATGCGGACTATTATTCTCATCTTTTTTAGTTGTTTCACGACGTTTTTGCCAACTATTCGTCTGGCCCTCGCCAGGTGGTAATCGAATCGGGCTAGGAACTCCGAATCTCACAACTGCATACTGAGCAATTACTGCCATCCATAGTTGTTGTCGTCTCACCAAGACTTTTGGACAAATAAACCTCTGGCCGGCTTTTGGGAAGGGTTGAAACCGCTATCTTCAGACAATTCTTACCTGAAATTGTAGAGATTCAACGTCTCTGTCCACTGCGTCACGAGCCCTGGAAACAATCAAGTTTTTACAAATGCCGAACGCTTTTTGCGCCTACTAATTTATGGATTCTCAAAGAAAAACATATGATTTAATAGTTATATATTTTTTATATTGTGTTAACTTCTTGAAATGCATAAAGCAAAAGTATCTGACCTTCCGGCTTGTATGCAAGAGTACCATCTGTTCTGATGCTATACTTTAATTTGTGTTCAGTCTATCCAAAGGAATCTCTTGTGCACCAAAGCAAGTTATATTTTTGCAACTGCCAGGGTGAATCTTTTCGATAGGTTGGTTTTTCCCCTCATATTAAAAACGACATTGTATGAAATTTTTCCTTCGTGAGTACGAAAATAAATATCACAGAACACTTATACAATTATTAAAAATGCTTCAGGCCTATGTGAGATTTGAACCAGAGCAGGCAGGTGTAAAAAATCTACTGCGTTAACAATGAGTATCCTATCTATTCCTGTTTTGTTAACCAATCACGTCTTCATTTGCGTGTGAACAAATTCCAAAAATACCATAACGTGTAATAATAAATAGATTCTAGATTCCATTTGATGTAACTGACATTAAGAATATATCATTTCCACCTGCACATTCAGAAATGGTAATAGTGTGCGTTTTACCTAGTCTTATAGTCGAGCTACATACATCGTGTATATATATATATATATATATATATATATATATATATATATATATATATATATATATATATATCTGTAAACATATATAACAAGCGAGATAAGACACTGATAAACTTCAGATAAAACATCCTGGTAACACTTTCAAGGAAATCCTAGCCAAAAAGGAAAAGCTCAATATTTAAGAATAGAGCAATATATAAGTTTCGTGGTTCAATTTTAAATTCTGAAAAAACAACATATAGAGACATATATTCGATTTAAGAATTTATTGTTTGACAACGGAATATATAGAAGGGGTTATTTTAATTTCCTGTAAATATATATATATACATATATATATACATATATATATATATATATATATATATATATATATATATATATCTGTGAATGCCCTATACAAATGCTGATTCATTTTGAATCATTCCCAATCTATAGTATTGGAGAAAATTGCACTTAAAGGGATGGTCAAAGTCTTAAAAAGATCTCTCGGTTTGAATATCTGAGTTAGTGGGTGAATGTTTGACATTTGGTAGGCTGCCCCATTACCATCTTGAACAATCTGTTAAGAAAAAAGAATATATTTATGGCATACTAATTTATTATTTGTCTCCTTTTTTACATTTAGGAGCGCATGGGTGGCCAACATATAACCCAAACTCATCTGCCTTAATATGATTTTCTCATTCCAACCCCAACTGGACGACAGTTAATCGTTTAGTGAAAAACGTCATCGATGTAAATCACTGAGAGCCAATTCATTCGGTCTCTCCTTTTCACCATTTCGAACCAAGCCTTACATAATTTCGCCGGAGCTCTTAGACAAGCTTTCAGATTTAGCCATTCCTCTTGCATAGTTCTCAAACTTTACTGTTATTGTGGCCTTATTGAATTGCAAGAGAAGCCTACGAAGACATGCTCATTGACACTTAGGCAGAACTGAGGGATCACAACTTGCCAGCAATTACCCAAAGAATCTTAATCAGAAATCTTTCCGATAAGTATTTATTCACAAACATAACTTATATCCTTTCTGTACACTCGCCATATTGAATAATACATATATATATATATATATATATATATATATATATATATATATATATATATATATATATATATTATTTTATATATATATATATATACATAATGAATAAATAACGAAAGACTGTATTCATAAGGTCACGGCACCAAATTGAATATGTTATATATTGGTATCATCGATGTCTTCTCACTAGAGTTATCATAGAGGGGCACCAAATTGAACATTTGTTACATATAGTTATCTTCGAGGGCACCATTTACGTTTTGGTGTATAACATAAAAAGGATTCCGTGTGCGTATGATTGTCTCTAATATAAATGGTCGTGTGTTTGATTATCATAAAGGGAATCGTGTGTGTGACATGTATTTTCAGAACCTACCTCTGCTTCTTCGATGTTGAACCATCTATAAATTTCTCATCCTGGAGGGAGACTTGATACCTGTTTGACGAACATTTATCACTCCAAGACGATGAAATGGTTTTATAGTTTTTATTTCACTTTCCCCAGAGGTCCTGCAGAAGTGGAGGTGAAATCGGCTTGTGTGGGTTCTTCTTCTACACACGTCAGCGTTCGTCCCCCCCTCCTCAGTTAAGAGGGGGAGACAACAGAAAAGCCGTCCGTCTTCTTCAAAGCCCAAATCAAATCTCACCGATCGAGCCAACCACGTCACTCATACGTAATCTGGTCAGCTGACCTTCGGTTCTTGTAAACGTGTCTACACTCCACGTTCACTCACCTCTCTCTCTCTCTCTCTCTCTCTCTCTCTCTGTCTCTCTCACCTTCTCTCTCTGTAACATCTCTCTCTCTGTAACAATAATGTTGACCATCTTATTATTTATTCCTTTAATTCAGATGACATTTACATGTAACATATACACTATATTTCTCTGTACTTACATTGAGCTTCTTAAATAAGGATTGGTATATATTATAAGAAAATATATGTCAACAGAAATATATATATATATATATATATATATATATATATATATATATATATATATATATATATGAGAGAGAGAGAGAGAGTGGGACAGAGAGAAAAAGAGAAATTTAGATTTTTGTGTATTTATATCCATATAAAACACCCTTTTTTCTATTTATTTAAAAAGAAAAGAAAACTATGTTATATATGTTATGGAACTGCATTCATCTGCAAAAGAGCTAGCTAATTTGCATATTCTTTTAAACATTTATATTTATTAATTCTCTATTAGATTTTTCTTATGAGACCATCATCTTTAGTTAACCATTACGTGTAATTATATTCATGCAGATATTCTACATGATTTATACTTGCGTAATATTTGCGTAAAAAGTATATGGTAAACACAAACCAATTTCTATATATATATATATATTCATGTATATGTGTATATATATTCATTTTAAAATATTGCCTACCAAACTCCTCTGTCAGTTTTTGTCTACATACATGAAGCTTAATATACAGAGTATTCACACTCATGCGAAACTTTATATTTGGGCATAAGCTTGAGAAAATCTGTTCAAAACTGTGAAAATTAAAAAATTGAATTTTTTGGGCAAAGCTCGAACGACAGAATTACAAATATGCACGCGTAATCTACTAGTCTTCGGTTCATGTTTTAAATTTTAGCCTTGCGGCAAACATGTCTTCATAACTCAGTCATTTACGCCAAAGAAAAACGTAAATCGTAAACTGAACGTTTTGGTTTCGATTCTCGGTGGTGGCTCACGAGACATTTTCTTTTTACGTTTTAAATTGTTATTATATATTGGGTCCAATATAATGTAATAATAAATATGAAATATGCATGAATCAATTGGGCGCAATATGATATAATAATAATTACGAACTCTGCCTTTATCAAAATATCATATTTAAGCGTATCTTACGACCGGTTAATGCCGTGCGGCCTGTAAGTTTATATATATATATATATATATATATATATATATATATATATATATATATATATATGTGTGTGTGTGTGTGTGTGTGTATGTGTGCGTGTGAGTGTGTATATATATATATATATATATATATAAATATATATATATATATATATATAATGTGTGTGTGTGAGAGAGAGAGAGAGAGAGAGAAAGAGTTCCTTATCCACTCAAAAACGGCGGGTCTGATTTTTTTTAAATTTTACACGTGTACCTTATATATAGGAGTGTTTTAATGTTTTGTATCGGAATGCCTCAAACACGTATCGAAAATCGATAATTTAAGAAATCCATATTAAAGAAGAAAGTCTAATTTTGACCAAATCTAACAATTTATAAAGCTTAACATCACATGCATTTGACGAATTTTATCACCACACAAGTAAATGGAACCGGCCTATAAAATCAACAGTTGATTCCAAGATAAGACAAAGGTTAGTTACAAAATCAATGTTTCTGTTTAGAGCACAAATAAACGATTCTACTTGAATTTTGCATTTTAAATTTTAATTCAACTTATTCTCTAAAAATAATTTCATAAATTCTCTAAATTACAATGTAGAATTCAATGAATTATTGACTAACTGCGGGAGCCAAGTTAATCTTTGTCTGAGTGTACTGCAAGGAGTGTAACTAGAGCAGGCAATCGATTTATTTGATAATCGAATCGGCGATTTCACCGATTTCGATGATAATATATCTATTGGACGCCATATTCTATTCCGAGTAACGTCGAGTTTCCTTGCTAGTGTACATATATATAAATATATATATGCATATATATATGTATATATATATATAGTCATCCACATGCAGTACTGTTTCGCTCATCAATGCGGCGAGACAGGCAACTACCCCAAGCCATAATCGAAACCCGACTACCTAAACAGCCAAGGCTTCTCACCATTATGCTATACTGCTGCTGTGCCTGTAGTGAATTAACGATGTTTTGACATCAACCAAAATACATAAGCTCGATTTATACAAAGAGATATGCTTAATAATACGCCAGTTTGTATATGACTTCCCAACATACTTAACCCAAGATAGGGAACATCATATATATATATATATATATATATATATATATATATATATATATATATATATATATATATATATATATGATGTTCCCTATCTTGGGTTAAATATGTTGGGAAGTCATATACAAACTGGCATTGGCGTATTATTAAGCAAGTCTCTTTGTATATATATTCCTGGAAATATGTAATATACCGATTCAGACCTGCGTTTTTCGTATAAACGTGATCAGGGTATATTGTGATATCTACTGTGTACATGCTCACAATCGCCTCGCGACATAGCAATTATGGAGTTGTTGAGATAGACAAACCTGCAACCTTTTATAGCCAAGTGTCCTGTAATTCAGTTTCACAAAGGTGAATGCCCTATGAGTAAGCAAGACATTTCTCATGTGACACTGTTGAACAGAGCATTACTGTAGAATTTCCGTGCATTTCATGACATCTCTACAATGTTCAGTTCACATCATCTGAACAGAAACCTGGGTATGCATTGTAGCATGCTCCGATTCAAAAATGCGTGTTCTCCCTACAGAATTGTCCGTAGCCTGGAAGTAAAACTAAAAGGATACAAACCGATATAAAATACTGTACGCCAAATGTTATATAAAGACTTGGATATGCCACTGTTTTACTATTGAGGTTAGTTATCGTGGCTTTCTTGGGTACTCAGTCATTTGATTTCTTTCAAAAGTGGAAATCACGGCCTGCAATTTTAAAGTTGTTTCGAATCGTCCAGTTCAATATGCATCAAGCTGGAGTTGGTCGGTAGCGAAAAGTCTTCAGAATCAACAGATATTATAATTTCTCATTGTTAGTCTGTACTTATTTTCTTTTTTTCTTAATGCGCTTTCCAGTGGTGAAAGAAGCTTGGTAGTACCGCCGTGAGCTACTGAAAATACATAATCACACAGGTTGGCGAATATTGATATCGTCGCATGTATTTTCACATGAGGTATAAGAAAATATATGTACGATATATATATATATATATATATATATATATATATATATATATATATCGTACATATATGTGTGTGTATGTGTGTGTGTACAAGGGACGTTCCAAAAGTAAGTATTTCCAACGCAAATTTTCTGTCAATGAACGATGGTTATGCATAGGTCGTTAGGAGTGCGCTTTGTCATGCAAGAATCATTTCAAAAGTAAAGATTTTTTAACTCAAAAAGTTAATCAGCTATGATGATGGGAGTGATACCATTAACCCGAGCGACCCCCTGGTGTATTATGATTTATTTTCCGGCATAGTGACCACCATTTTTAATATGTTTTTACCAGGAATTTAATAACACATGTCCATTATAGGAGTTGCTTTCTTAGAGTCTCACACTGTCGATATCAACAACGGCGAGATGAAACTTTCAGGTAGTGAAGTTCAGTGATCATATAATGCAATTTTCAATCCACTCTGATTCCTTCGTCTGGAATAAAAAAAAAACCGGAGGTATTAATTTTGAAACTATTCTCGTATATAGCATTATTGCTCGCCAAGTAAAACTGTTTGAAAATTATATATGATTATGTCGACTAAAAGTTGTTGTCATTTATTTTTGTTTCATTGTTTTCAGGATCGTTCCAAACATTCTCAGACGCAAGCACAGAATCAGGAGTTATCCGAATTTTACAAGCAAATCATTTTTAATCTACGACCGAAGGCCACTCGAGGATAAATGTTGGTAAGTGTGAAAATGAGTGGTGTATTTTGGGTAGAATATGATCCTTTACGATAGTGGCTCAACAATGACATCTTTACATTGGACTGTAAAACGATCATGCTGTAGTCAAATGGAAAGCAACCCAGTGGCATATAGTTGCACATGGGTGCTGTTACTGAAGAGAAAATTTGCTCATGAAATTATGTTTTATTTTAGAGATAATAAAAGACGGACTAAATCTTAGAAGTAGCAAGTTTATAATGTGGTCATAATAAAACGGTTACACATTATTATATGCGTATTAGACATTAGAATATCATATACATAAACTGCAACTTGAAATATTGAGGAAAACGATTGGATAAACGTTATCGTCTTCTGCATTATAACGTCGTATAGATCATAAGTGTGTGTGTGTGTGTGTGTGTTTGTGTGTGTGTGTGTGTGTGTGTGTGTGTGTGTGTGTGTGTGTGTGTGTGTGTGTGTGTGTGTGTGTGTGTGTGTGTGTGTGTGTGTGTGTGGATTCAGAATGGAGCAAACCAAACGTTTCTCATACAACAACGGAGTTTGACTGGTTGAGTGTAAATGATGTCGTCAAGGCGATGGAAAGAGAAAAAAAAATACTAAGTTGCCAAGGTACCGATTAGGACCAACGAAAACACAAGTTAATGGTAAGAGAAAAGGCTGGCAGGTGGAACAAAGAATTTAGTTAAATGATGTCGGGAGGGATTGGATGAAATAAGAATATAAAGAAGGATATACCGAAGTAATGACAAAGAAAAGAGCTTCTAAAAACAAAGGAAATCAAAACAAAGTCAAATCAAAAGAGAAATATGTAGAGTTACAAAAGAAAATAAGAAAACAAGTCAATTACTAATAAGAGATGTCTTCAGTTGCAAGTTCACTGGACTGCTTACAAGGGGAGAAGGCCGGGCAATCTCACACTAGAAAAAAAAATCAGAGGTTTATACACTTTCTGAAAATATAAATTAAACTTTGGCCTCACGCCTACTCCTGTAGTTTTCATATTCATCGTAATTCTGACATTTTTATACACTCCTCATATACCATACAAACAATAAACATTGAATATTTTCAGAAACAAGCTTCCGTGTGAAGATTAATATATATATATATATATATATATATATATATATATATATATATATATATATATATATAAATGTAACTCTTGGTTCGTTCGTAATTAATAGTCTAAATAACTAAATAAATGATTGCTTCGACATTTTGGTATAATATGTTTACTGTACCTATGCGTGTTTTTATATATCTCTTTTTAATTATAACATTATACTTATTTTTTTATAATAAATAGGTGGTTTTCTTTGTACTGATAGACCATTTTTTATTTATGGAAATTATTTATCACCGCTGAACGTCACGTGACCAATGTTTCCAATTTAGCGGTTTTCCCGCTAGATCCGGAGATTTCGTTTGCAATCTAGCGGGGAATTCTAGAAAATCTGGAGATATTTCGCCCCCACAAACCCGCAATTTTAGATTAAAAAATAAAGAAAAGCACTTGAAAATACTTTAAAAACATAAAATAAATTCATTCATGTAAGTAAAAAAAGTAGCATTTATTGCCTTTGGTAACAAATATTTATTGATTATTTGTTTTGTTTTTCACCTTTTTTTCGGCTAACCATTCTTAAATCTCGCTATAAAATCGATTTTTCCAAGTACATTTTAGGAGGGGGGCTTTCCAACCTCCGTAGTTGTGTTTAAAATACGATCTAAGCAACCTCCCTTAGTCAAAAATTCTAAAAAGCAAGAAACAACAGCAAAAAAAACTTATGCCAAACACAGTAGAATTTAATTATCTACCAACCTAAATACTTTTGACATGCTAAAACTATTTTTTTTGTTTTTTTTTTATTTTTCTAATTTCCAAATATGTTGTTTAAAGTGGATTTTACACACTGAATAAAAAAATAATAAACAAATGTCCGCTTATCGCTTAAGGAGTAAGGAGGCTTAGTTTCTCAAAAGTTGTAAACAAATGACTAGGTGTATCAGAATTTTGTATGAATTTTTTACACTCCTAACACGAAACTGTGAATAAAGTATAAAAAAACTCGTAATTTCTCTTTTTAAAGTGGGTTGTTTATTTTCTTTATGGATTATACTTCCAAAATAAACTAATTAAAGTTGTATAAAATGTAACAGAAATATTATTTTTATTTAAAAAAAAACAGTAATGAAATTAATTGAATGTTACGAGCTCAGTATTTTCAATTTTTAAACTTTAAAAATCTATCAAGATTTTTCTATTGATTCAATTTTTACGATATTTTCAGGGTCAATGTGAAATTTTATGCTCTTTCCAATAAACCGAATATAATATTTTAGACAAACGTTTTTTATTCAATCCCCACCCATTTTCAAATGTCTATTTAAAAGTAAATAATTAATTTACTCACCAAAGTTTTATATATCACAAATTGAAGATAAAAGATCAATAAATAATATATTCAGATTTAAAACAAAAAAGTAGCGTTTTTTTTTTAGAAATTTACCAGTAAAGTCCGCAGTTTAAAATCTTTTTTTTAAACACGTTGTTTTTTTTTGTTTTTATTTAAATGAATCATTGGTCCTTGCTCCTTTAATTGAAAAAAATTAGGGTTTGAATTATATTTTCGAGTAGTTATAATTCACGCCTCCCATTTTGAAAAAAAATAGGGTTTGAATTATATTTTTCGAGTAGTTATTAATTCACGTCTCCCATTTTGAAATGTCTATTAAAAATAAATAATTAATTTACTTATCAAAGTGTTATATATCACAAATTGAAGATAAAAGATCAATAAATAATATATTCGAATTTAAAATAAAAGGTAGTGTTTTTTAGTAATTTACCTGTGAAGTCCAAAGTTTAAAACCTTTTTTTTTTAAACACACGTTGTTTTTTTTTGTTTTGGTTTGGTTTAGTTTAACGAAAACCTTGGTTCTTGCTCCTTTAATTGAAAAAAATTAGGGATTGAATTACATTTGTCGAGGAGATATAACCTTGGAAAACGGGGTGGAATTATTCAAAATGTTTCACGAAATTTCTGACACACCTAACAAATGACTTATCTACCACTAACCCTAAGTTCGAGTTGCACTCCCAAATTTAGAGTTAGTGTCAGTCATAGATTTTTTATACAATTTCCCAAGATTGAAGTGCCCAATGGTTAAACGACATGCAACGAGTTAGTTGTTGGAAAGACAACTTTTAATAAAAGAAATGAAATAAAAATAACTTAAACACAGTTTCAGCATGTATAAAAGATACTTGAATTTTACTGCATTTGGTATCAGGTATTTTTGTTATTGTTTACAATATCTCGAATATTAATTATTTTACACAAATGATTGTGTTGTTACTACTTACTTTCCCCCAAGGGGCGTCATTCGTGATTTTACTTATTTTTACTAATTTTTAGACGTTTATTTTATTTAATTGTCAGCATGAATCAACTTTTAAAAATGCAGCATATGCTTACACTTCAGCGAAGTTTACTGTATTCATTTTTAGCAAACATTAATAACAGAAATTTTTCCACTTTATTTATTTTTTGCATAATTAATGATGGAAGTATGTTTTCTGGTTTTCTTAACATCTGTTGAAAATACATATTTTGTACAGTCTCTTGAAAAAAGATCAAACGTTTCTCTACTTTCACCTAACTATTTACAATGTTCATATAAAGCATTCATCTGTTCTTTTTATAATAAAAATTCCGTTTTCAAAAAGAAACGTTTACTGCCAAATGTCTTTTAAAAATAAGTGCAAGTTTTCCTGAAAAAAACCCAAAAACTTTCACCTTACAATTTATGATAAAAAAATAATTTTCTGGGGGAAAAAACAACAACTTTTATTGATAAAAAAATGCAAAATATAATAAAAGTAAATAAACGAACAAAATGCAATTTTTCTTAAGGAATGTGTTCTATTTTAACAAACTGAGCCACAGCAACGCGTGGCCGGGTACAGCTAGTATATATATATATATATATATATATATATATATATATATATATATATATATAAGACAATACAATGCAAATGTCTAACGGATGAACATAAATTTAATCAGTTAAAACATATGATGGTGGTATGAGTTTTGAAGTTTCCCCTTGTTATCAGTGTTTATTTTATGTTCCAATATTAACTGCCGTAGGTTCGACTTAATGAGTATTCAATGAGTATTCGGCGTGATATAATATTTCGGGAGAAATACCCTTCGTCATATGTGTGTTCAACCTTAACTGAGTGTTCATTTATAAACCGGTACTGGTTAGAATATTTCAGTAGTAATTGAGAGACATAAAAATTAAAACATACTTATTTCTTATCAAATGTCTTTGTCTTTACAGTTAGTATCAATGTCAGTATTAAATGCATGTTTATACTTCCAATGTCTTCTTCTTCCAAGCAATCACAGTCATATTCTAAACGTGATCACAGCCCAAACAAATTTCCTGTCCTATATCTTATTATCATGTAGATTATAATTCCTATTATCTATCCTGCTTCTTCAATTAATCCAGATAATATTGTTAAAGAATGAGCTTTACAGTATATTCTATAAAAGACTAGCAGGTGCACCGGGCGTTGCCCGGGTGTGGAGTAATCGACTCTGTGAATAAAAGAGAAGGCTTAGAGGACTGATAACTATAGAAAACATGATAAGATAAAGATCTAGAAAATAAATTGGCAGAAAGGCTAATTACTGCCGAATAAATCGTAGCTACCATGAACGATAAAATGTAGTAACACTAAGAACAAAATAGACGAGAAAAGAAAAATAGGAAAAGAAGCACACACACACGCGCGCGCACATACACACACACGCGCGCGCGCACATACACACACACACACACACACACACACACACATATATATATATATATATATATATATAAATATATATATAAAGAGAGAGAGAGAGAGAGCGGGGAAAGGCAATTTATAATACTGGCCAAAGAAAAGACAAAGGTAAGCGCAGGGACATGGCTGTGAAAAGGGAACGTGAATTGAGAAAAGGGAACAGAGGTAACATTAGTAACAGCCGCAAAAACAACGAGTTAATAATGAAATATATAAAAGACAGGTAAACTCCACCAGAGCAATGGATGTAGATTAACTTTTGAATCATAAAATAAATGTAGCAAAAGAAATGGACAAAAACAGATACGACTGTGTGGGGAAAACGATCCACTGGGAGCAATAAAAACCCCTGCATATTTAACATTAAAACAAATGGAAATAATCGAAACTATTTGGAGAATAAAGATCATACAATATTCTTAGGTACGCACAAAACAATCGGTACTATTAGTCGCATGATAAAATGAATTACATAAATCTCCAAATAGCAAAAACCGTAAAAAACAGTAAAAGTTAGTTTTATACACAAAGAGACAAAACAATAAACTATATTACGATTAAATTCGGCATAGTAACGTTTCGCACTAGTTTGCTGAATGTTCTGAATAAAAAAAAACATATGATATGACTGAGTTAGATAGAGCTTTCAGGGCGCTGGCAGAATATGAAATATGGGGAATACTGCTTTGATACCAATAACAGGAAAGGCACTAGGGTCAGTTTCGAAAAAAATAAAAATAGGACTAAAGAAGAAGGAGCGTGATATCGCCGGAATTTTCCGATTAGTTTACATAAAAAGTCAGATGGCGCCAAAACGTTGAACTAAGGAAATCACAGAAGTCAACACCATTTAAGACAATGTTATTCGTTATCATTGATTTATTATAAAAAAAATTAAAATACAATATTTATTTTGATTTGAACAAAAAAAAAC
This sequence comes from Euprymna scolopes, assembly GCF_053919585.1. NCBI lineage: Eukaryota > Metazoa > Mollusca > Cephalopoda > Sepiida > Sepiolidae > Euprymna > Euprymna scolopes. The sequence continues at coordinate 93,615,308 of NC_136486.1, read as the reverse complement.
TCAATAAAAACGGAAAGTAAATAAAAAAAGAAAAGAAATGTGGTTGTTTGTTATTCAAAATAGTTAACTATAGAATGTGCTTTAAAATGATTATTTTTGTTTTCTTCATTTTAAATTTTCATTTTCTTAAAGTTCTGTAAATATTATGTAACAACTATTTATTGCATTTTCTTAAAGTTTTGTAAATATTATGTAACAACTATTTATTGCATTTTCTAAAAGTTTTGTAAATATTATGTAACAACTATTTATTGCATTTTCTTAAAGTTTTGTAAATATTATGTAACAACTATTTATTGCATTTTCTTAAAGTTTTGTAAATATTATGTAACAACTATTTATTGCATTTTCTTAAAGTTTTGTAAATATTATGTAACAACTATTTATTGCATTTTCTTAAAGTTTTGTAAATATTATGTAACAACTATTTATTGCATTTTCTTAAAGTTTTGTAAATATTATGTAACAACTATTTATTGCATTTTCTTAAAGTTTTGTAAATATTATGTAACAACTATTTATTGCATTTTCTTAAGGTTTTGTAAATATTATGTAACAACTATTTATTGCATTTTCTTAAAGTTTTGTAAATATCATGTAACAACTATTTATTGCATTTTCTTAGAGTTTTGTAAATATTATGTAACAACTATTTATTGCATTTTCTTAAAGTTTTGTAAATATTATGTAACAACTATTTATTGCATTTTCTTAAGGTTTTGTAAATATTGTGGCATAACAATGTATTGCATTTTCTTTGAAACAACAAAAAAGAATATTGTTTCAGTTTTCAATTACGTTTTAAGGATTACAGTTCTGATGCTACACTTCACTTATGTCCTCGGTCAGTGGAGGATAAATTCTTCATGACTGTCACAAATTTTTGTTTTTGTTTCTATCCAAAATGCCCCGTTTGGGGGAGGTGGATTTTTCGCACATTAAAAACCGATATTCTGTCTTTCTCTGTCCTCGTGGGGAGGCAATTAAATAGGAACCAATATACTAGTTTCTCATTGAAAACATTGGCCAACGTTTGCGCATCGTCCGGCGTTTTACGTAATCTGCTGGGACAATTCTGACGATAGCAAGCTTTTATTTTGCACAGTTACCGAAACCAAAATCAACGGGAGATTCGACATCATACACATGACGACATAGATAATAACGCAAAAATATTCATCGACAACAAATATATATAGATACATATCGTCGACCCACAGTAGATAAACTAATAACTTGAACTAGAATAAGATAGTGCAAACCTAACTACAAATACTGAAGGAATTTTACCCGAAACAAAGGAAACTGTAACGGTCTCACTACATAAAATCTCACATTATCTAAAGCACCCTTAAAAGAGGCACCAAAGGTAGCGGCACCGACATTTGCCAATGTGACAAAAATCGGTCGTAAAATGTCCATATAGAATGAGAAGAGTGAATAAATTAAAGTGCCATCCAACTCTCCATTAGAACAGCATAGAGAGTATTGCAAGCACGTAAACCTTTATTATAACTTAAATTCTCGTGAAGTCCAACGGCCGTTGAAAAAGGAAGACCTAATGGTAAACATGTTGGGAGGACGCTAAATGAGCTATAATGATTACCGGAAGAAGCATATAGCACTCGAACATAGAAATTCTCATTCAAATTCCAGGGAACACACGTATGTTATTCATATCATTGGTAATTATGTGTAATAATTCCGAGTGTATATAATATTACTACTTAGTTTTGTTAAACAATATAAACACATGTGTAAAGTGTATCTTTTTATATTATGATCATTCCGTTGGAACTTGGTCTCAACTAGTATCAGTTTTTAAGTAGGAGAAATTTAACAAAGACCAATATGTATTTATCTCCATACATAATATTTTGATTGCAAAAATTCCCCTCTCGACCAAATTACTGTAGGTTTCCAATAGCAGTTTTCTCATACAAATTTATTATGTCTAAAATATTATCCATCATCTTTTGTAACTTAAGAACGCCGTTTTATACACGTGTATTTGTTATAATAAAATCCTACATTACATCCTAGAGAAACATCATCACAATCACCAACATCTTAGGAAGTAGTTAATATTTTTCTTGTAAATGTTAAGGCATATCACCAACCCCAGTCACGACCGGGAAGATATATACACATAAATATATAACACTGACACATTTAATAACTGGATTTTATACTCATAGACATACAGTTACTTTTCAGCTTTCGGATTACAAAAAAAATCTTCCTACAAACATTCCAGCCATTCTTTTTGGCTTTCAGCATAAAAAATCTCCTCTTCCAGAATAAATACCTTCTTACTAAAACGAAAACCTCAGACCTTTACAAATATGGTAGCTCCATCTACTCGAAGCAATAATTTTATTAATATTAAACCAAATACGAAATTATTAAACATTCATAATCATAAAGTTACGTACTTATACCTTCACATGTATGCGCAACAACCCTTTAAAAAAAAAACGTGGAAAAATACATACTATTTACGCATAGCAGTGTTTTTTTTTTCGCTTATGCTTTTTCCGCTGTATAATATACAGAGGAAACCGACAACGGTACTACTTTTTCTTTTTTGGGGGGTCGCTTTGTTTTATAACGGATCATTCTTTATACGTTTGTTTTATTTACATTTTTTCGATATCTATGCACGTATGAACATCGCGCATGTACCCTCCCCCAAAAATAACCACACAACTTTGAAACATACTATTTTTCTTAAAGGTTACCATTGTTTACTTTGCGTTTCCTGCATTAGCCGATTAGAATTCAGTTAACGCCCCAATATCGTATACATTTCTTTGATTATAGACAAATTAGAAACACGGTTATCTATATCATGACGGCTTTTTGCTTTTGTCACTTAGTATTGGCGCCTCGGGATCCTTACAGCGATTACCAAGGTTAAATATGGAGCAAATATTCTGACAATCACACCCCTTTCCCACTTACAGGAAAGGATGTCTATTCTGAGAGTCGTTCCTAATATGGAAATGTTGCGGGTGACAGAGGAGATTGAGGGTGCCCTTTCCGAAAACTGTTCTTAACGTGAGGAGGTTGGAGTGTCCGCTCCAGAAGCTAATCTCATAATGAGGAGATTGGGGTTAAGCAACAACAACAACAACCCTACTTTATTGTTTTTACAAATTTTGATTATAGACCAATATTTTACAATTTCCTTTAAAGTTTTTTTTTAGGTTTTCCACTATACTGATTAAGGAAATATCATTTATATTTGGCGGATATAAGTAGTTTTGAACAAATCTAATTATATCTGACCGACACTGCAACCCCCAAATGTATTTGTTGGTTCATAGTATTTGCGCGTGGTGATCCTGACAGGATTATCAAGGTTTAATTTGAGGCAAATATTTGGACAGTCCCACCACTACCAAAATTAGGTGTCTATTCTGAAAACTGTTCTTAAGATGAGAATGTTACCGGTGACTATTCTAAAAGCCGTCCTTAACATGCTGAGATTGGAGGTGTCTATTCCCAAAGCAGTTCTTAACATAAGGGGGTTGAGTGTTGGGCAACAACAACAACCGTACTTTAATTTTTCTAGGAGAGGATACGGGCATGATTCCAGCGGACAACGAAATAAAAAATTTCATTGGTGACGTAATTTTATGGTTTTTCTATGAGTACTATTGTGAATCATAAACAGTCATATGTTTCTGAGTCATTTTTAGCGAAGTGTTTACAACAAACGACCGTGTAAGATAATAAATGGTGGATTTATTTGCTTTGCGACTTGTCTGCTATTTTGGCCAGGGTTATAACCATTAAGCTAGATTTGTTTCATAATAAAGAAAGGAGGAAATAAGAAAATATCTACGTGGGTGTAACATAATGGCGCATAATATATAAGTCATGGATGAGGCGACAGGTTGATAGGGTTAATAAAAAAAGATATGAAAGGAAACGAAGAATATGTTGACAAGAAATATGCATCATTGTGTGTCAATGCGTGAAAGTCAGAACAAAAGGCGCTAATAAAGAAATGTGAGGAGACGAAAATTTGTAAAATATTTTGTAGGAATTGATAAATATAATAAAAGGATTGCAAATATTTAGAAAGTTTTTAGACAGAAGCAAAACTTAAGAATTAAAATAAAATTGTGAGGGGGACAGAAAGAATAATGTATGGAAGCAAAACAATTGAAAAGAAAGAGGAAAGAATGAAACTACGTAAAGCTATAGGAAAGGGAATAATTAATAGCACGGAGACAGAACAGAAAAAAAAAAAAAAAAAATGAGGCCATGGTCATCTTTACTTGATATTTAATACAGGTCGCCATTTTGTATTGCTGGCCGTTGCTTAGAAACATAGCTAAAGTCTGTATTGGACTCGGTGATGTAACGAACGACAGAATAAAGAAAGAAATGAAAGAACCTGTTGGTAGTTGATGATGGCGAAAATAACAAAACTAAACATATTGCTTTTGGTTGGTGGATAAACAGGATAGAGACACAGGAAAAATACAACAAAAACAATAAGAAGAAGAAGAAGAAAAAGAAGAAGAAGAAGAAGAAGAAGAAAAACAACAACAACAACATGAACAAGAAAAAGAGTGATTCGATAAGAATGGGAGGTATAACCGGAAACAAAATACAGCGAGTTGTTGCAATAATATACCAACTAAAAGAATAAAAGAAACGGGAAAATACCTTGATGTACGGAATCCTATCCATTGTTACAGCCAACGTTGATAAACGTGACGATGTGAGCTAAAAATTGTCATCTATTATACCAAAGCTGCATTAATCAACATTTTCTATTCCTGCATTATTTTCTCGTATATCCACATCACGCAAAATACATAGGTTGTTTTGAGATTCAGTTATTTGAAAAAAAAACTTCAGTATATTCCAATTAGATGAAATTAAAAATAAACTAATCCATTGAATAAACCCTTAGAAAATGTTTATCCATAATTTCTCATTATATATTCTTTAACCTGCGACTTATGTTCCATATTATATCTATCAGTCTCATATCTATGGTTGTGAATCCTTATCTCTCTATACCATATAAGAGCCGAGATAAACATTATTATTATTTATTATTTTGATTATTCTGACCACTGTTCTGATCATGGACGTAATTCTCACAAAATTACGACCAATGTCATTGTATCACATATTGTTATGCAACACGTCAGTGTGAAATTGTGACGTAAAGGATATAAGCGCCAATCATACTCAACCTCAAGCGACCATCTATGAGTACAAAGTAACTATCAATTCTAAGTGACAGGCTAGAAGTACTTACTAATATTACATTTTAAAAGTGAGAGTGCATAAGTACTAAGTAATATTCAATTCTAAGTGACAGTGTATAATTACTAATATTCAATTCTAAGTGGCAGTCAACAAGTACTAATTAATAACCAATTCTAACTGTCGGTCTATAATTACAAACTAATATTCTATTCTAAGTGGCAGTATATAAGTACCAAGTAATAATCAATTCTATATGACAGTCTATAAATACTAAGTAATAATCAATTCAAATTGACATTCTATAAGCATAGGGTAATAATAAATCCAAATGCGAGGCTATTAGTAATAAGTAATAATCAATTCCAACCGACAGTTTATACGTATTAATTAACAATCAATTCTAAGTGACAGTCTATAATTACTAACTAATATTTAATTCTAAGTGAACGTCCATAAGTACTAAGTAATATTCAATTTTAGATGAAATTATTATAAGTACAAGGTAATAATCAATTTTTTAATGCAGGCTATAAATAATAAGTAATAATCACTTCCAATCAACAGTTTATTAGTATTAATTACCAATCAATCTTACGTGACAGTTTATAACTAATAGGTAATGAACAGTTAAAAGTGATCGTCTATAAGTACTAACTAATATTCAATTCTGAGTGACAGTCTATTCTGGTTCTGCTAACTGTAACCGCACAGAAGCCTTAATTAATTAGTAATTATACCTGTAGTATTGCTCTCCTACAGGAGCATGTCACTTATAATTTGCTATTACTTGGTACGTATAGACTGCTAATTATAATTGCTTATTATATAATATTACTAGACTGTCAATTAAAATTGATTTTGAATTCGTACTTATAAATTTTAAATCGTGACTTAAGACTTTGACTTAGAATTGATTACTACTTATTGCAGTTAAACTGTTACTTGGAAATTATTTTTACTTAGTCCTTAGAGATTGTCATTTAAATTGATTATTACGAAGTTCTTATTGACTGTTGCTTAGAATTAGTTAGTATAAAGGCTGTGACAAGAGAATATTCTTTTCATTGTTTTGACTCTCGAGTATATATCCGACACAGTTAGACACAGTTAATCATTTGATAACCACAGCACTCTATATAAAAGCATATATCAAAACAATGAGCAGGATATGCTGTTGTCATAGCCCTAGTTATTATGCAGAACTTAATAATCCTCACTTAGAACTGAATATGACTTAGTAGTTATATACAGTCACTTAGAATTAATTATTACTTCAATCTCTAGACTAACTTAAAACTGATTATTACTTAGCAGGTCCTGGATATGACCTTAAACTATATCCGATGGTGAGGCCCCAGCTTGCGGGCTTTGGGGAGTGTGAAGCTACCCTTTAATTGCCATTGCTCCCAGGTCCACTCTGACCCGGAGTGGTTGTACCTGTTAAATAGAGACTGACTTGAAAAAAATATATATTCTATTACATTTTTCTTCAAAATAACTGGATTCGGCATTAAATAACATGAAAAGGATTGATATGCCGTAAAACAAAAAACAACCAACCAACAATTACTTAGTAATTATAGACTGTCAATTAACACTGATTATGATTTACTGATTGTAGACTCTTCTGCAGGTGAGTAATACATGAATACAATTACGAATTATTTAAGACTTCTATCTGATCACGGTTAACAGAACCGGAGGAAACTGTTCCGGTGGATTAGTTATTTTTCCGTTCCAATTCCTGTATAGATTCCCGAGTTCGACATAGAAATGACCAAGTTGGACAAGAGAAACCTAAAAAATATAAAGCGTTATATCGACTGAAATACTGCGGGAATATATGAGTCAAGATGAGAACAGTAATCCAAATCATCAAAATAATACATAATGTAATTCCCCATCTCAAAACTTGAGAATAAATGAGTAATCCATAGACAAATGATACTAATTTTAATCTTCTTTGTAAGAGCCAATTCATACTTAGATAAACGCTGGATATTATAGCCATAAGAAATAACATTTAAATGGAAGATCAAATTAGTTTCTTGTTACCCCAAGGTAAGCACATCACAAACGTCCTTCCTCTAATTTAGATGAAACTAGTTGTTTTGGCAGTAAGATAGTTTAGAGCTAACGGCGCCAATGAGCACATCAACATTTAAGAATCGATGTGTGATGCGTCGGTGGATAAGTGGTAAAGGCACGGCTTAAAATCAACACTTGACTTGTTTTGGGGAGGGTGAGCCATGCACACGTGCTATGTTGAGGCTTAACGTATTATTTGGAGCTGAAACATAACCTTGAAGTAAAGGGATGATGAATTACCGCGGCCAGTGTAAAAGAGTGCTGTCAATTTCTATTTAAATCACAAGTATTACTACGCACACCTTAATACTAATGTTAGAAACTAACAATATAATTCCTGAATACATTATGTACATTACTTACAATCCTTTAAAACTAACCCTGACAAACCCTATAAGCAGCTAAATGTAACACTTTTATTATTAAAATCCTCAAATTCCAGAAAGCCATTCTCCCTTCGCTATTTCCTTGAATTTACCAACATGTAGAAATTTAAACGTAATGTGAGCAAATATTTTGTTGCAAACATCTCCACTCAGAAGATTGTTTACAAAATTTCCCTCTAATCGCAGTAGCCCTTTTATGTCTCTAGTAATATGCCTTTATTTGGGTTTATTAAAAATTAACGACATAAATTAAGTCTGCGCAGCTTGGATTTTTTGCATCTTGATTTACGCAGTACTAAATGAGGAGGTATAGTCACACTATTAACTTATCTGCACGCCGACACATATTTAGTTGCTATCCATTGTGTGCGTCAAGGCAAATCGAAGGAAATCGATAGATCGTCTTTCGCCTCACTTTCTTGACAGACTTTACACTTGCAATTTTCTAGCGTTTGCTCTATTTTAACATTAACATTTCTCTTTGTTGTTTATTTGTTGATATTTTCCGGCTGTTTATTCTGGGCATGCATACACAAGCATATGTTTTCCTTTTTTGTTCATATGTGTGATAACTTCCTGGTTTTTCGGGGTCAAACTCGCTTCTCAAAGTTCATCACTTAAAATACTTGCAACATAATATAAAATACTACATTTCATACCGTTCATAAACATTCATAATATTGTTGTAAATCCTGAATGAAAATCTTTCTGATTTCTTATTTTGGATAAAAAAAAATATTAGCATTTTGGTATTTTTATGTACTATCGGTCACTGCTTTTACGAAGCCTATAATCACCCAAAGATAAGAGTTAATGAATTTTTCAGTTGGACAATGAAACAACATAAGGATTTGTCACAATGGTTGAGACTATTTTTCTGAGTATGCATACACATTTTTTTCTATGTTCATCTTTTCAAGTACTTGTTTGGTTAATACCACACACACAAACACTAGTTTTCTGTTCAAGTAAGCACTGAAGAGTTTATGAAATTTTGACATGACGATGGGTTATTCATATTATTTGGAATGATCCGAATACTCTTTTAACCATGCGCGTAATTTTCACTATGTTTCAGTCAATGTAACCCTCGACCTTCTTCAGTTGTATCTTGTCGAACTAGGGAATGTTTCTGTCGAAATCTGGAATATAAATACATGATACTATATACAATAATAAGGAAACACTAATATGTATATAGATGATAAATATACTGTAATATGTATTGTAATATATAGTAACAATAATTAGTAATAAATACTGATATTTACAACAAGAAACAACATAGGTTGAAGGCTTCCAAAATTCGTACTCGTCTGCCCTGTAACGCAGTGGTTAGAGTACTTGCAATTATAAAAGTGATATTCTCATGAAGGTTGAAGGTTCAATTCTCGGCGTGGGCGAAACTACAATTGCGAATTACTTAAGACCTCTATCCAGTCATGGCTATTCCCGAGAAATAAATAAATGGTTTCCGTTCGAAATTCTATCCAAATTCCCGTGTTCAACAGGAACATTCCCGGGTTCGACAAGATACATCTGAAGAAGGTCATTCAAGTTGGAAACAGCAGTTGGATGAATCCAAATAATATGAATAAGCACACAAGAGATCACTTCAATTATATTTTGCTATTTTATTGCAGTTATTCGACGGGCTTGATTTTCAAGGTATCCTGCCTCTAATTTTAATATTGTTGTAAGTTATATATATTGGCCTATGTTCAGCCTCGTTACCCTCTGGAAAAGAAGGGCTGCACCTCTAATTGTAAAGCAAGAGTTGCGTAATCACTTACCACGCATATTCTGGCTCAGCACTTTGTGCTTCCAGCGGCAAGAAATCAAGGATAACTGAAACCAATGCTGAGATTAGCGGACAGCACCACAGCACGAGGTATTCACAAATTCTCACCCATTTCAGTAATAACATGTTTCAATATCTTCATTATATTATTTCGTATTTTATATACGATGTTGTTGTCCATGTAGGGGCGCCCCGTTATCTTATGTATGTGTTTGATATAGTTTATTCACAAAATATCGAATTATTCCACACCCAATTAGCGGCCTATATACACATCATAATCAATGATATAATACGCGAAATATCGATGTACATCTTTTTAGTGCATTACGCATAAAAAGTACATAACATAAAATACCAATTACTGCTCCGGCAAGAAATAGATAGAGTTGGGAGAGGACGGTAACATTTGCCACTTGACGTTCACCTTATGAACCTGTCCAAAGGATAAATATAACAAGGCCGATAGCTATTAGCCGCGTGCTCTAGTGTAATGAATAAATGCGTGAATGTATGATTGACATGAAATTCTTAAAGATAAACTAAGATGACCGAAAAATGGGCTGAAATCACTTAAATAAATGAAAAGTAAATGACTTAGAATGACTTTAATGAACTTAAGGATGAATTGAATGGCCTATAGAATGACTTGAATGCTTAAAAAATAACTGGAATCCGTCAAAAACAACTTGAATAATCTGGAGAATGACTTAAATGGCTTTGAGACTGAATGGTTGTAAAGTGGGTGATCATTTTACATTAAATTAAAACAGAAAAGTGATCCTCCATTTTATATCAAAAAGTAACAACCATAAGTACAGCATGTAGTAAGAACAGATACTACACTTTGATTTTGGCCAAGAAAATAGTATTTATTTTCTCCCCCACAGAGCAAATTAGGCACGAGACCGATTTTTAATGTGAGGAGTGATGGGGAAATGGGGACCAACTCCCTGGGGAGTAGGGGAGCTGGATAGTGACAATTGGTATGAAGGGTTGCCCCTACATTGACCAAAGTCTTATATGTGGCGTTGGTATTTATTTGCTCCCCCACCGAGCAAATTAGGCATAAGGCCGATTTTTAATGTGAGGAGTGAAGGGAAAATGGGGGCCAACTTCCCGGGGAGTACGGGAGCTGGATAGTGACAATTGGTATGAAGAGTTGCCCCTACATTGACCAAGGTCTTATATGTGGGGTTGCCCCCACATATGGTCTTTGCTTGCAGTATCTGTTCCGACAGATACTACACTTTGATCTTGGGCAAAATGCCAAGAAAAGGGTATTTATTTGCTCCCCCACCGAGCAAATTAGGCACAAAGCCGATTTTTAATGTGAGGAATGAAGGAGAAATGGAGACTAACCCCCCCAGGAAGTAGAGGAACTGGATAGTGACAATTGGTATGGAGAGTTGTCCATACATTGACCAAGGTCTTATATGCGGGGTTACCCCCACATATGGTCTTTGCTTGCAGTATCTGCCGGAACAGATGGTATTTATTTGCTCCCCCACCGAGCAAATTAGGCACAAGGCCAATTTTTAATGTGAGGAGTGAAGGGGAAATGGGGACCAACTCCCCGGGGAGTAGGGGAGCTGGATAGTGACAATTGGTATGAAGGGTTTCCCCTACATTGACCAAGGTCTGATATGTGGGGTTACCCCCACATATGGTCTTTGCTTGCAGTATCTGCCGGAACAGATGGTGTTTATTTGCTCCCCCACTGAGCAAATTAGGCACAAGGCCGTTTTTAATGTGAGGTAAAAACCAGCTCCCCTAAAAGGGGTCACTCTGGTTACCAAAAATAATAATTGTCCCAGTATAGAGGGTTTCCCCTCCATTGACTGGTACAAATTATCTTAAGTGCAGTATCTGCCGGAACAGATACTACACTTTGATCTTCATATTTAATTTATTCCGTTTAAAGAAAAAATCTCCAAAAGAAAAAACAAATTTAGGCACTAGGCCCTATAAGATCTGGGGAGGGGAGTGTTGCAGGGTCTTTGTAACTAAAGTAAAAATTGGAGTCTTTGGCGACTATACTCTTGACTGGCAACATTTACCCCAATACCTCATTCACTCTGTGGACTCTAAACTAACTAATGAAAGCCCCAGCGTTTTTGCAAGAAAGGATATATATATATATATATATATATATATATATATATATATATATATATATATATATATATATACAATTTCTGTACATGTGTGTGTGCGATTTATTTTTATTTTATTAAAATGTGTACTACACTTTGATCTTGGCCAAAAGGCCAAGAAAAGCTTAAAAAGCTAAGAAGAGCATCTATTAACAACAGACCTTTCATCTTAACCAAAATGTCCAAGCACAAAAGTGTTATGGACAGACCGACAGACCGACCGACGGTGTGACTTATAGAGACGCTTGCATGCGACTAAAATGTTCAATAATCTATGCTAGTAAAAACCTGTGTTAAGTAATTCAAGTTTCCCAAACACTTTAAAGGAGTAGTCTTCAGCATAAACTAGAAGAATAAATTTTTTGATGATAAAATACCCGGCTAAACATTTCAAACATTATCTGTACTTTTACGCTGTGGTTTTATTGTTATATGAAATAATAATTAAGATGTTGATTTAAAACAACGTGCTTCTTTATATGAATAATTCAAAAATTGTAAGAGTCCTACTCAAAATAATACAAAGAAAAAATTGTATCTAACCCAAAGAAATAATTAAAAGCCGGTGTTGGCTTCTTCCCACTCATACTTATAAGCTTATTCTGACAATGTTGCTATATTGTAGTGTTGGGGCAATGAATCGTATCGGAATCGGGAATCGAAACAATCGGAAATTTTGGAGCTATCGGAAAAAAATTGTGCCTGTTTTCCAATGCCAAAAACGACTCTTTTAATTGTCTTTTTTATTTGATAATAAACTCGGTATCGTCATTGAAACAGTCGTAAACCATCCCTTATTTCTGCCTTAATTTCTTTGAACATGAACTTATATCAATTTTTAAATTTCATTTTATCTACTTTGGTTCTAGGGAAAATAACACCTCTCAATTTAGCCTATTATATATCTACATTATTCAAGACAAATGGTTTTAATTTATATGTCCGTTGTACCTCATAAGGCTTGGCTATATACTTAGATTGCCAGCGTTGTTATTTTCTGGCTTCAAATATTATTTTTTGTATATATTTTCCGTTTCTTTGTAATCCGTCTCTGGTTATGTGTTAATAATTTTGAACATAAAGTATTTAAATAAGAATTTAAGCCGAACGCGATATTTAATTTATAGCACTTAAACACGACAGTAGAGTTAAATATATTATTGTATAGTATTGAAAACATAGATGGAATCATTTATATCCATTCATCGAAGTGCTGAACTCTTTTCTTTCATCAGAAGGCTAATGGCACTGAGTTCATGCTCCAGGAAAATGTGCCGGATCGTAAAGCTAAATAAACTGCCAGAACTTCCACTTGAATTATGAACGGGTTTAAACAAACGTCATTTATTCAGAGGACTGGTTTTGATAAATATCTGACAAGGAAAACTTTGAGGTTTTCAGTTATTATAAAGATTCTTATCGGATCCAACGAAAGGCGGATTATAAGAATATAATAAATGGCAGCACTTCATGATAAATGCTATCGTATTAGAAAATAATGCCTTTGAAAGTATTGAAGTATTATTTCTTTCTGAAAATCTCACTTTTATCCACTTCCTTTCTACCTCTCTCTCTCTCTCTCTCTCTCTCTCTCTCTCTCGAAGTATATATATATATATATATATATATATATATATATATATATATATGTTTATGTACATAATGAGACGCTGGTATAGGGCAGTGATTGTATAACCAACATAACTATCTGCTTCAAGATCGCTATTGAAGTTATACCTTTGTAATGGGCAGTTAGTCTTATGGATAATATTAATTCTTTTATTCCTAAATTAGTATACATTGCTAAAATATTTTAATAAACATATAAATATAAAACTATTTTTACATACTTTACTCACATAAATTACAGTGTAAACATTAATGCAAAATACAACGAATGTTGCAATACGACATATTCATTTATTGTAATTATTTATAAAACTCACTCTGTCTGCCTTTCTCTTTTTTTTTTTGCCTTCAACTTTTGCATTAATGTTCGATTTTCGCAGATAACATCCAAGTCAAATAATATTTAATTTTGAAATCATGAATATATATTGGATACAATATCATATTTATATGTTTATTTAAATATTTTAGCCTCTTAGAAATGATTTGACCCCTCTACCCTAGAAAATATACAGCTTTCGAATCGTAAACTGCTTCGACCATTTCTGAAGTAGAAAAGTAAATATATGTAGAAGGTTGTACGACCAACTTTAATAGAACTATATTTAAGGGGTTTTCAAAGAACTATATCGAAGAGGTTTTGACAGAACTATATCTAAGAGGTTTTCAAACGAACTATATCTAAGAGGTTTTCAAACGAACTATATCTAAGAGGTTTTCAAACGAACTATATCTAAGAGGTTTTCAAACGAACTGTATCTAAGAGGTTTTCAAAAGAACTATAATTAAGAGGTTTTCAAAAGAACTATAATTAAGAGTTTTCCAAAAGAAGTATAATTATGATGTTTTCAAAAGAACTGACTGATTGCAGAATCTCTGTATTGCGAGATTTTTTTTTATACAGTGATCACCACTTATCAAGGCCCGGAAGCCACTCAGGGATAAGGGTTATTGCAAGTACATTACGTTAGTGTGGAGATTTGATGAAGTGTTTACTTAAGGGGGCGGTTTATTAGGAATTTGTTAACATTGGACTTGAACACATCCAAGTTGTAGGCCGGTGGGAAGCAGGCAGACGGAACAGAGTTCCACAGGCGTGCACTTCTAAGAAAGAAGCTTTATTCATGGAATCCGCGTTTGGATTTAGGCACCGATATAGAGTGGGGGAAATTTTTCACAGTGGATTCAGCTAGACGGGTGTTTTTCATGAAAGATTGGCGAGGGGGGGACCAGAGATTGGAGTTCAGATGAGCACCTGCCATGGAAATAACGATAAAACAAGGATAGGCTCGCAACGTCTCTTCTGTGGGAGAGAGGTTGCAGGGTAGAGAAAAGGGCATCCCCCACTAAGCCACGAAGTCTATTGTGTACTCTGTCAAGGCAGGATAGGCTGTTTTTAGCCGCTCCTGCCCAGATATGGCAACAGTATTCCATCCTTGGGCGTACTTGGCTTTTATATAGATAGAGAATTGCATCCGTAGTGAGATATCTTCTGGAGCGGTAGAAGGATCCCACCATCTTTCCAGCGACCATGGCAACAGACTTGATGTACGTGTTCCATTTCAGATCAGGAGTAAAGGTCAAACCCAGAAGCTTGTCAAAAATAATTAAGATGTTTTCAAAAGAACTATAATTAAGATGTTTTCAAAAGAACTATAATTGAGGTTTTCCAAACGAAATTAGAAAATTTACTGGTTGTGAAAATAACGAATAATAAGTTTTGCATGTATTTATTCCTATTTGAGTCATGTAAATTAACAAACGGCGTCGAAGTTCTGTTTCTGTTTCTCCAACGAGGGAACAAATAAGTTTTCGTGATCGAACGATATTTTTCAGGAATTAATTTCTATTTCAGTCATGTAATTTTTTCCTGTAGAGATTGTACCGAATTTATAGTAGTCATTTAAAAATATAAAAATAAATAAATGCTGCTTTCATTCCGAAACTCGATCTAGCGTTTTCTGGTCGTAAAATATGCGTCATTCATTCATTCATTCAGATTTTGTATATATAATTATAGAGTCTATTCTCTATCGATTATTTCATATCATATTGTACCCAATTCTAGAGGCGATTTCAAAAGAAAAAAAATATTAATTTAGCTATAATCGAAACCAAAACTGATTGCAAAACTGTACCATGAAAATCTAATGAGGTTATCACTGGGTCATCGTATCTCGTATATTCAAAATAAACTAACATACATATGCAAAATTTATAACGATTTGTGCATGTGTATAAGAGTAGTTTTGGTTGATTTAAGCTTGCAAGTTATGATTTTATTTTTCAATTTTTCTATTTGAATCGGCTAACGACCTATAAAAGGACGGTCGACAAAAATACAATCATTTGAGCCCTCTTGCATCGTTCTGCGACCTACAGTTCCGGAGGAGATACAATTTGAAAATAATTAAAAACAGACAGACAGACATGGTGAGATTTATAAATGAGACTTATTCAAATGGAATTGTATAATTCAGAAGTAATTTAAGTTAACATTAATTTAAGTAATTTAACTTAACATTGATTTAACTAATTTAACTTAACATTAACAAAAATCTGTTTTAATAATTAGTTCTTTGTTATTAATGTTTTTAGTAATATAATTGTCTCAATTGTTATGTTGAGGAATATTAGTTGAAGTTTATTTCATCCATTTATTTTAATTTTATTTTGTTTTAATCATTTGCTAAAACCGACGTCAGTTCCGTTTAAGAACCGAAGTAAGTTGTATTCATTTGAAAAGTAAACAAAATGTTTATGAGTGTATTAAAAACTTAATTCAACTCAAACTGTTCACACAGAGCACCAATTAAAGAGAAACAGGAACACAGAAAGAAAGAAAAAAAAACAGAATAATATAGCTGTTAGAGGACATATTTTAATGCATAATAAAACTAAGATATCAGACCAAAGTCTATATAATCGAGGTGCGTACGCTATGCGTGTGTTTTTCTATTGTCGCTAATGAGTGTATAAGTAAAGAAATGATAAGTATCGTTGTGTTTTAAACACATTTGACGATTCGGCCATCGGAGAGAAATATAAAATTTTAATCAACCTCTCTCTCTCTCTCTCCATCTCTCTCTCTCTCTCTCTCTATATATATATATATATATATATATGTGTGTGTGTGTGTGTGTGTGTGTGTGTGTGTGTGTATGCGTGTGTATACATATAATATACATATATATGTATATATATAGAGAGAGAGAAAATAAAAAGGAACAAACCGTATTATGTGTTCATCAATGTTTCGTCTTTATTTCGAGACTTCCTCTGGATGAATCGAAATAAAGACGAAACGTTGATGAACACATAATACGGGTTGTTCCTTTTTATTTTCTCTATTTTGTCGGAATATTATTTCCATTATTTTCATCATATATATATATATACATATATATATATACATAAAACTTTGAAAAAGAGTTAAAAACATATTTAATTTGAAAAGGAAACACTAAATAAGTGGATAGTCCTTAATCCGCGAGTTTCGAAGAAATACTTTCCTTCTCATCAGAGGGTAGGATTTAGCAAAATGCGGGATCGGATTTTGCTTGCAAAAGTATATGATAAAACTGCAAGTAAGTCAAAGATTTTACTGGATTACAAAAAGTGAAGCAGAGAGAATAGGGTGAAGCAAAAATGTGATTTCACGTGAATGGATAGTCTGGTGAATGGTAAACTTATATAGTAAATGGTAAACTTATATAGTAAATGGTAAACTTCATATATATATATATATATATATATATATATATATATATATATATATATATATATATATATGAAGTTGTGATATACATCCATCATTAGCTCAGATTGTAACGAAGAACAATGGCGCGCTAAATGTCTAGCTGATGTTATCCGGGTAATATTTTTATAACTTTGGGACTCATTAGTATATATTGGGTACAATATAATAATCAATAAAAATTGGCTTCAATCTAATAAATACGAAATCTGCATGAATTAAAATATATTTCCACGTATTTTACGACCGAGAAACGCCGGGAGACCACAAATGTATATTAAGTACCATATAATAATCGATAGAATAGACTCTGTAACAATAAATACGAGATTTGTTTGCATTAAAATATCATATTTAAGTTTATTTTACGACAGAGCAATGCTTGGCAGCCTGCTAGTATCTAATAAAAATATATCTGACCAAAAGCTATATAGGCGAGGTGCATACACTGTTTGAGGACATATAGTTTCTAATAAAACAAATAAATTTGACTAAAGTCGATATATGCGAGGTGCCGAGTAAAAAGTATACGATACAAAAATAGTACTCAATTCTATAGATGTAACAGATGCGGCAATAATGCATTATGATACTGGGAACGTAATAGATGCTGAATTCAAATGTACCCAATGCCTTAAATACGGCAGGTCAGAGTGATAATATAATTTTCCTCTTATTGATCGGACAGTGCTCATTACGCTTGATAGAATATGTATATGTAATCAGTAAGGGATGTATACTGAATTTAAAACTGTCCAATATGTTAGATTGTCCAGTGTACACTTGATATATGTTAATTCTGTCAATGCTTATTACCTTAGAAAAAGCAGGTGTGCACAAACTCGGTGTTGCTTAAGAGCAATAACTTTCAATTAAAAACTGAAGTAGATTTTTCTAATTACTATTATTACTTTTTCAATATATTAAAACAAGAACAGGGGAAGCAAAGCAAAATATCAATATATTAATGCGAGTTCTGGTATAAAGATACAGTGTAAACCAAATATAAGATTTCTTCTCCGGTCTCCACGTCTCTCTTATATCAGGGTTGCACTTAAATCCAGGGTTACACTGTACATTAACACAGGCTCTAATTTAGGACCAGAGAAAATCTCTCTTATATCCGTTTTTTCTAATACCCAGGTATCTTATATGCGGGTTACACTGTATAACATAACATAAATTAACATCAATTTTTCGTTTAATCAACCCGAGCAACGCCAAGCACCTTCTAGTATGATGTAATCCTATAAATCTACTATGTTAAGGAAGTGTATTTAATGACTAGTTGACCAACGTATCTGTTTATAATTCATTTAAAAATATCTTGGCTACATATATGCAGATTTTTTCGGCTGAAGCTTTCTTGAAGGCAGACTGTCAATTTCACCACATTATTATAAAGAAAATCTCCTTCTATGATAGCATTAGCGATAATAAACAAGTAAGCGGTTTTATAATTTTACTGTCAAATTTGCAAGCGTGTTGGAAGTTGTGTAGAGAAGAAAATTTAACTCTTTTTCTAAATACCAACAATGGCATCAAGAAACAGTCGGGAGTGTTTGAATACCGACAACAAGGAAGGGCGCAAGGCAAAATATAATAAGCTAAGTTGGAGGTGGGTGACTTCTTTAAAAGTAATATAATTTATTGCTAATTAGAAAAATTCAAATTAATTTCTTTTAGAAATTTAACTCAACCTGAGAACATTTTAGTATACATTTTGCATTATTAAAATAGGCACAAATACCGCCATAGGCACCCAAACTCTGATGAACTCGGTCATAGTAAAATGTTAGCTGGCCGCTTGGTGTTGGCTAGTTGTAAAATAAGCTTAAATATTATATTTTTATTCATGAAGATTCTGTATAATTACAATACCAATTCTGTATCGATTATTATATTGTACTTAATATATAGTAGTAATTTTAAAAGTAAAAATTGATTTTGTGCCATCAGCTAGAATCAAAACCAAAACATATAGCTCTCCAGCCTTATTCGTTGGCGTCTGAACTAAATCCATAGTATACAAAACTGCACAACAATAACGTTGTTTAACCTATAACTTTTACTTAATTAGCGCAATCACGTAAAAAATAAAAAATAAAATAACGGGTATAAGTGACTTACGCCACCCCAAGACCAATGCTGTTTTATTTCTAATTTCTACCAGTAAGCAACTATTTTACCGGTTGAAAAAACAAATCTAAATTATGTATTACAGGTTCAAATACCGTATATATAAAATTTCAACACTGTATATACAATATTCAAAGAGGAGTGTCGTAGAGACTTTTCACACACAGACAAACACACCGACAAGATCACACACACACACACACACACACGCACATATATATATATATATATATATATATATATATATATAGAGAGAGAGAGAGAGAGAGAGAGTGAGAGTGGGATATATATATATATATAGAGAGAGAGAGAGATATTTAAGAGTGGTAGTATGTTTTCACCATAAATTTGACTAATTATATCGAATGTAGAAACATGGATAAATACAATGCTGCGAAACAGTAAAACGATACGAATCACCTCATGAGATACCGTAAAAATATAGAACTAATCAATTAATGCTACTTTTCAAAAATAATATGAACATTCGTTTACTTTTATGAAGTCGCTTTCATATTTATGACTGAGTATATCAAGGAGTTCTGGTTTAACAATTTTAAAACAAGTAGGGTATAATATAAATGTCAAAGCAAGAAAACAAGTTTACTTTATAGATAAGAAAGCATACATATACGCAAATATATTTAAATATACTTACTTCTTTTATTTAAACGATGAAGCAATCTAATTAGTTTACCTCTCTCTTTCTCTCTCTCTCTCTCTCTCTCTATATATATATATATATATATAAATATAAATATATATATATATATATATATGCATACATATATGTGTGTGTGTAAACATATACTATGAAAAAAAGGAAAATCAATAAAATTAGTAAGGATCAAACAAGAGAATTACAAGTCTCGCTCAGATCAAAGAACGTCTACCGACAAAATATAATACCTTTATTTTTATACATTCTTGCTTACGGCATTTCATCTTATGATATATCGTGTGTTATATATATGTATAACTTTTTAATCGTAGGAAAATAGTATAAACCTTTGCAAATAATATAAGAACAGCCCCTAGGGACCCACTTTCACAAACAAACTCATCAGGGGTTAATCGTTGGTTTTGAAAGAGACGAATCAAATTAACACGTAAGAATACTCGGAGATATACGAGTATAAAAAGGCGAATGAGATTTAATATGCTCTACACACGCACGCACACACACACACACACACACACACACATATATATATATATATATATATATATATATATAACTACTTCATTTACTCACATAAAATTAATATCCGAAAGTATAAATTTATGAGTAAACTTTAAGTATTTACTTCAAAAGTGCTCAATACGCATGTAGAGCTAGTTAGTAATTTATAAAATATATATGGCGATTAAGCTACACTGAAAATTCGGCGTTTCATCCACTATAGGATTCGCCAGGCTTATGCGCGAATTCTGTGGTTCTTTCTCGTTTTTATATATGTTGAGGATTTTAGTTAGCCAATCAGAGTTCTAATATCCAGCGCGTCCCTTCCTATCAGCAAATGGGCATGCATTTTATCGAACAAAGGATCTGTTTTAGAACTAGGTTAGTGGTTTAAGGTAGACGATTTTTCTCATCTCTGTTTATATATATATCTATATTTTTATAAAGTAATAGGGTTCGTGTGTTTCTGTCTGTGTGTACAGCTCTCCATCATCAACGAAATATAAAGGAGGTAAGAGGGTAGATCTCTCCTGGTAGAGAAACATTAGAACCCATTTTAGGATGTTTCTGTTGTAGGAGACATAAGAATCTTTGCCTAATTTCTTTATATACTAGTCTACAAACCACCCCCATATCGAATGACTTATGCTCATTTGCATATCACATTATATTAAATCTCTTTAACTAATTACCTCGACCTTATTACATATTGGAAATATTCTAATCATTTCAACTGTACTATTTACAAAATCTATTTAACATTTAATTATTTAATATATTTTCATTTAATTTTATATTCGATTTATTTCACTTTACGTATATTATCAAAACAATTCATTGGCGAGCAAAGCTTTATGTTTTGGGATTGTATTGAAAATGTAATGGAAATTTCAATTTCGTTCCGTTTTAATCTTTTATATTTTACTTGCCAATATAATTGAAAGAATACAATTCAACTATCGTAATTTTATATAAATAAACAAAAACAAATATTTTAAAATAAAACTTTATTAAAAAAGAAATAATTTTATTTTTAAATGAAAAAAATCAATTTAGTAAAATAATTGTATTAAACACCCCCAGCCTTGTCAGCAAACCTGTAAACCTATAAAAGTTAACATTTCGAATGTAAACAGTGATTTTTCGATTTTGTTAGCGCTTGCCGCAATTAAAGACAATTAAAACGGAACTAACTTTATTTCCATTCTATTTTTTAAACAACCCCCAAAACATAACGCTCTCTTCTAGTTATAGCCAATTTTTTTTTAATTAAATAAAACAGGTCAAAATAAACAGATAAGCGCATTTTCTTTTACATTTTTCTTACAACCATTGTCATTTAACCAACTGCAGGATACCGTTACTTTTGTGGGGTTGTTTTGAAAATGGCACGGAGATTATAATTTCGTTCCAATTTAATCTTTCTGGTCGAGCCTATTTCGAAAGCCGGTCTTATCATAGATTTGAACTACAAATAATTTATTACATTTTGATTATTACTATCTTAAGACTTAAAGCTTATATTTATTTCATTTTTCTATTTATATATTGAATTAGTTATTTCCAGTCTTATTTAAACTTAGTGCTTTCTTTAAACCGGATGAACCTTTTATAAAAATATGAGTTTAACGTAAAGAACACGAACAAGGTTTTATTCAACTGAATTTCTTCCAGTTTACTAACAAAATATATAAATTTAAAAGAGATATAAATAATAAAATAAAAAGGTTATGTAATTTAAAAGAAATACACGTACTCACAAAAGCAGAACTTTTTTTACACATTTTTTTCTTTAAAACCATAACAATGAGACTGACAATTACCTAGATCTTAGTAATTATTTGTTTTAATAGAACTGTTTTAATTGTACTGTTTACTTAGTTAACCTAAGTTGGTATTACATTTATTTTACATTTACTTTTTTTTTTAATTATTACTTTTAGACTGTGACGTTTACACCCGGAAGTAATGAGTCACACGTAGGTCGCTTTTATTCATTCCTTTTGGTCAAGATCAAAGTGTAGTATCTGTTCTTCAGATGCTGCACTTCATTTTCTTGTTCTCTTTCGGTGGAGGAGAAATCCTTCACGACTGAGACAATTTTTATTTTTGTACCTTTTCTCCACGTTAAAAAACGACCCTGGTGTCTAACTCTGTCCCGTGGGGAGGCATAGTAAATAGGTACAATATAATTGTTTATAATTGTACTATTCAGAAATATTATTTATAGTTCGTCCATTTCAGTTAGTATACATTTCCTTTACGCTTAATTAATTTACAATCATTAATATCGTTAAACAATTCCGTTTAAAACCGAAATTATGCCACCCAAACGAAGTAGAAACGAAAGTGAGGAAGAAAGAATGGAAAGATTGGAAGCTAATAGACTAAGAGTTGCTGCAATTCGCTCCAATGAAAACAATTCAGATAGAGAAAGACGTCTAGAACTTAACAGGATACGTCAAAGAGAAAGGAGAGCAAGACTGTCAGATTTGGAAAGAGAAACCCAACGTGAAGCTGACAGAACTAGACATGCTGTAAGGCGGTTAAATTCATCACAAGATGAAATTCAAGAAAGGCAAAGATATGCACTGGAAAGAGAAGCAATATTACGATCGAATGAATTATATGAGGTAAGTAGACGTACACAAGGTCAGTTGAGAGTGGCTCAACGACATCAGAATGAATCGGAAACCCAACGAAGCTTTCGCCTATACCAAGGGCAACAACGAGAGGCTGCATGGAGAGAGAGTATGACTTTGCCCCAGCAATTGACAGAAAACGAGGCAGCTAGACAACGAATGACTGCTTTGAGACACCATGAAATAGAACACTGCAATAGAAAAGGATTGCTCTACAACAAAAATGATTCTCTCACTACAGCTGATATAGGAAAAATGGACAAAGTATGTCAACATTGCTCAGCTGTAAAATTTAAAGGAGAAACCCCTGGTTGTTGTTGTTCTTCTGGCAAAGTTGTGCTTGATAGCTTTCCACCACTGCCTCAGTTGCTTCAAGATTTGCTCTCCGGCAATGGTCCCATCTCTAAAGATTTTCTGCAAAATCTACGCAGTTATAACAATTGTTTTGCAATGACATCATTTGGTCACAAAATTGCGGCAGTACATGGGTGGAATCCTTCTTTTAGAATTCGAGGCCAGGTTTTCCACCAGATTGGGAGTCTTTTACCACCTGAAGATGAAACAGCAAAGTTTATTCAAGTCTACTTCTTGGATAGTCTGGAAGAGGAACTACATAATCGGGGACGTGACAGTAGACTCAATAGAGACATTCTCCAAAGTCTGACTGAATTTTTACATGAGAACAACAGCTTCATTTGTCAGCTGAAAACAACAAAGGAGAGGATTGAAGAAGAACACTTGGTAGAACATAAAGTTGTCATAAGGGAAGACCGAAGGCCGCAAGAAGAGCATCCACGGCGATTCAATGCTCCAACAACAACGTATGAGATTGGAATATTAATGGAGAATGAACCAACAGCTAACCGGGATATTGTCTTGCGTTTTAGAAATGATACATTAAAATGGATCTCCGAACTACATCCCCTCTACGATACTTTAATGTACCCGTTAACGTACCCCTATGGTTCTCCATCTTACAACATCTACATGAAGGCATCCAATGGGCGAAAAGTTACCCAACAGCAATTTTATTCGTACCATTTAATGACTCGGCCTGGAAACTATTTTCTCTGGTACCGAAGGCTATTTCAACAATGGCTGGTGGATGTGTACTGCAAGATTGAAACAGAACGTTTACAGTTCCTGAGGCGTGAGCAACAGACCCTGAGAGCTGACAATTATAGCAACTTGAGAGATTCAATTCTTAGGGAGGATGGGAATCCAGAACAGTTTGGTCAACGAGTTGTACTTCCGGCAACTTATACAGGAGGCCCTCGATACATGTTTGAGCGTCAAAGTGATGCCATGGCATATGTTCGGCGAATGGGCCGAGCCGACCTCTTCATCACGTTCACAACAAATCCAAAGTGGACAGAAATTACAGAAAATTGTCTTCAAGGGCAAGACCCTCAGGATCGTCCAGATATTGTTGCCAGGGTTTTCAGGCAGAAGCTAAAAAAGTTACTTGAATTTATTAAAAAGGGAGGATTTGGCAGGTTGAGGGCTTTCCTGTACAGTATTGAATATCAAAAAAGAGGACTGCCGCATGCACACATCCTCACCTGGCAGGCCCCAGAGGACAAACTTCTACCAGAAAAAATGGATCTCTGCATATCTGCAGAGATCCCTGACAAAGAGGAAGATCCTGATCTTCATGCTAAAGTGATGACACATATGGTGCATGGACCTTGTGGACCATTTAATCCAAATTGTCCATGTATGATTGACAACAAATGTTCCAAAAAATACCCAAAAGAATTTCTTCAGTGTACCGAGCAAGGCCAAGACTCTTACCCCAAGTACAGGCGAAGCAAAACCAGAAGATGGAGGCCAGACTGGTACAATAAGGATGAAGAGAAATGGTCGGTATGTTAATCAAGAAATAACAAACCAGTGGATTGTTCCGTACAAAAAGGTCCTCCTTCAGCAGTTCAACGCTCACATTAACGTAGAAATTTGCAGCTCGATCCAAAGCATCAAATATGTCCTCAAATACGTGAATAAAGGATGTGATCAAGCAGTGTTTGAACTACAAAGAACTGATGGAGCAGCTAACCAACAAGGCCAAGTACAAAGTCACATTGTGGATGAGATCCAGCAGTTCCAGAATGCAAGGTATGTCGGCAGTTCAGAGGCGGCCTGGAGGATATTGGAACATCCCATCCATGAACATTTCCCCCCAATTGTACAACTTTCTGTTCATCTTGAAAATGGGCAGCATGTCATGTTCTCAGCTGATACTGCTCTGGAACGAGCCCAAGGTCCACCGCCTGCCACAACTTTGACAGCATTTTTTCAACTCTGCCATGAGGATGACTTTGCAAGGGGTCTCAAATACGTAGAAGTCCCTGAGTTTTACACTTGGAACAAATCGACACAGAAATGGATGAGAAGAATGCGTGGGGTACAAGTTGAAGGTACTGAAAATGATGATGTATGGAAGGCACCATGCATTGGGAGAATCTACACGATTAGTCCAAAAGCAGGGGAGTGTTATTTCTTACGCCTGTTGCTCAATGAGGTTGCTGGTCCAACTTCATTTCAAAATTTGCGAGCATACAATGGTCAGGTGTTTGAAACATACAGAGCAGCGTGCCTTGCTCAAGGCCTTCTAGAAAATGACCATCACTTGCATCAAGCAGTAGGAGAGGCAAGTGCCACTCAATCACCTTCAAATTTGCGAAGCCTATTTGTGATAATTTTTACAGCCTGTGAGCCAAGAAATCCTCTTGAGATCTGGATGGCTTTTCGTGATGTAATATCTGAAGACATTCTTCACAGATACAGGCAAGAAGTTAACAATCCAGAAGCAGATTTTAATGAGGACATCTACAATAAAACTCTTTGTCTAATTGAAGAAAAAGTTCTCCTTATGTGCGGTCAACCATTGGCAAGCTATGGATTACCTGCACCAACGCAAGGGAGAGATGAAAGACTCGCGAGAGAGTATCAACGTGAAGTTACTTATAATCTTGAAGAACTTTCCCTACAAGCAGAAAATATGCAAGAAAAACTGACCGATTCTCAAAGAGAAGTTTACAATTCATTCATGGCAATGTTGGAAGCACAAGGTGAAATGAACAAAAACATGATGTTTCTTGATGCTCCAGGTGGTACGGGCAAGACTTTTGTAATCAATTTGATCCTTGCAAAGATTAGATCCATGAGAAAGATTGTGCTTGCAACAGCATCCAGTGGCATTGCTGCTACTCTACTACAAGGTGGCCGCACTCTTCACAGCACTTTTAAAGTACCCTTGGATACTCATCGAATGGATCAGCCAGTTTGCAAAATTACTGGTAACTCAGCCTTGGCAAATGTAATTAGAGACACCTCTGCAATCATTGTAGACGAAGCCCCAATGACGCACAAGAGTGCTTATGAAGCAATTGACCGAACACAGCAAGACATCACAGGAAACAAGAATCCCATGGGTGGCATTCCAACCTTATTTTGCGGTGATTTCCGTCAAATCCTCCCAGTGGTTAAAAATGGCACAAGGGCTAACATTGTCAATGCAAGTTTGAAACAATCCTATCTCTGGAGGCACGTTATAGTGAAGAGACTGACTACTAATATGAGAGCCTATATCTCTGATAACACAGCTGCAGCAGACTTCTCAAAATTGCTTCTCCAAATCGGTAATGGTCAGTTTCCTATCACTTCTTCACCTGACACAATTAAGATTCCAACTGCGCTTGGTAAATTTGTCGGTAATCAGAAGCAACTGAAAGACAAAGTGTACCCAGACCTGCAAAACAATGGAAAATCACCGGATTGGCTTGCTGAGAGGGCTATTATTTCGCCATTAAACAGCAATGTGAATCATTTGAACAATTCAATAATGGATGAATTTCCAGGAGAAACAAAGCAATACAAGTCAGTTGATTCGGCTACTAATGAATATGAAGCTGTTCACTACCCTGTGGAGTTTTTAAACTCTTTGGAGATATCTGGAATGCCTCCACACATTTTAAATCTCAAAATTGGATCGCCAATCATGATTCTTCGATCCTTGGAACCACCAAAAACAACAAACGGAACCAGATGTGTTATCACCAGATTGCACACCAATGTACTTGAGGCCACCATTTCCTGTGGTCCCTACAAAGGCGAAACCGTTCTACTGCCAAGGATCCCCTTAGTTCCATCGGACTCAGAACTTCCATTTAAATTCCGGAGACTCCAATTTCCTGTGAAGGTGTGTTTTGCAATGAGCATAAACAAAAGTCAAGGTCAGACATTTAACACCATTGGCGTAGACTTGACATCAGACTGCTTCAGTCACGGTATGTTCTACGTCTCCATCAGCCGGACAGGAAGTTCAGAAAAACTCTACATTCTGGCTCCAAATCAAAGCAGCAGAAATGTAGTTTACCCTGAGGCTCTTCAGTGAAAAGTTCGAGAAATGGATATGAGGAAAAACTGACATGATCTGATTGTGGTAAGTTTTTAGTATTGAATGTGCAAGATAAAATTTAAGCAAGAGTTGAAAATTACTTCAATGAAAAATTTACTATGTAACATCAAGTAACCTTCCTTTTTGATGAAAATGTTTTGTGAAGTTCCTGATTGAATTTCAGTCACTACAAGAGGTAGTTAAAATGTTAATCACCTTATGCAATCGTTGCTCTTACAACATCAACTTACTGGAAAGGTGCCCACAGATTTTGGTACCCGAGTGCGCAACAAAGCTCCGTGCGAAGCACGGGTATCTTTGCTAGTATATATATATAATTATACATATGTGTACACACATACATGCACACATGCACATATATATGTATATATATATATATATGTGTGCGTGTGTGTGTGTGTGCGTGTGTGTCTGACCTGGCGATTGACCCGAAATGCACTTTCACTCAGCAACATACAATGCAGTTCCGGGTTTTTGGAGTCGCCTGATTGTCCCCGCTGTGCGACAACGGCCGTAGAAACGTCTGATCATGTTTTCTTCGATTGCCGCGAACTCCGCCGGTACTGGTCGTATCTCAGCGAGGTGACGGCTCGCATCGATCCTGAGCATCCTCGCCCAATCACCATATCCAATGTCGTTGACAACGTGAGGCCACTGTGGGACCGAGAAAGACAAATGGTCTACGTTACGATCCTGGCCGTGGCGAGAATGGTGATTTGGAAGTCGCGTCTGCAAGGTTGCCGGGGGGGTATTTTTCTGATCAGGATCTGATTGCTTTCTTTAAACACCAACTACGGGTGAAGATCAGATGTGATAAAAGAAGGCTGCATCGCGCTGCATTTGACAGAAGATGGATACATGTAGCAAGTATGTGTGTACGAAGAGGAGCTAGATCTGAATACGTGTTCCCCGCCTAGGTGTGCAATGCGCAGTTCCATAAAGTAAAATTAAACAAGTAGCCTCTCAGCTAGTTGAGTGTGTGTTCCATCCATCCCCGATTAGGAAGCCTCCAAGATCCCCACCGCCTCATACTTGCAATTTTTGTTTTCACCTCTTCCTCTAAATTTCACCCATCTTGGAGAGAAAGAAATACAAAATAATCACGATTTCTTACCCACAAAATTTTCTTTTCTCCATTCACGCCCATGTAGAAAGCATCCCCACTTAGAGACTGTCCCGCAGAAGCGAGGTTCCTTTTACAAACCTAGTGGAACGGGCAGTCTATCAACTAGACGGGGTTGGGAGGGTCTTACTAATCACCTTTTGTTTAAAATATAAAACCTTGGTCAATGTAGGGGCAACCCTTCATACCAATTGTTATTATCCAGCTCCCCTACTCCTCGGGGAGTTGGTCCTTATTTCCCCTTCACCCCTCACATTACAACCATCCAGTCTCAAAGCCATTCAAGTCATTCTCCAGATCATTCAAGTTGTTTTTGAAGGATTCCAGTTACTTTTTAAGCATGCATCATTCTTAAGGTCATTCAATTCATCCTTAAGTTCATTAAAGTCATTCTAAGTCATTTAGTTTTTATTTATTTAAGTCATTTCAGCCCACATTTCGGCCATTTTAGTTTATCTTTAAGACTTCCAGGTCAATCCTACATTCACGCATTCATTCATTAGACGAGAACACGTGACTAATGGCTATCGGCCTTGTTAAAACAAAAACTAACAATAAATATTGGTTAAATGAAAATGAAAGATAAAGTAGCTTAAATAAAGAACCCAACAAAAATAAAAGCAAATTAAATTTCAAAAATAAAAGCAAATCAAATTTCAAAAGTAATGTTAAACAAAGTTACTAGTACAGAAATATTTCAAACATTAAATATTGAATCATTACAAAAATCTGTTGTAGAACTTAACTAAAAGTTTGAATTTTTCTTTTTCTAATTATTTTTTTAATATTGTGACTCTCTTTGCGAAATAAAAAAAGTTAATTGTTTTCATGATGCTTTTTTCGACACTAACATACATTCAGTTAGAGTAAAAACATAATAAACTCTAAAATTAATTACAACCTAATTTAACGATTTATGTGATAAATTTTTAATATATTTTTTTTTTTATTACATTTTCACCCCAAACAAGGCAAATTGCCACTTTGGTGTAGGGGGCTACTATCAGGGGCAACAACTACTGGGGTACTATGTAGGGATTTGGGCAGCAAGGTGTCGGTTCACGTTACACTTGAACTTCTGCACGTCAGTACTGTTGGGGAAGCAGGGACCTGGAATGGAATTCCAGAGTCTAGCGGTTCTGGGGAAGAAACTATTGGAGTAAAAAGATCTTTTACATCTAGGGATCTGTGGGGGTGGGATTTAGCAGCCTGTCGGGTTTGTCGAGGGTGCACACGTCGTGGGGGCACAAGTGATTGCAGTTCGTCAGAGCATTCACCACTAAAATACTTGTAGAAAAAGCAGAGGGATGCAACATTTCGTCGATGGGACAGAGGCTGAAGCTTAGATGCCAGTTCAGGGCCTATCAGGTTTGCGACTCTCTTTTGAACCTTGTCAAGGAGCGAGAGACTAGTAGCAGATGCACCAGCCCAGATGTGACAGCAATACTCCATACATGGGCGAATGGTGGCCTTATAGAGGTACAGGATACTTTCGGGTGTTAGTAGTTTTCTAGCACGGTAGAGAGAGCCCACCTTTCTTGCAGCGGCCCTGGCAATGCCTTCAATGTAATTGTTCCAACTCATGTTTCCTGTGAACGTTAGGCCAAGACGTTTGAAAGATGGACTCTCAGATAAAGAGTTGTTCGCCATTGCTATGGGTGGTAGAGAGGGTTTCTTGTAATTATTGAATGAAACTTTAGGGTAGTCTTGGCAGCATTGAACGCGACCAACCACTTTTGTCCCGATTCCACTACAGATTGGAGGTCTTCCTCTAGTGTTTCTGCCATTTCTTTAGAAATGTGTTCATTCGTCTTCCTGTCGTGCCTGCCATAGAGTGTAGTGTCATCAGCATATATACCCATCTCAGAGGCAATGTTGTCGGGGAGGTCATTTATGAATATCAGGAACAATAGAGGTCCAAGGATAGAACCCTGGGGCACCCCCGCATTTATATCATATTGTTTAGATGTACGACCGTCGAGGACAACCTGTATTTTTCTCTTATCTAAGAAGGATTTAATTATGTTAAGTATTCTACCAGTGATGCCGTATGATCTGATTTTACTGAGGAGACCCTCATGCCATACCCTGTCAAAAGCCTTAGATATATCTAGAGTTACCGCTATGCCCTCCCCCGCGTTGTCCAGTGAATGGTATATACGTTCAGAGATCACAGTTAGGATGTCTGCTGTGGAACGGGCTTGTCTAAATCCATATTGTTTGTCAATCAGTAGTTTAGCATCTGTAAAATGATGGACTAGAGCATGGTTAATTATGGTCTCAAATATTTTGGCAACAAGTGGGAGGAGACTAATGGGGCGATAATTTGATGGGTCTGTCCTTTCGCCAGAATTCTTGAATACTGGTACAACAGAAACAGTTTTCCAACAGACCGGAAAGCAAGCTTCATTAAGGCATTTGTTGTAGAGTTTGGAGAGAACTGAAGCTACTTCGGCTGAGCACTTTTTTAATAGCACAGCTGGGATAAGATCGGGTCCACATGCTTTTGAGGTATCAAGGTTTTTTTTATGATAGCATGCACCTGAGCAGGGGTGGTTTTCAGATCGTCTAGCGTGGCGTCTGTCCGCATAGGAAAGTCAGGTAGGGGGTGGTTGGAAGGGTCCAGTGTTGAGTTTGAGGCAAACCGACTGGCAAGCATGTTAGCCTTGTCGGTTGCTGAGGAGACAACCTCGTGATTGTTGGTTAGTGGGGGAATTGTTGATTACCCATATATACGATGGTACTCATTTTAAATCTGAAATTTCAGATTTTACTAATAATTAAACTTTAAAAAAAAGTTTACTTTGCTATATTTACTTGCCAAGAAATAATCGTATGTGTCCAAATTTAACGGTTTACGAAAACACACTTTTTTCGGGCGTCACAATCGTTCAAAATTCGAAAGAATAAACAAAATACTGATAAATATCAACCATATATGTGTAACTGTTATACTTCATGACATTTATTTAGTGCATTGTTGTCAGTAGTTTGTTTATTGATTTTAATTTTTAACAATTATTGAGGTTCCGAAGGCTGCGTCTTTTCGCCACTTTAATTGCATGTCTTATACTAAATCCATTAGAGTTTAATTATCTATTGACCTATATACTTTAAATGCGAAAGAGTGTTTTTCTTTGTATGCATTATATATATATATATATATATATATATATATATATATATATATATATATATATATATATATATACACGGTAGAGTAAAAGCAAAAGTTGTTTTTTCGTTTAACCAAGAATCGGGCTTAATTCTTGAAATGATGTAAAAGAAATGACTAAGTCCGAGTTGAAAAAACTCCAACTAAAGTTTAGGGTAGTGATTTTACCAACAATAAAATTTATTTATTTTCTACATATAACCAGTTTCTGTTTGTAATCAATTTTTCTGTCTGTTTAGCAATACTTTCAAAAATATTTACTTAATTTTTAAACAGTTGAATAGTTTTTAATAAATTGCTATTAGATAACTTAATTGAAATACCCACCGTATAGAATGACAATTTTAAAAGCATGTATAAAATCTGAAATGTTTTGTTCTTATTGGTAATTTATTTTTAGCGAATACTTATTGTTTATACGTAATCTCCTCCAAGAATTATTTATTACTAGTAGCACATCGAAGCTTTGCTCGGGCCCTATGTACTGTTCATAACTTTATGTGCATATGTATATATTAAAAAGTGTGAATATGTACACTAATTCTTTTCTATACAATAGTCTTCCTTAACTACCATAGAGAAAAGTTGGTAGAGACCGCAGACGTCAATTTTTGTTTAAGTTTAACCTCAATCTGACACCTTAGCATTTATTGTTTGGGGCTCAAACAGAATTATAAAGTTAGATCCCGGTTCAAGTAATCTATATCTAAAATTTCAAGTGTTTAGAGCCAAATTGGCGGAGGAGTTTGATAGAATTCTCAAAGGTCAAATCGTTGAACTTTAACCCCTTAACAGCAGAATTTCTGGCCGAAAACCGATTAAAAAGATTTCCCCAAATCTCAATACCTCTTATATCAAATTTCGAGTCTGTACACCGAAAATTGACAGAGTTATTTGGTAAGAAAATGTACACAGACACACAGACACACAGACAGACACTTTAACTTTTACAGATATATAGATTTAGTGGCAAACTATGCCGTACTTAAGAAATACTATTTTGTAATGAAACTTTTTTGTTAAATTGAGAGTATTATTGTAAATTGATCGCATCGTGTGAAATAAAGAAAAACCTATCCTTTCTTATTCTCTTTCTTTTTATCTCTATTTATCTGCCCCTTTGTCTCTTTGTTTTTCTTTACCTCTCCGCTTATCTCTATTTATCTATATATTTGTCTGTCTATCTATTTATATATGTGTGTCTCTCTTTCTACATGTAAATATATAGATGTGTGTGCGTGTGTGTGTGTGTCCATTTCTTTAACCTACATTTATCTTGATTTTTCTCGCTAATGCTCGCAAATTGGATCCATTTCAAATTCACGCTCATAACACCACTACTTGTATGCGCACACATTATACCTTATTATTTTATAAATGCCTTATATGATCCCGTTCGTGTGGATGATCGCGTGGACTTTTTCCTGTGTGTTTGCGTGCGTTTGATCGCACGTGTGCGTAGTTTCCCTGTCCATTTCTCCGGACAGAAATCACATTGCACGAAACTATGACAGCGGAGATTAATCTAACGTCTTTGGAGGAATTTTCTTTTTACTGCTCCTCCTGTTGATTAAAGAGCTTGTGTTCGCTTGCAATGAGAAGGGCGCCAAAAATATCGACAAGGGGACGCCTATCCTTCAGAGATGCATCCCCCCTTCGTCATTCACGCAATATCAAAGGTGTTACGCAGTAATGCATCTCTGTTCTAATCGGTTTTTTCCTTTTCCTCCAAGATAAATGTCTTCAGTTTTCTTCCCATTTTATCACACGTTTAACGTTGTAACCTCTTTAGATTTTAAGCAATAGACTTGCTGTTTAAATATTTCAGAGATCGCTGACGTCGCAGAAGACAACGATGACACCACGCTTTTGAGAAGTTTTTTTCTTAATTTGCTTAAGTAATTAGTGAAACTAGTTTTGGGGATTTAAAATTCACATACAACAACAATATTTAACATTTTGATCATATATGTTTAAAGAATATATATATATATATATATATATACATATATATATATATATATATATATAGCCATGTCTGATTGAACAAGACAGAGTAAATCTTTTTTTCTAATATTTCTGGATATCTTTTCTATTTGCCGAACGATTTTTTTAATTTCAGCAGGCATATATATAGAATGACACCCAAAAATAATTGTTTGGCCATATTCTTCTCAAGCGCTATCTATCGGTGCAAAAAAGAAATTATAAATTCGCCAAGCCTCAAAAGGAAAGAAAAGGAAAAGAAAACAACAATTACTATTGGATGCACCGATAGAAAGCGCTTGAGAAAAATATGGCCGACCAATAACTTTTGGGCCACGTACTATATAATATGCCTGCCGAAATTAAAAAGACCGCTCAGCAAATAGAAAAGATACCCAGAAAGCTCGGAAAAAGGAATAAGTAGATAGGGATAAAGATTTTTTTCTCTCTGATAAAAGTTGGGCTTAAATTGGAAATGTTAGTTTTAAATCAACTTCAACGGAGGTACTTTTAAAAAAATAAACAGACGTTTATTCGTTTACGTATCATAGTTTTCGGCGCCATAACGCCCTGGTCAAGATAGAAACAGTTCGTGTTTATTTTCTTCTTTTTCTTTCTCTTCCCTTGTGGTATGGTGTCACTAAGAAAAATAAGACCCGTGCGATCTTCTTTGACTGTGATGTTGTAAATGTTCAAGCAGGGGATACGCGCGATCGCACCTGGTGAATTATGAACATTTTTCCCCGAGATAAAGCGTTATTAAATTGACAATGTAAGTTTAAGAAGACAATTCGATGCAGATATATTTTTTTTAGATAAACGAACCTTTGTTTGTTTACAAATCAAACGTTTCGGCGTCATAGCGCTTTTATCAGGATAGAAACCGTTTGTGTGTGTTTTTTTCTTTTTCTCTTGAAGTGGTATGGTGCCACTAAGAAAAAGTAAGATCAGCGCGGTGCGCGGTGGTGTTAGGAATATTCTTTATTATAATCATTTAATATAATCGTACGTGGGGCTTTCAAGTATCTGGCTAGCTTCTAATATAAATATACTTATTCTTGTAAATAGATGGAGAGTGGTCACATCCTCGAATACACTATTTTGTTAGGTTAATTTGCAAATTTTAGAAAACCAAATGCTGTTATAAAATCATTATTTAATGATTAAAATCATTTTTTTCTTAGACTTTCGGTGTAAGACACGTGTTTTTGTTCATCAAAAATATGTTTTTGTCTTGGGGGTTGGGGTTCTTCACTCTATTATTGTGATTATATTAATCTCGAGCGGCCAGCCTATCGTAGAGAGTGAGAGAAAATAGTATATCTGGTGTTAAAGAAGTTTGTCAACAAATTTGCAGTTATGAGAAGCTAGCCACTTTGCTTTATCGTAATGTAATGATAAACTACGGGCAATGGCTCTAAAAAACTCCTCTCTTTGCATCACTCGGGTTGCGCTTTTATTAACCTTTTTTGTACCAATGTTCCTTAAATGGAACATAGTTTTCAACATACTATAGAAATTGTAATTTTGCTTTAAATTCAATTTTTATAAGTTATTTCTATTAAAGTAGCTTCATTTTACTCCAGATTTATGAAAACTTTTATAAATTATTCTTATAGTTATATTTAAAGCAAAATTACAATTTCTATAGTATGTTGAAAACTATGTTCCATTTAAGGAACATTGGTACAAAAAAGGTTAAGCCAACCGACAACCACTGAGAAGTCCTCAAAAATAAATAACTGCATTATCCAAATTTAAACATATCAGTCATGCTCAAACGTGTGTGATGATTGTTTTTTTGTTTTGTTTTTTTCGGGCTTGACTTCTAACAACCAAAATTATAACATATTTTAGACACATATGTAAACTATATATATATATTTATATATATATATAGTTATATATATATTGGAAATATGTTTGTTATTAACCTGTAATCTAAAAACTCCTGAACCAATTGCCTCTGTATTCTGTGTTTTTATCTAGTTCACGCGTGCTTTTATCTTAAGATGAAAAAATATTACAATATTAAAACCTTCTTTTTTTTCAGAAATCGTTTCTTTTCGGCATGTCGATCATTTTGGACGTAACAAAAATGTTTCAGGTCTGCTATCTCGCGGAACAAAATAAGAGAGTTAAATCCCAATCCAGTGATTCTGCAATTTTTCATGAATAATGTTTTTGAAAGAGCACAAATATCCAAAGCTGAAAATGGGTAACATTTAATAGACATTGTATTTTCATAAATAAAGATTGTTTGAATTTTGCATTAAAAAAAATTCCAATGTCTAAGTCAGCTCGTGTTAAAATTACAGAAAGATATCATCAAGAATTAAGAATCCCTTTAAGTTCAAAACGTTTCCGTAAGTTTTTGGACATAAAAAAGTAGCGGTTATTTAAAACTGAACATGCCAATGTATTGTTTTTTTACCAATCGCCTTTTTCTTGGTTTAGTGAGCAGTGTATATATATTTTTAAAATTTAAATTAATAAATATATTTGTTTATACTTTATGTATAATTATGTTACAACATAAAAATAAATTATGTTTGCCATATAATTGTATAAGAAGTATAAACGAATAGGGGTTATTGAAAACTGAACATGCCCATGTATTTTTTAGTTCTAAGTTTACGTTCTTTCATACAGACTTTGTTCCTATTTACTTGCCGCCCCACGAGGAGAGAGTTTGATACAAGTCTGATTGTAATGTGGGAACATTCAGCACGCCCCTCCCAAATTGGTACTTTGGATATGAACAAAAAATAAAAATTGCCTCAGTCTCGAAAGATTTCTCTTCCACTGATAAAAAAAAAAATCGGGTAAGTGTCATTTACTCCTCGTTTCTCTCCCTCTGCTTTTCTTCCTCTCTCTTTTTCTTTCTCCATCTCTCTATCCATCTCTCCCTCACTCTCTCTCCTTATCCATCTCTATCGCAGCTCTACTTCTTTTCCCCTTTCTATCTATCTTTCTCTATATATACTTTTATCTCTCCTTCTCCCCTTTTGTATGTTCATATCCCTCCCTATTTCTCTTGCTCTCCTTTAGTATGTTTTTCTGTCTATCTCTCTCTATCTCCCTCCCGTAATGAAATAAAGGAATAGTTCGCGACAGGACACAATAGTGTTAAACGAATAAATACAACCAATCGCTCAAAAACAGACATTTAAGCACTGGTAACCTTAACATTATCCTATTGTTCCTAAAGGAAAGAGAGGAAAAATAAACTGTACATTTTACACTTTAATGAACTAATGTAAAGTCTCTGATTTGTTTTGCTTATGCGATTCAATGAAACAGGTGTAAGACATCGTAATTTAAACAATATATTCTGTGATTTTTTAATATATATATATATGTGTGTGTGTGTGTGTGTGTGTGTGCATTTGAAGAGAGATTTAAAACAACTTTATTGAACTACTTCCGTAAGGTATTAATAAATGAGGAGTAGATAATAGAAGAGTGTTATTAGTAGAATAAGTCCCCAAGTAATGACGAAGACATAAAGCTTAGGAACTCAGATTTGAGGAGAAAGTAGTTCATGTATGTAAGGATTTCGCTGCGCACTGGGAGGAACAATTGTTTCAATCCACGTTTGTTTGTTTTTGACACAGTGTTCTGACTAAGAAAAGCGTAAGTAACCCGTGTGTTAGCCCTTTTCATGAACTTCTATCAAGTGTGAGATGGTCTCTAATTGAGAAAGGTAGAAGGAGAATTTCAATGTTTGTATGAATCAGCGCTCATTTTATAAACCGAACTGATGCTGCTGCTACTGCAATCGTCTAAAACTGGCATTATTGATACAGTTTCAAACTTTTGCGTTTACCGATTTAATTATGATTAATATTGACTACTTTCGTGTACATTTATGTTTCTAACGTTAGCATTATAGATTATAGATAAAAATATTTCGTGTTTATATCTAAATTCATAAACATTGCGTAGGTCAGTCTATAAATACCCATGAATCGAAAACTAAACCTCACGTAGAAATATTATCAACA
Organism: Euprymna scolopes; assembly: GCF_053919585.1. Taxonomy (NCBI): domain Eukaryota; kingdom Metazoa; phylum Mollusca; class Cephalopoda; order Sepiida; family Sepiolidae; genus Euprymna; species Euprymna scolopes. Next base: position 93,577,578 of record NC_136486.1, on the reverse strand, counting down.
ACAGGACTTAATAATTACACAGTGAGTTTCGAGGGAGAATGTACACTATGTTGATTCTGTTGTGGTTCTCAAGTTAAAATTCTGCTGGATTTCCATTTTATTATCATTTAATAAGTATAGCTAGCAAAAAGTTGATTGGAAGTATCGAGAAACACATAGAGTACATGGGATCTGTCTCGTTTTAAAACTTTTTCTTAATCTCTTTCTTATATGCCTATCTTTCTCCCATTAACTACTCTCTTCCCATCCTTCCCCGTTGTCCACCTTTCATACCAAGTGTAATTATTAATTATCGTTCTAGGCAATCCTGACGCTTTCCTGCCAAAGAATAATAACATCAGTAAATGATGCTATGTACAAACGGAAATTGAGTGAAAGAAATACGAAATACGAAACCAGCACATTATTCAAAAAAGATTGTTTTTAAATATATATTCATTTGTTTACACTTTTATTTATATTAAGAAAAATGCAGATCATTCAGTAAGGTAATAAATTGCTAATGTTTTATTTTAATATAAATAAAAATAAATTTAAATATCTAAATATTATTAAAAACCGCATTATTAAGATCAGTTTATAACAGTGGAGGAACCAAACCTAGCGTTCATAACTAACAAAATAAAAACAACGGGGGCTCTTTGACTTGGTGCAAGAGTAAGGTTGCTGGAGAGAATGCTGGACAGAATACCATGACGTGCGCTCTTCAGGATATATATTTTCTATTTCTTTTAAATTTCTATTAATTATTACACAAGATTTCCAAAAAAAAAAAAGAAAGTTACGTTAAAATACTTTTAAAGCAATTCAAACTGCCAGTGTTTTAAACATAAATAAAAGTGCAAATAAACTTCATTTTATTTAGTAGTTCGGAATTCGTCTTATTTTTTTACTTGCACTCAGTTTCTGTTTTTACATAAAACTCTGTTATGACGGCACCTGTTTTGGGAGAGGGAAAATGATAAACATTGCCCCATTCTATACTGTCGGTCCCTCATGTATGTAGACATTAGTTCAACAAGTTCAATGCTTCATTATTAATAAAAAGAAATAATTGTTTATTATATCTAGATTTTGATATCTGCTTTATTCCCCTATGAGGACGATACAGACTAAAGATATAAGATTTCCCTTCCAGTAATTCAATTTAAAAACGATCAATTTCGAAGTGATCTAACGTATTTTGATCATAATCTTTCCGTTCCGATGGGGGTTATTTTATATTTTCTCTTATCACACACTATGTCTACGTATCAATAACTCGATTGTCTAAACACCTTTATATTATAAATGCTCCTAATGATACTCTCGGAACAATCTAATATTCATTTTTTTCTTTCAGTTCAATTGAAAATTGTGTTTGTGGATATATATATATATATATATATATATATATATATATATATATATATATATATATATATATATATATTAGTGATGGGACGCTTCCAATATTTTTCCCGATTTCGATACGATTACCAATTCCGTACTAAATTCCGGATTCCGATACAATTTCCGATTTTGTTTTTTATCCCTAAATATTTGCCTATAGAATTATTTTCCCCGATTTCTTTTCTTTAAAAATACACATGTTAAAAATGCAGATATTTTCCTATACGTAAAATTAAGCTTGGGGAGGCTTATCTATAGATTTTAGCTTTTTTTTTTAATTACATTTTCACCACAAACAAGGCAAATTTCACTTTGGTGTAGGGGGCTACTATCAGGGGCAACATCTACTGGGGTACTATGTAGGGATTTGGGCAGCAAGTGTCGGTTCACGTTACACTTGAACTTTTGAATGTAAGTACTGTTGGGGAAGCAGGGACCTGGAATGGAATTCCAGAGTCTAGCGGTCGGGGGAAGAAACTATTGGAGTAAAAAGATCTTTTACATCTAGGGATCTCTACGGTGTGGGGGTGGGATTTAGTAGCCTGTCGGGTTTATCGAGGGTGCTCACGTCGTGGCGGCACAAGTGATTCCAGTTCGTCAGAGCATTCACCACTAAAATACTTGTAGAAAAGGCAGAGGGATGCAACATTTCGTCGATGGGACAGAGGCTGAAGCTTAGATGCCAGTTCAGGGCCTATCAGGTTTGCGACTCTCTTTTGAACCTTGTCAAGGAGCGAGAGACTAGTAGCAGATGCACCAGCCCATATGTGACAGCAATACTCCATACATAGGCGAATGGTGGCCTTATAGAGGTACAGGATACTTTCGGGTGTTAGCAGTTGTCTAGCACGGTAGAGAGAGCCCACCTTTCTTGCAGCGGCCCTGGCAATGCCTTCAATGTAATTGTTCCAACTCATGTTTCCTGTGAACGTTAGGCCAAGGAGTTTGAAAGATGGACTCTCAGATAAAGAGTCGTTGGCCATTGCTATGGGTGGTAGAGAGGGTTTCTTGTAATTATTGAATGAAACTAGTTTAGTCTTGGCAGCATTGAACGCGACCAACCACTTTTGTCCCCATTCCACCACAGATTGGAGGTCTTCCTCTAGTGTTTCTGCCATTTCTTTAGATATGTGTTCATTCGTCTTCCTGTCGGGCCTGCCATAGAGTGTAGTGTCATCAGCATATATACCCATCTCAGAGGCAATTTTGTCGGGAGGGCATTTATGAATATCAGGAACAATAGAGGTCCAAGGATAGAATCCTGGGGCACCCCCGCATTGATATCATATTGTTTAGACGTACGACCGTCGAGGACAACCTGTATTTTTCTCTTATCTAAGAAGGATTTAATTATGTTAAGTATTCTACCAGTGATACCGTATGATCTAATTTTCCTGAGGAGACCCTCATGCCATACCCTGTCAAAAGCCTTAGATATATCTAGAGCTACCGCTCTGCCCTCCCCCGCTTTGTCCAGTGAATGGTATATACGTTCAGAGATCACAGTTAGAATGTCTGCTGTGGAACGGGCTTGTCTAAATCCATATTGTTTGTCAGTCAGAAGTTTAGCATCTGTAAGGTGATGGACTAGAACATGGTTAATTAAGGTCTCAAATCTTTTGGCAAAAAGTGGGAGGAGGCTAATGGGGCGATAATTTGATGGGTCAGTCTTTTCGCCATAATTCTTGAATACTGGTACAACAGATGCAGTTTTCCAACAGCCCGGAAAGCAAGCTTCATTAAGGCATTTGTTGTAGAATTTAGAGAGAACTGGACCTACTTCGGCTGAGCACTTTTTTAATAGCACAGCTGGGATAAGATCGGGTCCACATGCTTTTGAAGTGTCAAGGTTTTTTATGATAGCATGCACCTGAGCAGGGGTGGTTTTCAGATCGTCTAGCGTGGCGTCTGTCCGCATAGGAAAGTCAGGTAGGGGGTGGTTGGAAGGGTCCAGTGTGGAGTTTGAGGCAAACCGACTGGCAAGCATATTAGCCTTGTCGGTTGCTGAGGAGACAACCTCGCGATTGTTGGGCAGTGGGGGAATTGTTGATTGCCCATTATTTACAAGACTGTTGTAGATTTTCCAGAAGTCTCGAGTTCCTAGTTTTTGTGCTTCGATGTGCTTTTTAGTGGTTTCCGTAAATTCTCTCTTAGCTGTCGCTATTTCTTTCTTAACGTTATTTCTAGCTTCTATATACTTCAGTCGGGTTGAATGTTATTTTAAAATCAATAAATATTTATTATTTTATCATTATTACCAGCAATCGAAGATTTTGATTTAAACAAATCCAAATGAAAAGGCAATTAAAAGAATCGTTTTTGGCATTGTCAATAGGCACCATTTTTTTAAATTCAAATACCTATTCGATACCCCCAAATTTGTCGATTATTCCAATCCCCTAGTCCGATTCCGAGTAATTGTCACAAAACTTCATATATATATATATATATATATATATATATATATATATATATATATATATATATATATATATATACTACCTGACTCTATCACTGTGGCTGTGATTGTGATCTTATCGCCCTTACTTCGAACCCCATTTCAATATATTGAGAAACTCCTTTGTTTATGACGTCAGGCTGTGGCTCTTAACCAACGTGACTAAATTTTACGTGGATTTTACCTATGTCTGTCCAAGCGTACTTTTGGCAAACAAAGAATTCCCAATTTTAACTGTTCAATATTGAAACAATTTTTAATCATTATCTAAAAACTCGCATGGCCCATCTTTTTACTGACATATTTAATATCCAATTATTTCTAGAAGAATTAACAATCGACTGTATTTCTAGGATTTCAGTTTATCCATTATTTTTTCACACTTGCCTACAGGGCTCGAATCTTGCTTTTTCTAATATCATTTTTACTTATCTAGTCTGTCTTCTTACTTACATGGGAAGGGGCAGCCCTTTTTATGTAACAATACCCTGTCTATAAAAAAACGTGCATATCTGACGTCATGTTTGAACAGGCTTCCCCCATAAGAGGAAATTTCATGGGAATATCAATTTAATAAGGGATATCCAAACTCATGTATATCTCAGCTAGGTAGATGACGACGTTAGAATTTTGCTATTTCTGCAAAGGGGTGGCGTAGCCCTACAACATACCAAAATTGGTATTCCTAATAGTCCAGTCAATCTAGCTGATTTTTTGGCTGAACCTCAAACAAATTGCTAACAAAGGGTTTTAACTTGGATATTGGGCATGAATAACTCCTATTATAGATAAAAATAAAAGGTTACCAAAATTATCCTTGGTGTTGGAGGTCAACGGCCGCTACCTTTAAGGGGTCCTGCCAATTATGCCCTCCCTACTCTCAACTAAATTACTGTAAGTTTAATTTAAAAAATAACAAATGCAGCAATGTGAAATTGGATAAAACCAACAGTTTGCATGAAGTTAAATATAATTATCACTTTTTAGGTTCGATTTGCTTTGGTTTGGTTTTACGGTATATCAACCTTTTAAGATCAGTTAATGCCGAAAAAAAAACATTTTTTGAAAAACGTTCTTTTTTCCCTATGTAGTTTTTTTTAACACAATGTGTACACCCGTTATAATTTCTTATCCATTATTTTTGTCTCTTGATATATTACTACAGTAGTTTAATAAATAATCTGTGATATTCGAATTTCAGGAACGCCAGCGTGAAGTGCCGATGATTATTGATGCAAAAATTAACCGTCCAGTAATAAAGAAACATTCATTGTCAGCTTAAAGGGAATCGATTTCGTTTACACAGCTTCTGTAAAAACGTGAAAGGAATATCCTCATTCAGATTGGTCAACGTCTTCACAAGAAAGGCATATAACTCCAAATTCATATAAATTGACCGTAAAAGCAGGTCTATCCATGATTAAATGCCATCCCGTGAAATCCGCTCTTTGTGTGGGTTTAACTTTATGGAACAGTGTTTTTTTTGTGGATCTGGAGCAAAATCTGATAGAAATAAGAGATATTGATGTATCTCCATGTAGAAACTATTGCGTTTAATGATATTATTAACAGTTTGTGAGAAAGTCCGAAAACATGATGGCTATGCATCCACTATTCAAGGTAGAATAGATTATGTAGCTGAGCTTGTTTCAGAAGAAGCACGTTATCACAGAACATGCTTTGCAAAATTTGATTCCAATAAAAACATTTATAAGGCATTCTCTTCCGCTTATTTTTCTAAGAAGCAAAATCTGGATAGACCAGAAGATTCAGGGAGAAAGTAGGCATTTCTGGAAGTTGCTTATTATTTGCAGCAAAATGAACAGAGAAAACCCACGATTGTCGTTCTTGATAATAAAAAATGGAGGAAATTCTCGGGGACACAAGCCTTGAACCATACAGTCTCACATACATGAAATCTCGATTGCTAGAACGTTTAAACGACAAATCATTGTAACTGAAATTAATGGGAAATGTAAAGTTGTTACATTCTTACGTACAGCTAAATGTATTTTCAATGAATACTAGGCAAACAGTCGCTCAACAGACAATTCAGAATCAAGGGCCATTAGAATCATAGAGACGGCAACCAAGATTATCAAGAATGACATTAAAAGTATCCAGACAAGTTCAGAATGTTACCCGTTGAAGAATGATCTTGAACAGGATGCGATTCTTGAATATGTTCTTAAAATATTATCTTTTTCGGAAAAATATTTGTAGGCAAAGACAATGATTAAAAACTTGCATCAATAGGTCAGAGCAAGAGTCCTCCTTGTACATTTTCAGATTGGTTAAGCAGTGGAAATGCATGAATAATGTAGGTCAGGATTCTTGATCGACACTCTGAATAAGCATGGCTTCTATTCATCCTTCTCGGGAGTCCAGAAATTTTAAAGAAGTGCTGCTCTTGTTCATGGCGCTGAAATTGTCTTCCCTGTTGAACTTGAATTTGTGCAATTCGTAGCTTATAATATGGGGCGTATTGCAAGGAGTATTGATGGATTAAACACATTCCATGGTATAGTCATCATAGCATCGTTTACGTCCAGGAAAGTTAAAGCAAAACCAGTTCAAATGATTCAAGTCCCTTCAGAAGATATAAGGGTTGGAATGGTCAACATAAAGTACCCAGATTCACAGCGCAACAACAAACCACCAGTGACATTAAAAGAACTCCGGACAAAGAAATTGTCGATTCCACTGCTAATGATGACATCCATTGAGAGTTTCACTAATTTTACATCCGTTCAGACCGCATGGTCACGCCTTATGCTGTCAGAGCACAAAGGAACATATCCTGTGAAATCAGCTACAGTCTTTCGCTGAGGCTAACGTTTTATCTGGAAGAGAGGGTATTCATGCTTACAATGCAAGTTAAAAAATTTTGTTAGCAATTTGTTTGAGGTTCAGCCGCAATTTGACTGGACTATAAATAGTCATCCGTCTATTACTGGCCAACCTCTACGTTACATAATTCTGGTGCTCGAACAAAAACCGATTTGCCCATGTGAATATGCCATATACTTGTAATGTGATAGCGCCAGTCTGAAACTAGATTGGAGTAAACACCCCCCTCCATCCACATTTAGCCTGAACAAATGTAGAATTTGATATTTAAAATTCCTCGGACTGCTAGTCGCCATGTTTATAAGATATTGGCTTACGTGATTGGCATAACTGACAACTTCGAAGTATGGAATCGGTCATATTGAAGTCCATTCCATTGTGTACAATAACTCCCAAATACATTTTTTAAAAGTATGAATCTACTACTATTTCACTAAAAAATGTCTCTCGTCTTGAGGAAGTAACTGCTTCAACAAACTTCTGGAACTGACTTTCACTCCTAACTTGGAATGGAGCATTTAATTAAAATATTTTACCCAGATCGCTGGAAAAAAACGTTGGATCATTCTACCTCCCCAGAAAATATCTTATGTCGGACGCAATTGTTTATATGTATAAGAGCCAAATACGTTTTAACATTGAGTACTGTTTCCATGTCTAGAGAGGAGATACTCAGAGTACCCTTTTCAGCTTTGACAAGGTTCAAATCCGGCTAAGAATCTTAAAGGTTTATGTCTTTTTCTTATTATTTTATTATTGGAAACTTTTGAGATGAGTAACTTGTATACTTATTTATTTGTAGACTGTTATCTTCATCTTTACAGTTGTTGTTTTACAATTATTCCTCTGACTTTCGTCAGGTCGTAAAGCGCGACGAGATAAAAATGATGAGTCTCTCAACTGTATCCTCAGTAATTACTGTCTTCCAGAGTTGTTGTCTCACCAAGTCTGGGCTAACTAATCCCCTGGCCGGCTTCAGATAATGTTCATCTGGAACCGTGGAAATTCATCGCTTCTACTCACTGCGCCACGGGCCCTATCCCCTCGCGGGTAACCACCTGACAGAGGGTCAGAGGAATAGTTGGCTTAAAAGTCCTGAAACAACAACTATGAAGATGCGGATAATAGTCCGCAAATAAATAAATAAATAAATAAATATTCTTTTCTTTTTACAACTTTTGTTCACAGAAGTGACGTATTGAGTTTTCTCTGCTATATCGTTGATACCATGCAAGTGCTCAACATGCGTCTATCTACAATCACTTCTCAATATTTCTTCCGACTCTTTACCGCTGCCTAAATGTTAACACAAATTCTATGAACAAAGATTCTATCCTACATCTGTCCACCTGTGGAACTTTGTACCGCGTTTCAGTTTTCCAGTATACTACAAATAGTCGTTTTCAATCCTATGCAAATAAACGGTTTGCCAATAGAAATAATCAAATTCCGCTCTCTTTACACCACTTCTGATCATTATGTTGTTGTTTCACAAGCTTATATTCATTTACAATTATCCTCTAGTTGCCTTAAGGTAAGTTGTGAATCCTATGCAAAAAACAAATATGAACTATCGGTAAAATAAACATTTGTTCAACATTTGTATACTATGAATTGTTGGGAATAAATGTGTGTTATCATTAAATTAACAAAACTCCGTTTATTATGCTATAACACATGAATGTAACCGCATTTACATTTTGATAAATGCTTCTAGAATAATTTATTTCTATGGAATATGCACCTTTCTGTAGCAACATATATGCAACGTGTATGTGTATGAACACAAGATTACAATCTGAGTTGGAACATTTATTAGAAGTTAAGTTAGATCAGCGTGTACATAAATTTGGGTCACAGATAAAATGTGTCGAATCATAGCTGGTTTATATTCTGATTAGATATTTCTCTTCTTGATTGATACGTCCCGCAAAAAGAGATATACTTGTTTGGAAGTATTATATTAGCTACAGCATTCGAGCAATGATGATTAGTAAGTCGCTTTACTAAACGAGTGTTCGAAGTCGAAGCTGGTATAACCTTAATATAAGGATTTCGCCTCACGTTTCGACATTTCTCACCGGCGTCTATACCCCGATCTATAGACAACACGCAGCAGTAGTTCGTTTCTTCAACCTTTTTCTTTATTGGGGTTGTCTTCTGTCTGATAACGTAGTCGTAAATGTTATTAGTAAAGAATAGCACAATCTTTTCGAGGTATTTTCCTTTACAATATACATATCTACTATAGATTATTTTCCTTTCAGAAATTCCCCTCTGAACCAAAATACCGTGGTGTTGCAACAACAGATGCCGCATACAAATTTATTATGTCTAGATTATTAGTCACTATCTTATGTAACTTTAAAACCACATTATAGACATACTTATTCGTTATAATAAAATCCTGCATTTCATCCTAGGAGCAACACCATCACAAAGTGAGCAATGGAGACTATTCAAAGCACGAGCGCTTTCTCTCTCCTTTTCCCCTCCTCTCTATCTCTTTCTTTTGCTCTTACTCTTTCTGTCTCTTCCTCTATCTATTTATCTATTTATCTATTTATCTACCTCTATATATTTATCCATCAATTTCCCTTGATTTATCAAGAAAAGATGAGACGCAATCTTTGTGATAATCTGCTAAAATTGACGAATCGGATCAGATCCTTGTACATTTCATCTATATTATCTGTTTATAAAATATATAGAGTATTGGAGTTAAAAATCTTAAAATTGACTTTCATGTACTGTTGACTACGTTTAATTTAACATGTGCGAATATTGCAGTATTTTGAATCATGGTATACTGAATTGCCTACAATCGTGTTCATATATTCAGTAATTCGCTATTCGAAGCGGAACATTATGAACGACACAATCCAAGAACGCGTCACCGTATTTACGACCGGAAATCATATTTTGGCTCCGGTAGCTTCGACTATAGATTTCCTATTAATGAGTGAGCCAGCGATCAAACATTCAAATTTGAAACATTCACAACAGTAAGCTACTAATACATTGTATTATGAGAAACATCGCGCTAACCGCTTTCTCATCAGAGGAATATATTGCACAAGGCCAGAAGGTGTGGGGGGAAATGTAAGTAATCCAGAGTTAGTGCATTCTGATTCTAACAAAGATGCCGGTACTGTGCTATCGTCAAAATTGTCCGGGTGGTGTACGGAAAACGCTGGAAGGTACTGAACGAATGTTTCGGAATTCTTTTTATCGCGCAATGTTGCCCAATTTTTTTAATGAAAACATATTATTTCTATCAATAGGGATCTGACTCAATGAAACATGAATAGCAAAACGAAAGCAATATTCTTGAATAAATATTGCACAATTTTTCGTAACCCTTTAGAAAGCTCAAATCCAAATAAGAAAGGTAAGTGTAATGAATAAATGTATGCTTTTAATAACCAAAAAACCGATAGCAAACGCTTAAAAAGAATGTTAATATGCCATTTTTCTTTTTTTGATTATTTAAAATAATTTTTTTGTTCAAATCAAGATAAATATTTTTTAATATAATTAAAATATGATAACAAACGATTTTTTATTCTTTACGATTTTTTAAATTAAGGTTAAGTCGCTTAGCGTTTTGGAACCTTCCGGCGTTTTCCGTTAAGCGCTGGAACGATTTGGACAAGAGCCTAGTACTTATACTATATATACACCAAGATGCCTGAGAAACTCCGTCAGCTTTTTCTAGCTGGCGATAAATCAACTTTTATAAAAAGAGACGGTAAAGCATAAGAAGATATACATAATAAAACCGATTACTTCTAACAGGGAAGACAATGCTATGAATTAAATTCCTTTAATCTGTCCCGCTTCCTATAGCTGATTGTCGACGGGCATGAAGTTGTAAAATGAATTTTAACATAAATTTATTTTAAGTAACATGAGTGAGTTATTATCACGATTTTTTTACCACTGATATATTTGATTATGGTAACATTTTTGGCACTCATGCACTTATTGATCCGTGCTGAAATAATGAAGTTATTATTTAGAAAGCCATTCTTAACAGGGGGCGGGGCTGTTGTGTACCTAATCTGTACTTTCACTTAACAATTTAATAAAACCAGATATGCTTAAACTTTAATAAAACTTGAAAATATTATTTAAAAATAGCGAGGATCAGTAAGTGCACAAACACCATAGTTTTACACAATAAATAGAAAATGTTTCTGATTTTTTTTTTAGATGTGGATTGGTTATTCTTCGGACTACAGTTCTCATCTTGACTGTTTATTTAACCTTTCAGTCGACGTAACCGATTTAATTCAGGTATATCTTATCGAAGTCGAGAATCTTTCTGTCCAAGTGAGGAATCTGCAGGAAATTTTGAACGAGGTTTTGAACAGAATTATTTATTTAATTCACGGGGTCAGAATGATCACGTTACTCAGGACTTCTAGCCAGTATTGGCTGATGGAACGAGAGCATGTTTCTCTCGTGGATTAAATAAAAGGTTCCGTTCGAAATTGCACGCAGATTCCCGAGTTTGACAGAAAGATTCCCGAGTCCGATAAGATACACCTGAAGAAGGTCGGAGGTTTCAGCGGCCTAAATGTTGTGAAGATAACAATCAAGATGAAAACATTAGCCTGAAAAATCTGAATAATACGAATAGAAAACGAAATGACTATAAATGTGAGAAAAAATATATAGGGTATATATTTGGGTATGTGGACAATACAGTAGAAACCCGGTGCACGGTGGCCATAGGATATGATGTTTTTTTCCGGTCCATCTATCTCTCTCTCTCTCTCTCTCTCTCTCTCTCTCTCTCTATATATATATATATATATATATATATATATATATATATATATATATATATATATATATATAATGTGTGTGACCCCCCCCCAACATATATAGACTGGACTAAAACTAAGTACACACTTTATTCTATCTGATTTTTATTGCGATACTTATCAGATTTACATCGTTCAGCGCTTCGTAAGACAGCGGGTCAAGAATCATCTCACAAGTGCAACTATCCGGCGCCAGAATTGTTGATTTCCTAGACACCTGTGTTCCAGTTAACGACGGCGATAAGGCTTCAATTTCAATTAACAAATTCACGGTTATAAAAACATACTCAGTGATGGTAAGCGCAGCAAATCATGCGTCGACAAGTACGCTCTTTCCGACTTTTTTTACAAATTCCGGAATAATTGTAATTTCGTTTTCTAGACTGATAGACGCGTCCTAAGGCGTCTGAATGATGAGGTGCTGGCTAATAAACTTAAGCTTTAAATATAGTTTTATTACAATAAATTATGTTCACACAACCTTTACACATTTTCAGTATTTCAATAATAAGATATATACGCGACAAAAAGAAAGTCCGCACTTGTATTTTTTTAAACTGCAGATTTAAGCTAAATTTAATGTACCTGTTTAAACAAACTATACCTAATTTGATTCGGCTTTTATTCTTCTATAATTTTACCTGTTCACATTTGACTTTTAATTGAAATATTCTGGTGTTCACGTCAATTAAAAAAAACATCAAATATAGGAGGCAAAAAGAAATTCCGCATAATAGAAAATTATTATTTAAATGTAGCTTTAGGAGATTAATGCAACACAAACACAACAGCAACACAAAATCACTAGTTAATATTCAGTAGCATAGCCGTTCTGCAAATTGACAGCCTGCAATCTTTTGGGAATTCCTTCAATTAGATTGCAGCAATACTCCGGGGAAAGGACATCCCACTTTTCTGTAATTTTTGTCCAAATTCTTCCAAATTTGGAAGTTTTTCATTACGTATTTATTGTTTGATGTAATGACATAGGTTTTCGATAGGATTGAGGTCTGGAGATTGTGCAGGACAATCCAAACACGGAATATCATGCTCTTCCAGGATATTTTTGACATTGCCAGCTGTGTGAATGGGAGCATTATCCTGCATGAAGATGGGGTTATCATCCAAATTCCGACCAAAGTAGGGTAGAAAATGCTCAGTCAACATATTAAAATACTTGGTCGAATTAATTCTAATGGCCCACGCGCAAATTATTTTATACATATATGTATATATGAGATAGAGAAAAGCTTCTTTACTATAACCTTTTTAAGCAACTATTTTGCAAGTATAAATCATATAGAATATCTGCATATATATATATATATATATATATATATATATATATATATATATATATATATATATATAACTACTTCATTTACTCACATAAAATCCATATACGAAAGTATAGATTTATGCGTAAACTTTAAGTATTTACTTCGAATGTGCTCAATACGTAGGTAGAGCTAGTTAGTAATTTATAAAATATATATGGCGATTAAGCTACACTGAATATTCGGCGTTTCATCCACTCTAGGATTCGTCAGGCTTATGCGCGAATTCTGTGGTTGTTTATCGTTTTTATATGGTCCTCTTCTGTTGAGGATTTTAGTTAGCCAATCAGCTTTCTAGTATCCACCGCGCCCTTTCCTATCAGCCAATGGGCATGCATTTTATCGAACAAAGGATCTGTTATAAAACTTGAAGCATAATGACTCATTTCATAACCCGAAAAGGTTTGATATGCTGAAAAACAAAATAACCGAAGCAAACATTTTCTCATATCCTTCTATTTATGCACAGTTTCGACTCGATCCTCCAAATAACAGCAACTTGTTAAAGTCCGTTGCCTTTTTATCATTTTTTTTTATTCCTCATCTAGTATCATAATTGTTTGCTTTTGGCCCAATACCTACCTTAAAGAAACAATGACAATCGTTTCAAATAAACCTATAATTTACAATATTGTCCCAGTATGTTCAAATTGCATTAACGCATTCTTAACTAAATGGTAAAGTTTACTTAATATACCTGGAGTGTTTTTTTTTTTAGTTTAATCATTTTAATTATGAGAACATTAGAATCATCACATCTAGTTTACCACTCATATTACAATATCGTTATGTATATATGGCATTTTAATATATTAATAACGCAAAGGCATGCGTATTATACCGGAAAGTTTGGAGTTGGGCTATTGTTTTCGCTCAAACCAAACATGTGATCCTGACAGCTGAAAAGAAAAAATCTACTATTGAAAATCATATCGTTGTTTGGGAGAAATGCGATAAGAAAAATATACATCCCTTGAAATGTTATTGTAAAGATCCATTATATTAAAATAAGAACAACTTCGATGTTTTCGACTACTTTCTTCTAATCGATTAATAGTTTATCAGTAACCTATTTGACTTGGTTAGATTGTCGTCAATGAAACCTTAGAAAACGATCTCAAATTCATACTAGAATGGGTACATAACTGGATGGTAACATTTAATTCTACTAATATTAATTTCCTTTCTTTTAACAATTAATAAAGCCATATCTACCAACGATATCCATAACTAATAACACCCTACTTGTAAACTCAAACTTTAAACTCATCAGCTTAATATTTACAGCTAACATGAGCTGGAATAAATACATTGTGGACATTGCAAAGTCTGCTGCAATTATGGTATATTCCTACTGTGGTACAAATTTATTACGTCTGAGAGTGTCCTGTATCTCTACAAAGTTTTAATTCGCCCATGCATGCAGTATTGTTGAAATATCTAAACTAGTGCACCTGTCACTTATCTCACACTCTTAGACTAGATCCCGCACTGTCAGCCAAGCTCCAAAAAATTTCCCGTCTTTTCTCTCCTACTTTCCCTCTCTGTACTGCTCTAACCAAGTATGCTAACCTGCTCCACAAATCCCAAAATCCTCAACATGAAATATCTAAAAAAAAAAAACACGAATAAACCTAGAACCCCATCCTCCAACGTAGACCCCTACTACCATGTCTCCTTCTCCAATGTCAGGGATCTACGTTCTAACCTTCCAGAGGTTGAAACCCAATTACAGGAAACAAAACCAGACATTTTTTCTAAGCGAAACTGGAATAGGGCCGACCACCTCCCTAGATGAGTTCTTAATTAATGGATACTCTAACTTAACATCTAAATATGACCCCCAAGATCGCCATGGGCATGGAATATGTGCCTACATTAAAGATGGCTTCCCGTGTGACAGGGATATATCCAGAGAAGACCCTAACTTACCTTATATGTGCTTCCGGGTTGTACTAGCTTACACCACCGCATTTATATGTGCCCTCTATCGCCCGCACAACAGCGGAGTTACTATCTTTAAGAGTATATCGGAGAAAATTGACCACATCCTGTCTAGTGCACCTGCCACTTATCTCACACTCTTAGACTAGATCCCGCACTGTCAGCCAAGCTCCAACTCCTGTCCCAACGTCGCAAATTTGCATCTATATGTTTGTTTTACATGTCATCTAATGGAATGTGCACTGGTGAACTCATTGCACTCGTACTCATTCGACATACATATTCTCGACAAACCCATCTAACAGGAAAATTACACCTCTTTTCTGTAGAAGTTCCTATATGTCAGAAAGCCTTCTATTCTAATAGCTTCTTCCGGCCTTCTAGTCTTGAGAATTCCCTCCCTGTTTTCTGTTTCCCTAACTGTAGTAATATGCAGGAGTTTAAATATAGCATGAACAGCTTTCCTGCTAGGCCAGGTAGATGTTTGAACCCAGGTGAGGCAATGGTGATGATAGTTGAGATTTGACATATAAAAGACCTACCCGAAATATTTTTCTCAAAATCGTTATCTTTGCTTGAGGAAATGACTTTAAAAGTTGAAAACTTGAAGTGACTAAAAGTTTTTCAGTGGATTGTCAAGAACGTCCCGTCATCAAAACAATCCATACTGTAAAGAAAATAGAATCATTATTTAGAATAACTTTTAAACTATATTTAAATAAAATGAGTGAGGATAATGAATTAATAAAATAAATATTAAGTGTAAAGGCAAAATTATGTTCTTTAAATAATAACGACCAAAGTTCGCTTTTTCATTTCAGGAACTTTTTTGGGGGTGGAAACGTTTTAGATTTCACCGTTGCAAAACACGCTCGTTATTAATATTGAAAATTAACGTTTGTTTATTATTAATGTGAAAACATTACGATTTAGGCTTCATTATGCCCAAAGGAAAAACGAAAAAGACTTGTTTAAAATTTATATTATTATATTTCAATTGTCTGCAGTGAATTTAAACATATTTGTTTTATCTTTTTTAATTTGCTTTTCTATTAGGTTGACACAAAAACAATGTCATTTTTTGACATTCAAATGAACGTTAAAAGCATTATTTTTGCACCAACCTAATATTTCACATCAAATTCTATTTGAATTTTTTAGTAAAATATGGTAATACTCCAGTTTTATATAAAAACAACAACAAAAATATAGTCCATACAATTTTATTCTACACATTCTTTACGAAACAACTACGTAAATTTTCAAGTTTTTCTACTTAATAAAAAATACTTTTCAGAAAATTAGTGTCAGATTTTAATTTCTTTTATTTTTATTTTTAGGGAGTAATTGTTTTTAAGCAGTGTTTTTCTTCTAAAATTATAGTTTTAAAATCAGTAACCCACAAAGATTAATACAAGTAAATAAGGAAACTCTTTTAAAGGGTTTTCGTTATGTGTGCATTGTGCTAAAATAACTTAATATGGGAAGGAGATTGTATTGTAACTATTCCGTACTTTCACCTAAAAATTTGATAAACAAAAATTTCATAAAAATTAAATTTAACTTGAAAATACTATTAAAAATAGCGTAGTAACATAGATGCACAAACACTGGTTTTTCAAACTCTAAACACTAAACACTATTTTAAAATGACACAGCTACAGCAAGAATGAATCTCTTTATGGATAAATTCATGTTATCAAAGGTGGAGCTAAAATCTGCTAAAATGCCTAAACTAAACACTATTATGCCTCTGATTTGGTTTAGTCCTCTCTCTTCAATACATCTAATTCAACTCTAAAATGTTTTTCATTATTTCTTGTAACTACACTTATTTCTTTACGTATGGAACTGGAACATAGCCTAATACAGTTTCCTTCAGTTATAATCCATTTATTTATTTTACTTTTCAGATTAGAATGTCAGTAAAAGCATGACGTTCAGTTTTAACCCGTGGTTCACAAAATTTGCTGGTCCAGCTTGTCATTTGGATGAAACAGCACCCCCAACTTCACGACAAGTCATTCAGTTTAGTTATTTCCTCGAAAACAGTTATCCCCACTTAAAAAAATATTGAGATTTCTAAGTTTATTTCCAAGGAAATAATTAGTATTCCGCAAGCAGTCAATCTTTGGGGAAATTTTGTATTAATAATTATCAAGATTTGCCTCAAGTAGAATTCTAAAAAATTAGTGTCCCTCCTGATCATCATTATCTGACAGCAGAAAAAACAAATGATTTAAGTGTGAAGACCAGAGGCTACTTTTTTAGTATACTGTTGGCATTTCTTGTGGAGAAGTTAACTTAGAAAATCGGGCCCTTGAATCAAGGAAGATGGCTAGCATAAGCCACAAAATTAATGTGTTTATGGACCAGAGTTGTCTAGCCTCAAACACTATGATAAATTAAACATTTTGGTCAAATTTATCATCGAAGTGATGCAGTTAGTTGGTTTGAGATCAAAACTGACAATATTTCTTTTAAACCAACAACATTATATTTTAATATGATTCAGAGAACAAAACAGTTAACTGAAATCTAAATTACTGTTTTAGAAAAGTTCAAAATATAGTGCTTTTGCACTACTTCCGGAAAATAATATCCATGATAAACTCAGATGAATTGAATGTGAGAGAAGACGGCATTCAAACGATTTTGTCCATTAGGTAAATAAATATTTATCCATTAAATGTTATTAGTTTTCTTAATTTACCCAAACAATAGTCTTATTCATATTACATCGAAAAAATATAAAAAATAAGTGTTTTCAAATATTTTTTTTGTGTGTTGTTTTCTTCCAGAAATAGTGAACAACTCAAAAAAAAAAAAAAATGAAAATATTACTGCTATCACTTTTTCAGCCCTCACTGGTAAAATTTGATTGATTTTTCTCAAAAAGTTGTATATAGACAGGAAGAAAGGCATAGACATTATTACAAAGTCATCGTGTCAGCAAATTAAACCTTCATTTTCCTCGAAAGCAAAGTATACAGAACAATTTAGTTCTATTATAACAGTTTATATTATTGCATTTAATAAAAAATTAAAATACGTTGTTCTGTAACTTGTATCAAGTTGTTATATAGTGTAATACACCTCCACATATCTTTTTGAATTGTGAAGTTTAAAAGACTTAGTTGTTATAATTTTTGGTGAATCAGTGCAGTAAAAGTTGAGATATTTTGCTAGGTGTGATTCATAATTAAAATTATAATTCATGTATATACTTTTCTTTCAATGTATTTCATACAAATATATCAATTTTAATTGAATATTTTATAACAATAGTAACATTTCAAAGTCAGTGTTGTGAAAAATGCTATGAAAATGAAGGATTTTTCATCATTTTTCTACACGATTTTTAAAATTAAATGCTCAATTTTTTGTTCAAGATGGGAATCTAATTTTTGGTATATGTTCTTATCACATCAAAGTTGCAAATCGACCTGCCCTACTATCCCGCTCATCTCCTTATATATAGGTAATCTCAAACATATTATAGGATAAAGAACAAGGGTAAGATTGACAAATAAGTGTACATTTTCGACTATGATCGACCTACTTATGTATAAAATATTTCCTTTCGGTAAAGTTTTTTAATTTTTTTTTTTTTAGTAAAACCTATGATTAATTACAAAACAGGTAATTGTCATTTAAAAATTCTCAATTCTGTAATTACGAAAGTCGCATTTAATTCGATATAAATAAATAGATATCCGCCCCGTCACACAAAAGTCAACGAGTAAAAATCGTGAATTTTACTAGCTTCTCGACAAAATTATTTAAAATTAAGAGACGTAAGGAAGCAATTTGCATGGCAAAAAAAAAGAAACTTGCACCGACTAGAATGAATTCGGAAAAAAACAGCTGGGCTGTGAATGTTTTTTTTTTCTTATTTATCGGGTTATCAGGAATTCTAATAACAATTGTCTAAGAAATGAAATTACTGACATAACTATGTTTTTTATATAAATATTAGTGAAAATTTTGGAAGCATATTTTCTCTGTAATTTATGTTATTTCTGAAGGAGGGTGCAGACTAGATTAACAATAATAAATATTTTTAATAAAAGAACGCACGATGAGTGGTTGTACGTCATATTGACTTTCTTGGGCCATTTCCGGTTTTGAACGTCATAGAAAGTAGACGGTGTAAGTTAATTTGTCGACCCCGCTGAAGTACTTTCCACGCTTTCTAGTTTGTTTAAGTTCATTTTCGCACTATTTTTTTTTAATAAAAAGATGACTTCATTTCCTGGTACACTTCAGATTATGTAGAGCAAAAAGATAATACTGTTTTTAAATATAATTAATACGGATATTTGTAAGTTACATTTTTTGTAAGTAAATGTGTTTATTTACATATTTTTAAATATTTTCTTGTATAAATTATTGAATCTAACATGAATTTCTCAAATGTAACAAATTAAAGAAAATATTTAAAGAAAAAAAACAATGGATAGTTCCACGTGACTTTATACATGCGTTAATATATGAACACACAGGGCGCAATACGTTGTAGCAGGTACGTTGCAAGGAACATAAGACAAGTAATAACTAATTTTTTTTTGTAACACCGGCATTTATTTCCGGGTACTTTTCCCGAATAAAACGTGACCTCTTCTACTCTCTGATCTCTGTTCTCTCGAAGGTCATCGTCCGTCTGTGCGCACGTTCCTTTTATAGTCATTTTCATTTTTTCCTTACGGTGACGTCACTTCGCACACGGCTCTGCATTTGCATACAGCTGCCATACTCTGTTACAAACATAGTTTTAAACGATTTTTTTCTCATTTAATTGAAATAAAATAAAATCACACTAAATAATAAATACGAAATACAGTAAGTAATATTGCCGAAAAAATATTAAAATCAGCATTTTTTTTTTCAAATAAATATTTTATTTGCATGTGTTTAAAAATAAAGAGGTCAGAGATTAACTAAACGCTACGTAATATTAGCGCGGTTTTCCGATTAATTAAAGAAACCTACTTGGCCGCGATCGTTAATTAAACTAACATGTCTACTTCCTTTAACGTTCAGAACAGTAAATTACTCAGAAATTTAATATGCAGTAAAATTCGATCAGTTAGGTAATAACGATATCATATATTTTCCAGTCGAATAACGCGTATCTTTCTTTTTATCTCATGTAAAATAAAGGTGATATCGTAAATAATGCTTTACGATCATGCTCGTAAAACTTACCGAATATTTCAAGAAATCAAAAAGTAGAAAGAGAGGAGAGGAGGAAACAAAACTGCATGGTTACTGTAATAAAAGAGGAAAGCATCGAAGCGTTAACAAACTACGACGTTTTATTGCCATAGTTTGCAGATGTTAGTGTCTTTGATTGCTCATCCTTATGCCTTCTGGGAAATTTTTGACTTTTATTACAGAAATGAAAGTAAATCCGTCCCTTACTGGCTCCATCTTTTATCACTGCCATGAATCGGTTCAATATCAATAAGTTGGTAATCTAAGTAATGATAAACAAACGAATAAAACCAACACAATTCACAGTTTTCTATAATTTTATACGGAACATTTTTACTTATCAATTAGATCCTAACTCTTTCTTTTGTATAAAGAAAAAAAATAAAGTTAACGTTGTTATTAATATTAGTGGGATCTGCGGAAATTCCACGGTGTGTTATGCACTAGGAATCCTACGTTAGTAGCGATTAAGTAAGCTAGTGTGAATTCTCACAAGGGCCACATCGAGTGCATAATCTTTAAAACAGAACCGTACCCAAAGCTGAGTGAAACATGTTTCACGGATTTACGGCGGGAACTGCGAGATAGGTGGGCGGTGATAGTTAGTACTTTTTTGCGCAAAACCTTTAGGAAAGTCGAGCTATATGTCTATAAAGTTTGTTTTTCGCTCTGATATTGTCATTTGCTTTCGCACTAAAGCAAATTTTGACACAAGGTCTTTTTAATGTGGGGGAAATCAGCTCCTCAAAAATAGAAACTCTGGAAGTAGGCAAAAAATAAAAATTGTCTTAGTATAGAAGGGTGTCACCTACATTGACTAAGGATAAATTAAGTGTATTATCAGAACCGATACTATACTGTGGTCTTAAGCAAAATAAGCTGTTTTAATACACTCCGTCATAGATATGAAATCTACCGTATAAAATTAAACTAATTCGCATATTTCTTAAAAAAAAAATGAGCGTTAATTAATAACTTATTGATTTTATTGTTTTCGATTAGATAATTAGTTCTATCTCACTATTAGCCGAAATACGTGGTTTAAAAATGCTGCATAATTATGTAGAATTAAAGATAAAAATATTCTTGCATAGAATGAAAAAATAAAAGAAATGTTTCATCCAATGCTAGTAGGCGCAAGTGAAATGTGAACAAATTCCACAGAACCTTTCACGTTTTTTTCTAATGGCTGGAATTACTTGGTGCTTTCCAAGGCTATCAAGGGTACCTTTTATTGTGACGATCACTACTGGGTTGCCAACACAGCGGAAGAGAGGCCCATTTACAGTCGAGAGAAAGACAGACGGCGCCAGTTTCCAACCTGGTATTATTATTCTTGCATATATATATATATATATATATATATATATATATATATATATATATATATATATATATATGCAAGAATAATA
>NC_136486.1:93476136-93553636 GCF_053919585.1 Euprymna scolopes | reverse complement strand
ACATGGGATGATAAGCGATAGAGAACTGATTCTATAATCATGATAAATCTGCATGAAATAAAATATAATATTTATGTGTATTTTACGACTGCGCAGCCACAAATTACATAGTAGAGTAGGCTCAACCCTTGGTAAGGCAAAGTAAAATCATTAAATGATACCTGGTATAGTTGTTGTAAGAGATATTACCTGGTATTGTTGTTGTAAGAGATATTACCTGGTATTGTTGTTGTAAGAGATATTACCTGGTATTGTTGTTGTAAGAGATATTACCTGGTATTGTTGTTGTAAGAGATAAGGCGTTTTGAAGAAAAAACTGCATTCATAAATAGTATGAATGTCTCAATGAAGATATGCTGATTAAATCAGGATGTTTAACGTGAGAAGAAATCATTAACAAAGGTAAAACGTTGGTCGTGGTTATATCTAATATCGAATCCATAAAATTGTTGCTGCATAATTAAAAAAAAAAGAAAGAAAAAGGAAAAGACATTGCAACTAATAAAAATTTTGTACAGAGCAACATGTGTTTGCATTCCAATTGAATACAATCTCGAAATTCAAGATTCGACAAATAAAATATATTTTGGTCTCAGCTTTTTGAAGATTTATACCTGATGCAAGAGTTGTAACGAACACAGGATATGATAAAAGATTGTATAACCCAATTCTCCCCCCCTACAAAAAAATGACAAGCGACACGTGTTTGGTTAATCTTGTGTAACCTCTTCTATAGAATAGTATCAATCGCATACATAACAGTTTCAGCTTAAACACGTTGAACCGTCGATAAATATTGTCTTTATTTGTTGTTATGCCCGTGTAGAACTTGAGTGAACGATCCTTGAGATCCCAGCAGATTTTCCTAACAATGACTTATCCTGTAGACCGCTTGGTACTTGGTTACATTCATTCTCTTTCTTTTTCTTTTAATTGTTTTTTTTTCTATATTTGGGACTTATTTATAAACGTTGTTATTAAAAACTGTAATAATAAAAAAGAAGAAAATGACTAAAGGGAAAGAAAATGAACTACTAGTATATGCTATGAATTCAAACAAGTCTTAAGCAGCCAATTCAAGTAGTTTGCAATTGACGTTGATTTGAATTGAATATACTTGAATGTACTTTCTCACTATGCTAATAACAACATCAAATTTTTCGTATATATGTTGCCCCATTCCGCCTCAGAAATAAATTGGAGTTATAGGAAAACGTTCTAAGGCTATGTCTTATGCGTATGGTTAGAATTCCATTAAAATCAAATATGGGTACTTGAAGTTTCAGGAGTGTTCTGTTTCAACCAGTATCTTATATGTATGAGCACGTATTTAGGATATTTTGTGCATTCGAAACACTAAATGTAAATGAATTTTTATATATGTTTGAATTATTGTATATATTTGACCGTATTTGTAAAGGGGTATATATGTATATAATCGTGTGTGTGTGTGTGTGTGCGTGTGTGTTATGCAACGTTAACGACTTCCGCTTGTTCGAACACTCTGGATTGTCTGAGTCTGCGCTCGAATTGAAAGTGTATTAGATGGCAAATATTTGGCTTAGCAAATGGAGTAAAAGCTGGATTCGTGGCTGGGTTCGAATCTCCCGACCGGCAGGACTTGTCCCCTCCTCCCCTGTTGATTGTGTATGCATGAGACACTATTGTCTGTACATATAAAATAATAATAATTATTAAATTATTATTGTATATGTATATGTGTGTATGTGTGTATATGTGTGTGTATGTGTGTGCTTATTTATAGTTTACTATAAATAAAAAAAAAAGCTTTTACATAATTCAATAAATTATTACTAATAACTTCGGGTATGGTTTTTGGTTTAAATTATCAAGATTAGCAATTAAGATGTTGCTCTTGTTTTTTTATAAAACAAAGTATATTGCAACTGTGTCATAAGGGGCTACTATTTTGGACAATTTCCACTGTGGATTATGTGCAGAGATGAACGAATACCTGTTCACATTCCATTCAAACCTATCATGTCAGTATAGTCAAAGAAGCAGGGACAGGGAGGGGAATACAAATTCTAGCAGTTCGATGTACGGAATTATGAGAATAAAAGTCTTTTCGGCATCTAATCACCTTTACAGTGAAGAGAATTTCCTGCTAGACAGATATTTCGTGGCATTTACGTCAAGAGAGTATATGTGCAATGAGTTTGTCAAAGCATATTCTATTAAAATACATGTAAAAATACAGTGATGCAACATTACGGCGATGAGACAGAAGTTAAAACCTAGAGGATAGCGCGGGACTCTTTTTTGATTATGCCTAGGAGGGAAAAACTAGTTATAGATGAACCAGTTCATATGTGGCAACAATACTCCATGCATAGGCTAATAGTGGCTTCGTAGAGATACATGATACTCTCAGATGTAAGTAATTTTCTAGCATGGGGATGAAGAAGCCCATTTTATTTACAGCAGCCTTGACAATGTTCTTAATGTAATTGTTCCAATTCATGTTGCAAGTGAATCTTTAACCGTGCATTTTGATCTGAGAGTTTACTTGATAAAATACTCTGAAAAAAAAACTCACCGAATTATTGCAATGAAAGTTCCGTATTATGCATAGGTCAAACGTCAAAAACGTCAAATGCAATTGTTGAGACACTTAAAATGTTACCTTTCGAAATAAGTGTATTTGACATTAGAAAAGATGTAATTTTCTACTTTCAACGAGCAAAAGACCAATGAATACACGTTCTAATTATTGGTTACTCGAGCTCTATTGTAGGAACGACACCTATTTTAGACAAATCATCAATGTAATCAGTTTGTAAATTACAGAATTTACACAATACGTACAGACATATATACACATCGCAAATTATTATACTAACTTCCTTTATAATAAAAATAGGTTATATTGAAAGAATAGCCAGAATTACATCTACATCATAGAAAAAAATTAAATAAATCGGCGTAAAATAAAGAGACATTGACTCTTCATATATATATATATATATATATATATATATATATATATATATATATGCGTGTGTGTAAAGATTAGTTTGTTCAAAGGCTACGATATGTCGCCCTTTAAATGCATTGTGCTGCTAATATACACATAGGGAATTAAATATAATGCAGTGCACTTACACATGTAAGATGCTAATAAATAATTAACAAACATTTACATGCTGAAAAATATTTAATTTATATATGAGTAGAAGGACGTATAAGTATATATATATATATATATATATATATATATATAGATAGATAGATAGATAGATAGATATAGATATAGATATATATTTATATGTATGTATATATATATATACGAGTAACTTTCAATAAGTTTCCAGACATTTTTAGTCTAAGTACTTCTATTGATATTAATAACATGAAGCTCTAGTCTCTCTCGAAGTAATCTCCTCCGGTTGCAATGTACTTGTACCGTTCTAACAACTTCTAGAAGGCCCTATGAAAGTTATCTTGTGGGAGCGTATTCATAACCATCGTCATAACAGCTTTAATCTCCCTAATTGTTTCGTAATATGTGCCTCTACTGCTTTTCTTGAGCATATATATATACACACACACACACATATATATATATATATATATATATATATATGTAATTTTTATAAATGTTTACTTTTGAAATATTGCTAATTTCAACGTATACCGTTTTCGTTTAACGGGTTGAGATTGTTATGATAAAAACCTAACCACCGTTAATTTCGAGTTAAGCTCAATGTATCTATTTAATAGTTGCAGACCTTATATAGTGCAAAACTTGGGGATGGAATTTCTTTTCCCCCAAACACCAGGTTTATCATGTACAAAATCAACCTTTTGTTGGTAACATCAAATGCAAACAACATCTGACGAGTTGGTGAGGACTGGAATTTTTTATGGACACATAAAATCATACAATTGCCCTCCCATTAACGAAACAGCTGTAATGAAAAAACCCGATATGAAATAAACAAAAGTTACAAAAAGGAAAAAATGTAAGTCTGTGAATTTCAACAAAGTTTTGCACTAAATATATATATATGTGTGTGTGTGTGTGTGTGTGTGTGTGTGTGTGTGTGTGTGTGTGTGTGTGTGTAGAAAAGATGATATAATGCGCCGCTGTAAAACTAAGCTCAGTACCGATCCAAGTTATGACAACAGGACCATTACCAGCACCCTCAAAATGCAAATCCGGACGGTCCAACGCTTGGTGACATAACCCAACAGAATTCCCAGCTACGGTTTATGATCTTCGGTGTGATTTCAAGTGAGGGTCATATTATGTCATCTCACATTTTCAAAGTCGGCTTGAAAGTCAACACCAAAATGTACTTGGATGTACTGACGAGTGTAGTGATACCCTGATGTAATTAGATTGCCGCCGGCAGACTTCTGGAGTGGCAGCAGGAATCGGCGCCCCCCCCCACTAGTTTTAAGAGATCTATGCTTGGCTTCAGAGGGAGTGCTACGACTTTTACTTTTCTCTCACTTGCCTCTCTTCTCCTTCAACCTCAACACGCTGGACTACGTCATTTGGTCATACATCACTAACACCACTAATATGACGTTCCGCAACACCAAACCCAGCCTGATCGCAGCCATCCGCTGAGTATTCGCCGAACTTCCGCTAGAAAAGACATGTTCCCAGTTCCGAACCGTATTGAGGCGCTGATTGAGGCTGAAAGCGACTACATTGAATAGATGTCAGCTCTACAATATTATCAAATTACCGGATTTGATTTTTGCAACAGAAGTTTTAAAATAAAACCGTAACGTTTTTTTTGTTTTTTTACAAATTTATTTTGCAACTTTACATGTATATATGTGGAATTAATCTAGTTTTGCATTTTAGAGTCCTCCGGCAGAGATATTAGAAAAAATCGCACATGCCAGAGCGAAATGTTAAGGGTTTAGAAAGCGCTTTTCCGAGCCAACGTCATAAAAGTAAGGGTTTTTAGCAAGGTAGTGTTACATTGTTCTGAGAATCTGTGCCAGGGTTCCTGAGATTCCAAAGTTTGGAAGTCCAAGTGAATTATTACGATGTAGTATGTCTTGTGTAATTAAGGGCTGAACACTGGAGATAGTGTAATTAGGATTTTCTGTTGTGATACCCAAAACGGAATGCGTGTGAAAGCATACAGTAATTGTTGTTAGAGTGTCAGGGGAACGATTAAACGAAAAGTCGTCGATATTTGCGGAGAAGCAAAAAGAGCTTTTTGGACTATGGCAAAAAAAAGGTGGCTAAATAAAGCAGCCGGCATCACTCATAGGATGCGTAATCTATACCTTAATAAAAAAAATACTATGAGACTGTAAAGGAGATCCGGTCTAAATAATATAAGGTAGCAGCCAGTGGGTGATGATTAAGGCTGTGACACTAGAATATTCTTTTCATTCTATTGACTCACGCGTATATATCGTACACACTTAATGCACCGAGAACCACATCCGTCTATATAAAAACATTAACGGATATGTATTCAAGAGTCAAAACAATGAAAAGCCCTAGGGATGACTGACCAAAAAAATACATAACGAAGATGGATCTGACATTTTCTAGGCATGAAAATCTTATCAGTTGATAAAAAATATTTCGATAACAAAGTGAATAAATAAATGTTTGAATAGTAGTAATAATAATTTCGATAATAAGAATAATGTTATCGAAACAGGTTAGGTATTTTAGAATAAGAATATATTTATATTTAATATTTACAATATCTTTGAAATGTTAACATAAGAAACCGTTTAGAAATAGTTATTCGATTCTAAACAATAAAAATGATTTAGTGATGATGTCAGGAATTTACAAAGAAAGGATTGTAATATGAACACGTTCGTCAGTAGCAGAGAGAGACGTCGAGTTGGGTATTAGCTAATAGCAAGTTAGCACGAAAGATATCGTCTATGCATCGGAAGCTAAGAAGAAGTCGACTTTATCATGATGTAGAAAACTATATACATATATTTTTTTTATAAGTTTCGATTTCGATTCATGCTAATGCACTGAAGTATTATGGATATTTTTTTAATTGCAACTTTATAATATATAAACATCGATAGAAGATTAACTCTATAATAATATACGAAATCTGAAAAAATTCAAATATCATATTTAAGCGTATTTTACGACCGGGCTTTGCCGGCTGTTCGTGCTAGCTTAGATACAGACTTTTGCAGTTTTAACAAAAAATTTACAATAATATCAGAGGGTCTCAATTTAAACTGAACATCAACAGAATGCCAACAATATATTACATATGAATAATTGCCCTGTGGAATTTTCATATGTCCCGCTAGTAAGACATTATCAGTGTGCATATATCGTACAATATATATATATATATATATATATATATATATATATATATATACTAGTATGGGTGTCCGGCGTAGCCCGAGTGTTTGGAGGTGTATTCTGAGCAAAAAAAAAACGGTCAATTTTTTTAAACTTTGACCCCTATTATTACCGCTTAACATTTATTGTTTTGGGCTCAAATCAAGTTAATAAGTTAAATCCATGTCCATGGAACCAATATCTCAAATTTTAAGTGTTTGGACCACAAAATATTGGAGAAGTTTCGTAGAGTTCTCAAAGGTCAAATCGTTGAACTTTAACCCCTTAACAGCAAGATTTCTGGCCGAAAACTGATCACAAAAAGATTCCCAAATCTCAATACTCTGTATGTCAAATTTTGAGTCTATAAACTAAAAATTGACAGAGCTATTGCATAGGGAAATGTACACAGACACGTTCAATTTTATAGATATACTAGCATTTCACCACAGCGTTTTCCCGGGTGTTTAGATGTGTATGTTGAGCAAAAAACAAAAAAAAATGGCAGTAAGAAGGCAGGCTCGAACCCGTACCGCGAAGGAGGAAAAGAACGGGGGAAAAACCCTGACGTCTGTGCGGTTACGACCACCCCCAAACCTAAAGTGAGTTATGTTTAAATTTAGGCAAGACAATCTAAAGAATATGATAACTTTCAAAAATATCGGCGAAAAAAGCGACCCCCCTGTAGAAAAGTGCATAGTTAAAGGTGAAGATATTAATATTTTTTAGCCAATTTTTCGATATTTGTCGTATGAAAGGTCGAACATTAAAAGGATACTGATCATGGTAAAATCCGTTGCCTCTGTCGAAAGTTTTAGGCAGACATGCAAACATACATACATACATTTATATCTTAGTAACTAAAAAGTTTTGATCCAAACCGATGAAAAAGCTTGCCCTATCTCTGAATACCCTTTATGTAAAGTTTCAAATGTTTAGACCAGAAATTGTCTTAATAATTTTTAGAGTTGTCAGATTTCAATTTCTTTTACATTTTACCCCCATTATGACCCCTTAACATGTATTGTTTTGCGAAAAATCAGGTTATTAAGTAAGATCCATGTCTAATGAACCTATATCTAAAATTTCATTTGTTTAGACCCAAAATTGTCGGAGGAATTTGGTAGAGCTCTCAAAAGTCATATCGTTCAACTTTGACCCCTTAGAAGCCAAATTTCTGGCCGAAAATCGATCACAAAGATTTTTCCAAATCTCAGTACCCTGTATATCAAATTTTGAGTCTGTAGACTTAAAATTGACAAAATTATTGCATATGGAAATGCACACACAGAGACACACAGACACACAGATACACAGACACGTTCACTTTTATAGATATATAGATTTAAAAATTTTACTCATGCCCATGGAATCTACATCTAAAATGTCAAGTATTTAGACACAAAATTGGTGGAGAAGTTTGGCAGAATCTACAAAGGTCAACTCTTAAAATTTTGGCTTGTTGGCAGCCAAGATTTCACCCCAAAACTGAGTAAAAATCCTTGCTGCATGTCTGAATACACTTTTATGTAATCAAATGTTTACACCCAAAATTGTCCGAATGCTTTGGCCAAAAACCAGTTTAAAAGCTTCCCCTATGTTTGAATACACTTTATGTAAAATTTAAATGTTTAGTCTTAAAATTGGCTAAGTAATTTAGTAAAGACCGCAGAGGTCAATCTTTTTAACTGTGACCCCAATTTGGACCCCATAGTATTTATTGTTTTGCGATTGAATCAAATTAAGTTTGATCTATGTCCAAGTAACCTACATCTAAAATTTCAAGTGTTTAGACCCACAATTGGCAGAGGAGTTCAGTAGAGTTTTAAAAGGTCAAATCGTTGAGCTTTGACCCCTTGACAGCCAAAATGTCTGGCCGAAAACCGATCAAAAAATGTTTCCAAATCTCAATACACCTTATGATAAATCTCGAGTTAGTAGACTGAAAACTCACAGAGTAGTTTTGTAAGAAAATGTGCACATACAGACACACACACAGAGACAATTTCACTTATATATATATATATATATATATATATATATATATATATATATATATATATATATATATATACTATAGAGAAGTACCCGTCGTTGACTGGGTTCGAAATAGCCTACAGAAAATGGACTGTGATTGATGAAAGTATAATAGGTTATGAAAAGGAGGGGTTTGTAACGATATAGGTTTTGATACTCAAAAATTTTACCCTAAGCAAAATATGATGAAAGTAAATATAATTTTCGCGAAAATATATTTTTTATATCAACTTTGATTTCATTCGTAGCCAAGAGTTACCAACAAAATGACGTTTCATTATAAAGAGAAAATGTTATATATATAATAATATAAATATACAAGAAATAAATGTTACCATAGTCAATAAAAGTTACTTTATGGTAGGAAAGTTCATTGGTTTGTATTTTTTTTTTTAATTTACGAACCGGTTTAAAAAAAATCAAAATGACAGCGACTTTGAAATGGAGAGCCCCGTTTTCAATTTGAAGGAGGGGTACCTGAGCATTCTGTATTAACCATTTAAGAGAGTTCCGTCAACGTAAGGAATATTTATAAACATATTTTAATGTTTTCCGTTATTTTGTGCTTGAGGAATATTCGATTATGGCAGGTGTAGTTTATATAAAAATTCATTTAAGTAGTTATCTCCTCAAATTTCGTTTTAATTTCGGTTCGCTGAACTTATTTTAAGTAAAGAGCATTAAACACAATTTCAGAACAAAAAATACATGAACTGAACTTTTATTGACATTTATTTCTTGTATATTTATATTTTCGGGTAGTCGTTTGTCGGTTTTTCTGCTAAACACTCTTACTAAATAATATCTACGAAATATCGAAAAACAAAGAAACAAAAACAGTTTTGAAAAATAATGAAGCTTTACTTAGTTTAGTAAAATAATCCGAAACAGCAAAATGAGATATTAAAAAAGTAAAGACGTAATTACTTTAGTTTTTTGAAGAAAAGAATCGATATAAATATGAAATAAAAGAGAATGACGCCCTTTCAAAACAGAATAGCTTCGTTTCTGTTTTACAGTATTGAACGGTGTAGTACTACGCGATCGGATTCAGGGTTGTACTATTGTAATGTAAAGAACACGCAGAAAGGGTTGTAATAAACTGAATTCCTTCTAGTACACTGACATAACATATAAATAAAAATAAAAAGGTTATGTAAATGTTTTTAAAAAGACACGTAATCACGTAAGCAGGATTTTTCCTTCTTTTGATACGATAACAAGTAACGTTCTTAATATTTTTATTTATCTATTTATCTATTTTCGAAAGAGTGGCAGGTGCAAGTGGAGAAGGAAAAAACAGAGTTATGCAAAATTTGTGTCGATAATTGTCTAAAGTTCTGACTTTTTTCTTTAGCTTTTACTTTAATAAGAACGTGAATTTATGAGGTGAATTTATTCGACACAATATGATTCAACTAAAAAAATAATAATGTTCTCTTCTGTCAATTTGGTACCCCCAAATGGAGAGCAGCATATATATTGTTTTTAAGATATGTTTTAAATTCTGGGGAAAAAAACAACATATAGACACATATATTCGAATTAAGAATTTATGGTTTGACAAAGGAATTTATAGAAGGGGTTATATTAATTTCCTTAATCCGTGGATTTTCAATAATGAGTCATATCATCAGAGGAATTGAAATATGGTTAGCTAAATGTTCAGCTGTGAATAGACACTTATTTTGCTTTTCAGCACAAATATTAAAAATAGTTTTTTTCTATGGTTGTTAATAATTATGAGATAATTATAGGAAGAGAGTATTTGATACAACCTGGGCAGTCCATTATAGGAAGGAGTAACAATGTCCTCCGGGGTTATTAATCCAGGTAGGCAAAGGATAGGTCCAGGGGAGAAGGTAGTATTTCCATATAGCAAAAAAGCGTATTGCTACTTATTGATTTTCAGAAAAGTATATGGGTCAGCCGTATTCGTTGGTACGTTGAGTGTGTATTGGTGTATTGTTACTTCAAGTAATATCTATCAGGATTTTCATCTGAATTCTACCAGTGTGCTTGTTTTTAAAATATAATTATCTACTGACACGTGTTTCGTCGTCTACGACTCAACAGAGTTGCTGAATCTAGCGAGATTCAAAATTGGTACCCCATGGAAAGAACATATATATATATATATATATATATATATATATATATATATATATATATATATATATATATATGTTCTTCGCATTCTAGCCATGATTTAAGTACAACTTTCAAAAAACTTATGAAGTTTAGGTTGGCAAAATATAGGAATTATCAGAGTAGCATAAAAATAGCAAATATGCATTGTAACGAATCATTAGTTGAAAAGAAATGAAAACGAAGATGTGCGTCAGGAATGAGATTAAAACTGAAATCCCTATAATACTGAAATCACGTAAAACTCTCGACCTTGAAGTTTGCTTTAGCGGCAGATGTAGGTTTTAAAATATGCAAGCGACGAAAACATTACGATGCGCTCAGCATCAAAGTCGGTTGTTGAGACAAGCAAATTTGTGATTGAAAAGAGGAGGATTATCAGAGTGTATCAGCTTGAAGAAAAATATTGAAGAATCCTAGACAAATCGGATAGATTTGATAAATAAAATCGGACATCAAAGAGATGTACAGATCTAGCCAATATATTGTAATGAAATGTAAAAATAATTTCGTGATTATTCCAGTAGATACGGCTGGTGACTTTGAAACTGACTAAGTAAATATATCTATAAATATATATAGTCTAAAGTAGTATCGAGTATTTTATAAGGAAAAATTAAATACGATGAAAACATATGCTATAGTTTATGTTTCTGAGTATACTATGTTCAACATATCGCAGACTTAGAATCTGAATAAGTTGGCATACTGTTAGAGAATTCTCAATAACATAAAAAAACTCAACTTTTTACCATTATATATAATGGTAAAAATTTAAATTTAAGGTATACTAGACTACACGTGACCCGTTGGCTCAGTATGTTATATTAGCTATGGAATTCATGTATGAGCGTGACACTTGTGACGTAAAGAAAATTTTTTGGGGGGACATAACAGAAACATTTCTATGAAAGTATATTAAAATTATAAAAGAATATAGATAGATTTCTATGAGTCGTTCTGTTTACTATTATTGATTATTTTTGAAAAAAATTGCAGTTACTGAATTATAAGTGGTTGGCCATACTATAGGTGCATGGAACAGATACCATAATACTTATTATAATTAAATTCAAATTTTGATATATCTGCTTTTTTTTACATCGTTCATTTCTGTATTACGTTTAAGTTATTTTAAGCCCCACTCATCCCATGTTAAATAATAATTTTGAAATAATGACGTTAATATTTCAGTGCGCAGGTGATGCGCGCATGCGCAACCGGATGTCGTAAACCGGAAAGTGGGTTATATACATCGTTACAAGATCATTTGTTTTATAATTATATAGATTGTATAATACAAAACGAGGAATCATCAGCTTTTTTAACATTTGGCTGTTTGATATTTAAAATAGAAGAGCTGTTTAATTCATGACTCTCTAGTAAAAAATAGGACTTTCCCAATATAAAAATGTAAACTTAATCTAGTTTTTCTTTCACTTATAAAACTTATAAAATAATAAAACATCCCACACACACATCGATTAAGCATCTCTCTCTCTCTCTCTCTCTATATATATATATATATATATATATATATATATGCATATATATATGTGTGTGTGTGTATGCTTATATATATGTATATATATATATACATATATATATACAAAATAAAATATGTATATATATATATATATATATATATTCAATAAAAAGTCATTGTCAGGCGGAAAACTACCTTGGATTTTACTCGAGGACATTCATTTAATGAAATAGAAAAACGAATAGAATGAAGAGTTAAGATAAATGGAGGAAAAGACAAAAAAAAAGGTTTAGAGACCTTTTTCTTAAAATTAAGAATCTAGGGCAGCATGATTGTTTCAAGAAACAACCCTACTTTAATAAATTATAATCAAGGTATCTTTTGTTACTTTAATTGTTACTTTAATTGTGTCTCGTTTGTAATTTGATCGAAATAATTAATCTGCCAATTAAAGGCCACATGGGGAAGGGGGAGATGAAAAGGAGCGATTATTTTTCAACTGTCTGCAATCTGTCTTCAAGTTAATGCATATAGATCCTTGATTTTATTTTATATCCAGTTTCGTTAAAGAAAATCTTAGTAAAATTTCTTGATAAAACATTAGCCTGAAGTAAAAAATAAGCATATAATTTCAAAGTCTTATTAAACCATGAGAAGCATGTGTTTTATCTATTAATAGGTCAATCTACTCCATAAATAGTGCATATTAGTTCGCAATATAAATAAAATAAAATAGTCTCAGTGTAAACAAGAATAACGATAAATAAGTTATAACCATATTATATATATATATATATACGTATATACATATATACATATATATATATATACAATTTAAAAGTCGTACTATACATTTTATTAAATTTAAGTTGAATATTATTATTGGAAGTTAATATATTATAGAACGTAATACTAGTGTCTAATGAACACTGATTAAATTTTATTTATTTATTAAAATTTTTTTTTACCTTGATGTATCATAAATAATATCAGTTTGTTTTATGTTTTAATCTTATATAATTGTGGTAGCTGGATTACATTTTTACAAAAATTAGGGTTAGGAGCATGTATAAAACAATTAATTATAGCGAGGGGCGTATTTATTGTAATACTAGCATTTCAGCGTGGCGTTGCCCGGATGTTTGGAGATGTATGTTGAGCAAACAAAAAGCTGTCATTTTTTTTTAATTTGACCCCTATTATGACCCCTTAACATTTATTGTGTTGGGATATAATCAAGTTATTTAGTTATATCCATGTCCAAGAAACCTATATCTTAAATTTCAAGTGTTTATACCCAAAATTGTCGGATGAGCTTGGTAGAGTTCTCAAAGGTTAAATCGTTGAACTTTGACCCCTTAACAGCCACATTTCTGGCCGAAACCCCATCACATAGATTTTCCCAAATCTCAGTACTCTGTATATCAAATTTCGAGTCTGTAGACTTAAAATTGACAGAGCTATTGCGTAGGGAAATGTACACAGACACATATACAGACACAAAACAGACACGTTCACTTTTATAGATATACTAGCATTTCAGCCTGGCGTTGCCCGGGTTTTGTGAGGTGTATGTTGAGCAACAAAAAACCGCGGTCAATTTTTTTAACTTTGACCCCTATTATGACCCCTTAACATGTATTGTTTGTGGCTAAAATCAAGTCATTAAGTTATATCCATGCCCAAAGATCCCATATCTTAAATTTCCAGTGTTTATATCCAAAATTGTAAGACGAATTTAGTAGAGTTCTCAAAAATAAAATCGTTGAACTTTGATCCCTTAACAGCCAAAGTTCTGGCCGAAAACCGATCACAAAGATTTTCCCAAATCTCAGTACCCTGTATATCAAATTTCGAGTCTGTAGACTGAAAATTAATAGAGTTATTGCGAAGGAAAATGTACACGGACACACACACAGATATACAGACACACACATACACGTTCACTTTTATAGATGTATACATAGATAAAGAGAAATGTTTACTATGAACTATATGTCAGACATCTCTATTTGTTTAATCATAAATTAATTATAAAATAAAGTCTACGGTGTAAAACTCTTACAAAATGATTAGGTTAGTTTATAAATTTTAAAACTTTAGTAAGTTCGGAGAATAATACGCATCTGCTGCAAAGGCCAAAGATGAAGGGTTACATGGAAACAAGAACATTGAAGCTGCCTATCTAAAAGTCCGCTATTCCCTCCTACCATTGCTTAATCATCAACTCCCTCCCCCAAAGAGAGTTATGCCAAACAGCCAAGAAGGGTCAAAGAGGATGGAAAGACCAAAGACAGTGTGCTGACCAGACTTCTGCTGGACAAGTACGAAAAGAACTGGGAACTTGGGGAGGCTTATTGCCACTCAAGTACCAGGGAAGAACAATGACCGCTGCCAGCAAGAAATCAATAAAAAACGGTTGTTGCGATAATGCAAATTGATTTGCAAATGTTAGCGGAAGAAGTGGATAGTACTGGGAATCTGAGGAGACTCATTGTCACTCAAATTCCAGAGAACGCTACAAGTTGGCTTCAAGGAGAGATCTTTGATAACCTGTGTGAAAGCTCATTTGAGCCAATAATAATAAGTGTTAAACAGCGTTTAGGTTTTGTAGAGTAATTGTGGTGTGCCAATAAGGGTATATATATATATATATATATATATATATATATATATATATATATATATGTCTGTGTGTGTATACTAGCAAATGTACCAGTCGTTGACTAGGTTCAAAAACAGCCTACAGAAAATTGACTCTGATTTATGAAAGTATGATAGGTTATGAAAAGGAAGGGTTGTAAAGAGATAGCTTCGAATTTGGGGGTATCAAAACCAAAGCAAAATATGATGAAAGTAAAAACAATATGGATAAAGCCCATAGTGTATTATACCATACCTGGTCACACTGAAACATTTATCATAATATTCAGTGGATCTATATTAAAAAACTTGTAAAATGTGTGACATATTTCCATTCTATGGAGGTCAGGCGCGAACGAACACCCCATAATTTTATTATACCATATTTATTCAAACTGAAACATAATTATCAAAGTATACTTACGCAGATAGATATGAAATGTCTTTATTAAAGTGTGTGGCTATTTCCATTCTATGGTGGCCAGGCGCGAACGCAGATCCCACAATTTTTTGTCATACCATCCCTATTTAAGTTAAAACATACTTATCAAAGTATTAC
This sequence comes from Euprymna scolopes, assembly GCF_053919585.1. Taxonomy (NCBI): domain Eukaryota; kingdom Metazoa; phylum Mollusca; class Cephalopoda; order Sepiida; family Sepiolidae; genus Euprymna; species Euprymna scolopes. The sequence continues at coordinate 93,538,435 of NC_136486.1, read as the reverse complement.
TATGCACATCTATATAAAAAAAAACTGGTAAACGTTTTTTTTTTATTTCCATACTTTGTGGTCGAGGCGCGTACGCAGACCCCACAATTTTAATGAATCATTATTATGCCAGATCTAACATACCCATTCCTGTGTCTCGATACATCTTCTATCATTATATGTGATCAGTTTTCTATAATAGTCAACCATATAGGAGCCTATTCGTGACCAGACACACACAGACGTTCAGCTTATATATATATCCCGTTTAAATTATATATATATATATAATTTAAACGGGATTAGAACAGTAGTCCAAAGAACAGAGTGTATTTCAATTTTAATGATTTTTAGGCTATCTTCTAACAAATCTATATTTAACAAAAATGAAAAATATTACAATGAAGCCCTTAAAAACTCAGGATACAAATCACAAATTAAATTCATAGATACAAGTGATAGAAACATAAACTGCATTGAAAATAAACCTACTAAGAGCATAATAACTTATAATATGGCCATGTCATCCCATATACGAGTAAAAATAAATGACCAAAAAGCAAGACAAACAAAATCAAAGCGAAAATATTAGATACTAACACAAATAAACAGCAAACCAAAGCCCGTAAACGTAAAAACAGACATATGGAGACCCTAGTGTTCAATGCTCCATATTCCAAAAATCTTGAAACAAACATAGCCAGAGAATTCTTTAAAATATTGGATAAAAACTTTAAATCCCCTCATAGATACAGTAAAATCTTTAATAAGAACACAATCAAAATGTCTTACTCAACTATGCCAAACCTTCATAAAAAAATAATTAGTCCTAACAATAAAAAATGAATAAGATACAAAAATACAAATATACAAAATATAGCAGGCGGTGACTGTAGAAGAAAAAATATATGCCCTCTAAAAGGCTCATGCAAAATAAAAAATGTAGTCTATAGCTGCGCAGTATCACAACCCCAACTTTAAATGAATTTAACAGCAACAATAACTCGACCACCCGATTAAATAACTGCACCAACTTTAACCAATCTACCAATCAAATACTGACCAAACCACCATATACCAATGCAACCCTAATCTATCTGAAACATAATTACATTAAACAAGACGCAATCTACTTTGGTTCCACATCTGGACTTATTAAGCATAGAATTTCCACCCATAAATATTCCTTTAAAAACACTCCCTGTTGAACCAAACCACCCTATCCAAGCTTATTTGACGACTCAAACATAAGAATATTTCATTCAATTTGAAATGGCAAATAATAGGACCATATACACCAGGAGATAGATTCTGTGCATTTGTACACAAGAGACCCTAAAGATTTTAATATATGACGATATCAAAAATAGAACCACCCTCCTAAATTCAAGAGAGGAACTTATTTCCGCATTCAGTCATAAACGTTGTTTTAAATTTAACAAATATAAACCACCATAAGTCATTAAAAATTCTACTTATTAATATTCAATCTTGAATTGATAAAAAATGTTACTTATTAATATTCTATTTTGATAAAAAATTTTGATCATCAATCTTAATTATTAATATTAGTTTATCTGATATATGTACCATTATTGTATATTATTTAAATATCTAAAGGACCTTAACTTATACTATATTTATTAATTTCAATAAATAAATTATTAAATACTAAATTCAATAAGTTCAAAATCGATTATAACATAAATGGAATAAACAATATTTATCTCCCTTTGATTATTTAATTAAAGAAATAAAATTATCTTACCCCCCTTTTTTTTTAAATATTTGCTTAATTTTAATTAAAGCGTTTACAAAAATATTCTAACCGATATAAAATTTTCTATGGACGTTCTTTTTGAAAATTCAACATTTCATGCATTTATAAGCTACAATCAACATACAAATGAATGTTTTGACGATAATTACGGTTTTCAAAAGGTGAAGAATTAAAAGGTATATATATATATATATATATATATATATATATATATATATATATATATATATATATATGTATATATGCATATGTATATATAATTCTTAACTTTTATTAAAAATATATTATTATAACCTTATATTTAAACAAAATTCAGATGTATAATTTTATTCTATTTTTATTTTTTATCCTCAACACATATTAATTTGCTTATCAAGTAAATATTTTCCTTTTTATTTTAATTTTTTCCAGATAAATCTGCCCTACTTTAAAATGCTAGATTTATTTATGGTGTTTTTTACATATATTAAAAAAAAACACTCAATATTTTTGCTGATGAGGAGACTTTGTTTAAAAATACTATATGTCAAAATTATTGTCCGTGGCTTAACGTCTATTACAATAAAAACATCGTTTCCGAAAATTATTTCCTCTGTTGTTGTTCCTTCTTATGAAACAGATTTTTAATTTTTAATTCTAATTTGAATTTTTAATTGTCAATCACATTACTAAATATATATATATATATATATATATATATATATATATATATATATATATATATATTGAGAAATCAAATGAAATGGGTTAATGTTGTATTGTATTATTCAGATCGGAAACAAATTGAGGTTCATTGTTGGTAAAAAAAACAGTGATAATTAAAAGGTTTTGTTGTAAAAACACTTTTAGTTTATAAAACAAGGTTTAGCTTGCTGATGTGTTTCTTGTTTTGTTTTGTTTTTTTGTTTTGTTTTTTTTTTTTTTTGTCGTTTCGTTCATCAGGGAGCGTTTTTTATTGGTAACTTATCCTTATCTTTAACTTTCCTAATTTATAAAAATATAAAAAAGTCAGTTAAGGGAGAAACATATTTTAGCTTTTATTCGAGAATTCCACCAAACAGGTGGTGTTCAATTTTGTTTAATTAGTTCATTTTAATATGTAAAAAGTGATGTTTTATCTTTATTTTGGCTTCCAAAAGGAACATTTATGGCCTGATAACCTTTCCCGATTAACGTATAACTATGGCGTTCAGTTAGTGATTGTTGATCATCCCTGCCAGCCAGAGCGAGGGGCATCTCTAACTGGAAATTTATTTTTCGGAATCAAAAACAAACATTTCAGACAAGGAAGTTCTTTAACGGCATCAAGCTTAGACACTTGGTATTACTTCGTGCAGGTTTTGTACTGCTTTTTCTTTGTAATAAAATAGCATCCGATGCTATTAGCGTTCTGTGCGATTTTCCATTTGCTTATTGGTTTATTACACCCTTATGTCAATATACACGTTAGAACAAAAAAAGGATCTGAAAAGTATTCACGTAAAACCAGCTTAGTTGACTCTACAGAAGACATTAAAACAAATAAGTGAACGTTTGGGTCAACCTATTATTAATTTCAGTCTAAAACCTTGTGTTAGAAAATTGTAAATACAGGATGCATCTGCACGTCACAAAAGTTCACGTGACAGAAATCAGATGACCCCAGTATTAATGGAAGTGTCCATCAGGGGTCAATCCTGGGCCCAACTCTCTTCCTGATCTATATCAATGATCTCCCAAAACACATACTTAAATCATTCGTTGATATCTATACTGATGACACGACCATCTACAGCAACACATCTAAGGCCGTAAATGACAAAGTTCTCTTTGATTCTCTTTCCTCTGATCTTGAGCGCACGGTACAGTGGGGGAAGAGGTGGGTGGTTACTTTTAATACATCTAAAACCAAGCTCCAATCTTTACATCATCAACGATCTGATCCCCACCTGGCATCAATTGAGATGGATGGCTCTCGTCTCTGGAAGGCTCCATCTTTTGATAAGCTTTTGGGATTGACCTTTACTCGTGACCTGAAATAGAACACGTACATCAAGTCTGTTGCCAAGGTCACTTAGAAAATGGTAAGATCCTTCTACCGTTCCAGAAGATATCTCACTGCTGATGCAATTCTCTATCTATATAAAAGCCAAGTACGTCCAAGGATGGAGTACTGCTGCCACATCTGGGTAGGAGCTGCTAAAAACAGTCTATCCTGCCTCGACAGAGTACAAAATAGACTTCGTGGCTTAGTGGGGGATGCCCTTTTTTTCTTCCCTGCAACCTGTCTCCCAGCGCCTGTCTTTGATTAATCGTTACTTCTATGGCAAGTGCTCGACTGAACTCCAATCTCTGGCCCCCCTCGCTAATCTTTCACGATAAACACCAGTCTAGCTGAAACCATTGTCAAAAATTTTCTCAACTCTTTATATGTGCCTAAATCAAAACGTAGATTCCATGAACAAAGCTTCTTTCTTAGAACTGCACGCCTGTGGAACTCTCTTCCGTTTGCCTGTTTCCCATCAGACTACAACTTAGATGTCTTCAAGTCCAACATAACCAAATTACTGATGAATCGTCCCCTCAAGTAAGACACTTTATCAAATCTCCAATACTAACGATTACTACGATATTATCCCATTGATTACTGTACACGCAATAACCCTTATCCCCGAGTTGTTTTGGGCCTTGATAATTGGCGACTTCCATGTAAAAAAATATTTTCAGATTTTTTTTTCAAACATTGAATGAATTTACCAATCATAAACATCACGCATCTAACGAACGTCGTATTTGTTCATTATCCGAATGCATAACTAGGAGTAACATTACTCAGTAAGCGCTAATTCTCACAAGATTTTTCGATTTGCATAATAAGAAACTCTCAATACAAGACAGTGTTTATGTTACAATATTTAGATTTCTGAAGTCCAAATAGCAACACTGTACTACATCCTCATTATTAAACTGAAAGATTTGCATAATAAATGGAAATTACTGAAAAAGAACTGTTCCAGGATTACAAATACTCAGAAAGCTAAAGAAGCTGAATTTGCAGAGTAACTTGATGAATTTTTCGATGTTGCACATGAGTATGATCAAGATTGATGAAGACAAAAAATTTCTCATGAGTAAGTCAGAGGAGTTTGCATGGGCCCTGCTGATTCAAAGTTACATAGGGTTGATGGTAGACGTCTGGAGAGAAAACATTTTGCAGAAATGAGAATGCAGGTAGAGGAACAATTGAAGAGTGATTTGGCTTTAGTCAGCATCGCAAGATATAGTGATGAAAGTCCCATTCGGATGATGCGGAAAGAATAGATTTACAGGTACAATATTCCAGTCACTCCTTAACAAGCAGAAAACATCAGAAAATGTCATAACAGCAAAACTTTCAGCTGCTCCTGACAGAACAAACTCTGCAGAAGAATTTGGTTACAATCCCAGTGAGCTAGCGCTGAGTAAAGAAACTACAAGACAAGCTCGACGACATCACCGTAAAATGACAGCCTAGTAAATAAAGAGAGGCTTTTTGCCTACTGGAACTAAGAAAGTTTACAAATTGGCAGTGATTTCATCAGGAGACGGGGTTATGAAAATACCTCGTGTTCTTCAATTGACAAGCGGATCTGGTGAAGCCCAAGCAGATTCTGTTTTCTGTGTTCTTAATGAATAGAATGTTACATGCGGAGTTACATCAATGTCATTTGAGACAACTGCTAGCCACACAAGCAAGAATTCTAGTGATATAGCAGCCAGGTGATGATTACAAATTACAGTTGGTCCTATTATTTCTTGGGGATCAGCAACTGTCAATCTTGGGAATACGTTAATCAGGTGCTTATCATCGAGCTAGATGAATAGAAAAAGTCATCTAAAAATATACTTCGTTCAGGTTGTTTTAAAAACTAATTAGATGGATTGCAGCAGTTCAATTTGTTTGTTGTCAAATATATTTACAGGCCTGGTTTACTTGCTTTTCTAGAGCTAGTGTTCCACGAAATGATTTATTCTATCACAGAAACATCAGGATTACAGTAATCAACAAGGTTGTTTCCAATGCAGTATGTTTACATGTCACTGATGGTATCTTAATGAAAACCTTGTTGGTTTAGCATTTTTCAAGTCAAGTTAGATATGAAATAAAACAGTTGATGGTTGTCAAACTGAGTTACGAAGCTCAGCCTAATCCAGGACGAAAATGATGCCTGAATCAATCTTGAAACTGGATCTTCAAGAATATGTCACCTGCAGCACAAAGGAGTTCGTTGCTGCACTTGGAATATCATACGAGTTTCTGAAATTTCTTCCAGCAAAATGGCAATCTAAACCGGGTTAAGCTAATTGTGTTATAATTGTAAGGTAACTCAACGTGGTAAATGATGCAGCAGAACGTAGATTGGACTTTATCTAAGATTTAAACTCATCAATTACCTGCCAAGAGGACCAAAAGCAGTACTTGTTGCAAGTCATTGAAAAGCACAGGCTGGAGTTTACCGATTCTCGAAAATGTGTACTGACCGTTGATCGTTCTGAACATTTTGAATGAAAACATTTTTCTTAACAGCATTTCTCTTATAATGCAATATACTTTATGTATAGTTTTATATAGCTTTTTTTAAATTCTATATAAACTATATCTATTATAAAGAAGAATTCTTACGAATTCCTGTGTTATTTACGCATATATTACATCATATATAGTACATTGATACAAAATCCAGAAAATGATTGAGTGGGGCCAGTTGATAATATAAAACTATTGAAACATGGTTTTGCTATTAATTACATACATTAATAGGAACAATATTAAGGGGTAAGATTTTACAATTTTACAAATTTGTTTTTCATTGGCACCATAATATATATATATATATATATATATATATATATATATATATATACATATATATATGTATATATACATATATATATATATATATATATATATATATATATATACTGCGTATCATATTATTAAGGAGGTTACATTTTTTTCAATACTTAAGAAACGAACGAATAAAAATCCATAAAACTTTGTGAAGGTGCTTACAATACTATTCAGCTACTCCAGTCAGAAAATAAACGTATTTAAAGCAGTATTAGCGAGACTATTGCAGAAGATAGGAATATCTGTTGATTTCAGTGTGTCAAATTATTAATGAGGTTGAGAAATACATAATATACCCATAACTTGTTTATTGAAATAATTTTCAAACATTAAATGAACTAGGAAAAATGCTTAGGACGATAAATATAAAATAACTACATAGCAACTTCTACGTTGACATAATTAGTAGGAGATATGCGATCCTTTTTTATGAATGACTTGTAAAAACGTCAGTCCACAGAATTAGTCAAATTTGTGATTTCGTCAACAGTTACTCCTAGCGATACCTTTTGGAAATTATCCCACAACTCATCTTTGCTCTTAAAGTGGCATCCTCTTGCATAAAGACGTCGCTTCATGATACTCCAAAGGTTTTCAATTGGGTTCAAATCTGGTTAATTCGTAGGCCACATTATCTTCAGCAGCCCAGAGAAACCCAGTTGTTGCAAATACTCTTTGCTTTTGTTTGCTGCATGCGAGGGAGCATTGCCCTGCATAAAACCATGGTACTTCTGTACGTCAACCTTTGCTTATTCAGCTATGGTTCAAAGCGCTTCTATCAGAAAAGCTACGTAAGAATTTGACGGCATTTTTACGCCTTTTGGGACTCTCCATGGGCCAACTAAATACTTCCGATAATCCCATCCCAGATCATTATCAAACAACATCCTTTTTGGCGCCTTAAACGCTGATGAAAATGTCATCCATCTAGGACTTACCCCTTGCTTCAGCCATCAGGGCCATCAGGAGTGACACGCACTTCATTCGTGGACAAAACTTTGGAAAAATCCGTTTTCATGCTGTCCTCCTTCCATTTCAATCGGTTTTTGTATATGATGTTGTTTTAATGGAGGCTTAGTCACATGCTTAACAGACTTTGCTACTTCTTTCAGAAGGCGACATCGAGTACTTTGAGACATTCTTCAATCCATCTTTCTTAAAGATGTCTTAACTTGTCTACCCAGGGTGCTTAACAACTTCATGTTTAATTTGAAATAAAAAGCAGCGTGAAACAACTCTAGATTTACCTTTATCAACTCTCCTACGTGACGTTGTAGGGTCCGTAACAAAGTTCTTCACAATTTGACTGTACCTTCCTATAATTTTCGATATTTCGAGGGTAGTTTTACCTTTTGCTAGCTGTTCTGTAATAGTACTCTTTTCAGAACTACTCAAACCACATTTACGACCCATTTTATTGACGAAACAAACTGTCTTGTTAATAATTTAACACACCTCAAATACCATGGATTCAGCAATTACGATGACATGTTGTTTACATTACTCGGAACAGTACGAAAATTTCACAATACGAGCAGCTCAGCATTGCCAACGTTTCCGAAAGTTTTGATACGAAACTACCGGTAAGTTTCTGAAACTGGTAAAAAAATGTTATCTCGTTAATAATTTGACACGCCGTGTATATATATATATATATATATATATATATATATATATAGCCTCTTTAATCCCATAAATAAAAGCCTGTCTTTCAAAAACAATGAATATATATATATATATATATATATATATATATATATATATATATATATATATATACATATATATATATATATCGCTGCTAAAAAAGAACTGAGGAGAGAAGGGGAGCCAGTTAGAATAATGCGAAATTTTATTATTGTTTTAAAAAGAGACCATCATTCGAGAGAGAGAGAGAGAGAGAGAGAGAGAGAGAGAGAGAGAGAGAGAGGCGGAAGTCATATTCCACACTTTGTTAATGATGCTTAATCAAAATATTATGCTAGCTAGCTAATATATATTATTTTTATATAAATATTCTCCCTTGAAATTTTTAAAAAAATTTTCTGTAATTTATTCTTTTTAATTAAATTATTTCAATTATTACTGCTTATAGAAAGGAAACTTTTGTATATATCAAGGGGTACAAGTAATAGTAAGTAACAATAATTAATTAATTACAGACAGTTAAAAAAAAGAAGTTATACAAATTAAACAGAATTTGACTGTCTCTGTGAGTTTCTCTTTAGTACCATATATACGTATTTCAAAGGAATAGTTGTTTTTAAAAAGATGATGGATGTGAAAAATATCCACATTTGCTAGTTATATACATATGAGTATAGTTTTTTTTATTCATACTGACATTCACATTGAAAGCTTATTTTCTGTCATATTAAAAGTTACAATAATAAACGGCATAATCACGTTTGACACACCGGTTCCCGTCAGATTACCGAAGTTAAGCAACGATGAGCTGGACAGTATCATATTGGTGACCATTTAGTACTTCCAGGTGCTGTATGCGTTCTTCGCTAGCTCGGCATTATTTTCAGTCGTCCAGGACTCAAGCAGTGCCGATTCAGGAGGGGTGTGGTTAGGATTACGCAACCTTTGTTACACAATTACAAGCGCAGCTGCTCTTACAAGGGGTATCCTTTGTCTTTCGAGACTGAACGGAGGCATCTTAATAACAACGTATTAATATACTCAGTCATGGATATGCGAACAACTTGTTTACTAATTTGAATATTCCTTTGAAAAAACGAGCGTTCATTAATTACTTATTGATTTTTGTGGTTTCATTTAAGTAGTACCTTAATTCTATTTTTGCTTAGTTTCTCCATTGGGCAAGGTTACGTAGGATTTCTGATGAAAACCTTTTAAATAGAAGACGGACATGTTGTTGTTTTATTATATATATATATATATATATATATATATATATATATATATATATGAGGACATTTACCGAGAGAATACAAAGCTTAACTAGTTGTTTTGGAGCTTATGTAGAAGTCAATAAAAAGAGAAAATGAAGGTATAAAAGCTACATAGTAATATATATATATATATGTGTGGGGGGGGGTAGATGTATTCATTTATTTGATAAAGGTATATATCAATTAGGGGTGTTGGGTTATTAGAAACTTTTTCAAATTCGTTTTATAATAATAAATACGAAATCTGTATTAATAAACACAATAAATGTTAGCGTATTTTACGACTTGATTACTACACTACTACATATGGGGTACAATATATTAATCAACACAGAATCTGTATAAATTAAAATATTATAATAAAGCTTACTTAATGACGGGTCATCGCTTGGCGGTCTACTCCTAATTATATTCACACACTCATATATATATATATATATATATATATATATATATATATATATATATATATGTGTTTGTGTGAATATATATATATATATGTATATATATATATATATATATATATATAATTATAGCCATATACAATTTATTTGAAATATGATATAAATATATAAACTGTTTCGCTGTATCACAATCTGTCACTTAAATGAGAGGTTATTATATATTTGAATTGATGCACTTGTTTTAATATTTAGTCCACTTACACTTGGAAATCATTCCATTTATTAACTAGGAAAAAGCATTCCATTCTTATGAAGAAGAGGCACTTTTCAGTATTCGCCGTAACTGGTGTTTAGAAAAATCGCTTGTCTATTATTATATACAGTGATGTAAATCGAATATTTTGCAAAGTGTATTCCATTCCAAATTAATAGGGAATAGTGGTCATATAGCAAGAATGGTTTTATACGAATAAAATCTTTGGATGGATAAATAACGCATACAGATATATATGTACAATAACGCGGCAAATTGAAATACAAAACTGTTCATTTTAACTTGCGGCCGACATTGTGTTACTTTTTTCAAATTCAATTTTATTTCTTGGTTTAATATTCAATCTTCCTTACCTATCTCTCGATAGCTACGTCGATGGGAGACGTCGCCGGAGCGGTAAAAATTTTGATTTCGATTCTAGCTGATGGCAACCAAATCACATTTTAAATCACTACTATATATTAGGTGCCATATAATAAAGAATAATAAATACGAAATATTTATGAATCAAAATATATTCAAGCATATTCTACAACTCCGTAATGCCTGACGCCCCTTAATATTCAAGAAAAAAAACCTAAAAAACAAAAAATATCTGCAAAATAAGAACCGTGCTATCGTTGAAATAATCTTTTGAAAAAGTTTCTGATTTTTTTCTTGCGCAAACACTGGTGGATTATTAGAATTAATGATATATTATTTCTATTGCAATAAGAAATAATTAGAAAAATAAAACTCATATTTTTTTTTGTTGTTACGAAGAAAAATACAATAAATAATTGCGAGATAACTACTACGAAACTTTAGGAAAAGTCAAATTAAAATCAAGAAGAACGAAACAATCATTGAGTAGTAAGATTCATTAATAAGGATAGAGTATTGCTATCACATCTGGGCAGGAAGACCTGATCTTGTCTTGACAGACTCCAGAATAGACTTCGTAGTCTAGTGTGGGGGGCTTTTCTCTTCCCTACAACCTCTTTCCCACAGAAGAGACGTTGCGAGCTCGTCTCTTTTTTTTTAGTTATTTTCATGGCATGTGCTCGTCTGAGCTCCAATCAATGGTCCCCCCTCGCCAAACATTTACGAGAAACCCTCGTTTGGCTGAAAACATTATCAATAATTTCCTCACCTCTTTATCTATGCCTAAGATTCCATAAACAAAGCCCCGTTCTTAGAATTGCACAACTGTGGCACTCTCTTCCGTTTACCGCTTTCTAGCTGACTACAATATGGAGGTCTGCAAGTCTTGGAACTGTTGGAAACCGGATGTGTAATAATATAGTCCTGGTGATTAATTGCGTCATTACATAGACTCTTTCCGCTAATATGGATAACGATTGCAAGAGAGTCGTTATGACAAATCTAGTGACAGACTCTTGTGGCACATGCCTTCCGTACTTTCTGCAAATACATACATTTAAGAAAAAACATGTGTTTTAATGATAAACTGCTTCGAGTATTTCCGTGATTTATTCAAAATTCTTTGCCGACATTTTGTACTGACTATATAAGTGCTAAAACCTCTCGATACGCATACATGACAAGTAGAGAATTAATTTGATTAAATTTACTGGCAATTTGAAAAGTATGCCTGAAAAAGGTTAGAGAAGAAAACGGTCAGAAACATTGATAGCAGCAAATTTAAGAAAATAGGGCAAAACTTATCAATAATAATAGTTGTATTAGTTTCTGTATTGCAAGGAGAATGTTTAATAATGTTGTGAGAGTTAATTGCGATCTAAGTTTAGACACGAGCTCAACAGTGCATGATGACTGACATTTTGTTGCCCTTCATTCTTCGAAGATATAAATACAAAGGTTTACCTAGTATTTACCTGTCTAATTTGTAACCGCTACAAAATTGCTTTATCCTCAATTCTGCTTTGTTTTCTTTGATATTGATTTCAGCATTAGCTTTGTGTCACTCCTCGAAAGTGACCAATCAGTAATTTTGAAAAGGCGTCGTTAATACGACGTCAATGAGTTGACCGGCCATTCTAATAGTAGGCCTCTAAATATATAGTATTAGTGAAATATAGATTACAAATTCAAACCTATTATTTAAATTTGTGTACGCGTTGTTTCTGAGCAAGCTTTGGAACGGGAGGAAGAAAGGAATCTGTTTTTGTTTGCGCCTAAAATAAACTTGTTTGACGTCTAGAAGTTTATAGTGTATCTGCTTATATTTAACAACAGAATAAGTATCAGTTAATAGTTGTGCCATTGGAAACTTTGAATTGAAATCGGCGTTTCCAGAAAGAAAAATTTTGTCTCCACTTAAAAGTAATCGTCAATCCTAACCAGAGTTTTATCTTATCTTCTTCTCTCGCTCTGGTCGAGTCGTCTATCACACATTGGCGACTGCCAAGGCGTGCCCTGGCTAACAAGTATAAGCAACATAATAAAACAACTTAAAAGGAAAACGCAAACTCCGACACTTTCGATATATATTAGTTGTACTCTTTGTGTGTCTGGGGCACAATCGTGGGAAACTACACTCTAATCGCTTACGTTAATATCTTAGTTTTTCTATCGAGACGAATTCGTCATTCAGTTTCTCGATCTCTTGAAGCTCTCACAGACTGGTCCAAGCCTCGATATGCTTTCGACGGAATCAAACTCGCAACTGTCGTCAACTGTGTCCAATTGGCAACTGTCTTTAATTGATCTGTCTTAAAACGTCGCAAACACATTGACTTCCCTAACCCTCGTAAAACTCATTGCCACAAACCTACCGACATCCCAAAGCTAATACTAAAAATATACCGGCATTTTGTTCCTATTTAGCCCCACACTTTGAATCCCAACTCTACCTCAGCTTTTTTGTTTCTGCGTTCGTGAACAAACTCATATCCATTGTCTTTCCAACAATATCATTTCTTAATGCTTTGTATAACCAATAAACATATTTCCTTTCCTTTTGCTTTATTTCCTTTTTTCTCCCCTGCTTTCTAACACTTAGGAAGGGCGGTGGTGACCTTAAAAGTATCACAGTGTAACGGATCGACACAAAAGTCATTTGATACATTATAACAGTGAAATAAGCTATGCAGATCCAGTTTTTATTAATACAATATATATAAGTATGTTTATACGTTTAACATTGTATCGTGTCCTTACTTACGTCAGTGTAGAGCTTCCGTTTCGAATGACATTTGGGGAAATTTTGCACTATTTAGCTGTGTGTGTTAACTTTAATTCAAACATGCACATGTTGGATATTGTAAACGAACAATTTTGCAAAAGTTGTAATGACGCTAAAATTATTTTTATTTCGTTTCAAAATCTATTAGCATGCTCAACTTAATAATGCAGAAACTGCCTTAATATCCGAGATTATTTATTTCTTTTTTATTCCATATTAAATTATAAATACATGAAAAGATATCTTATGACACGGAACTTTCATTTGATCATTCGTCCGTTATGCCTCTGTTTTTCCTTCTCTGGGGAGTATAATGCAGTTTCGGTGGTCTCTCTCTTAATTGTAAAGTTTACAAAACAGTAAATAATGTTATAATGTTTTCATCTTATTTATCATATTGCCTGAAATACATATTCCATAATTATTTAAAAGTTAAATAGTTTATGATTATAATAGGCGTATACATCGTTATTATTGCGTTAGTGTCTATTTACTGATTTCATATTTATGTAAAATGTTAGACTTGTTTTTATTTTTAATATTTATTGGTTTATTCTTTTTTGGCGCCTTTCAATGAATGATTGAAGATGGAGAGACTTTTTTTTATATGAATGACCCAGAACATGGAAGATGTGTGATCTCCATATTAAATGACCTTGTGTCGCATCTCACATTTTCCAAGTCGGTATTGAATAGGGCTATGGCAACAGCATAATTCTTGTTTTTACTCTCAGGTATATATCCATTGATATCTTATATGTTTTTTATGTACAGTTATGTGGTTCTCGGTTGATCGTGTCTGTGTCGGATTTATACTCGAATGTAAAAACAACGAAAAGAATATGCTGTTGAACAACCCTTAGTAATGAATATGAATAATAGAAATCACAAAATTTAAATAACATTTATCGATTTTTTAATGAGAATTTATCATTCGTATTATTGGAATTCTTAGAACTAATGGCCTCATTTTGAGTGCACTTTTTTACACTGTTTTCTGATGATATAAGCTCCGGCCTTCTTCAGGTGTGTTTTTTCGAACTTGGAAATATTTTTATCGAACTCGGAAAGCTACACGGAATTTCCAAAAAATGCTTTTTTTTTTTTTACCCACATGTGTAGCAGGCTCTGGTTCTGTCAACCATGGTAAGGTAAGCGTTTTTAGTGATTGGTAATTGTATTTTGGGTGTCGCTGCCACTGAGGATTGAGCTTCAACATCCAGAACAGTGTACCATATAAACCAATTTTACGAAGTAATGTATTTACTACATAATCAGTCCTTGCAGACTACCTTACTAATATTCCTAGTGAACCAAGTGCAAAAGAGATCCAGACAATTGCACTTAAGGGAACAGCGAGGATACTAAAAAAAGCTCTCGGTTGGTTTCAGTAAAAAGCGGGGCAATGTTGGCAGCTGGTTTGGCTGCCCCATACCCAGCATTACAATCTTCAAAGGAAGAAAAATGAAAAAAAAAATCTAGTATGAATTTGACGAGCTGTGAACCTATTTGTTTTTCTTGCTTTATAATTTTCTTCTTGCTTCATATCATTATTTACTACTACATGGTATTACTATATCTCTTCAATTATATGAATGCCACTTTGTCTATGTGTGTGAGTTCATTCGTTATAGACTCCGAAACGGTTGAACAGATTTTCTTTAAAATGTGCAGAAGTTTACTGCATAAGGCTGAAGGTGATCTTAGTTGAGTTTACTCTCAGAATACTCCCGATAATTACCGATAATCGATAATCTAAACTGTTATTCTCTATTTATTTAACATCGGTAAAGCCATTTTTTACATGTCGTCGGTCAGCAGCAATGATAGAACCATGGACCGTGAAAATTCTAGCGTGGGTAAGTTGATAGCTTCTTTTTTTATTTTTTTATTTTGCATTACGTGGTCTGTAGGTTCAAACTCCGTACGTTAATTTCTTTTTTTTCTTTTATTTACTGCAAAGAATTTTATAAGACTTAAAAATTTACGTGTTTTTTTTTGGGGGGGGGTTGTTTTGTTTTTTTGCATCCCGTGGTCTGTACGTTCAAACTCCGCACGTAAATTTCTTAGTGTTTTGTTTTCGTTAACTGGAAAGAAGTTTACATGAAATAATTTTATACAATAAACAGTAGGCTCCCTAGAGTGCAATGTAGAATAACATATATTTTGGACTAAGTTACTGTGAAGGCATGTAAAGCTTCCCACCGGACGATTTCACAAATGTCGATTGCAATAAAATATAGGAGTGTGAAATATCCGTTGATCACCATTCAATCCCGGGCAACGTCAGAACTCCCTGCTAATATATATATATATATATATATATATATATATATATATATATATATATATATATATATATATATATATATACACTATAACACTATGATAAATCAACTTTTAGGATCGTTATTGTAAAATCATTTACACGTCTACTTTACCAACTTGTAAGATATGGCTACTTATGCCTCAGCGGCATTACTACTAAGTTACGGTATTCAAACAGTAAACAATGATATCACTCGGCATTTTTCTTTGCTCACAGGATAGTTACCCCAAATTTGCGCTTAAACAACTGGTCGATCCTGAAGCTTGTTGATACGCCTCCTTTTATCTTCCGAAACAGAGCGCTGAATTTTGATCCAAGAAGTTATTTAAATATATTTAATCATCTGATGCGTATTATTTATAATGAGGATTGAACGTTCATACTAAGATCCGATTGTAACTGCATGCGATAACTAAGAATCGGTTCAGAATTCCGTAACATTTCGGTGGAACGAGAACAACTTACTAGTGCGGATTTAATAAAGGTTTTTATTTGAAATAACTTACAGGTTCGCGAATAAGATTTCCAAGTTGGGAAAGATGCACGTGTAGAAAATAAGTGTTTACATCAGCTGAAAAGTTAAAACATTAGAATAGTGGTTCGAATAATGCAAATATTACAAATTATCAAACCTCATCTAAAAAAAGTCCGAAAAATAATTTAATATTTTACCTAACCAGCAGTTAGTATAGTGCATAGCTCAACGAGTGACATGATCCATCCTTTAATTATACTCCGAATAGTTACGTGCGTTCAGAAGTAGGGATTCGTGCGAAAACGTTCTAAATTTCGAATCCTTTTGAAAAATACACCTGTGTAGAATTGCTTCCTACTTAAAAATAGTCCGCTGTGAAGAATTCAGCTTTCGACTCTGGATTTTTTCTTCAAAATCTAGTCTTATTTTAGTTTAAATCCAGCAACAAATACCCATACTGACTCTACCCATCTAAGCCTTTTAAAACATTTCAAAATATATACTACTTAATACTTATGGATTCAGATTCACTAAAAATAGACTTTTTTTTTCTAAAAGCGCTATTACTTTTCTTTTGTTCTGATCTTGCTTTGAGTCTTAGGTATGTGGCGAGGCTCCAACCCTAACTCTTCGGATAGGTGAAGTTATTTCTAAGTTACCATTTTTCCCATGTTCACTGTACAAAATACCTGTAAGTACAATAGCCAACGAACCTTCAACATCTTACGAGAAGAGAATTTCTACTGTGTTGAAATCAAAGTGTTATATAGTAAAATCTATCATTTGAAGAGGAAAGTTTTCAGTAACACCTTGAGATAACGGTTGATCTTAACAAAGGAGTCGGCGAAATCACGTGACACAGGGAGATACATTTGTTTTTTTTTGGGGTTTTTTTTTGCGAAGCTTAAAGTAAAGTCGACATATCAAAGCGTCTGAATATCATGTGTGTGAGGAGGTATTGGGTGATGAAGCAAAATGTTGTTAGATATTACGATACAAACCTTCTGCGTGTATATCAATCACTCTATCTTTTCACCGCGCGCATGTAAATGATCTGTAACTTTAACATAATGGTCTTTCTCATTCTCTTTCTCTCCTCCCACCTCTCTGTCTCTCTCTCACTCTCTCTCTCTCTTTCTGTCTTTCTCGTTCTCTCTCTTCCTCTCACTATCTTTCTCTTTCTCTCTCTCTCTGATTTTATGTGATTTGCATTACTGACCAATCGACTTTCTGAAAAACAAAACATCAGAGTTCGAGTGATGATAAACAATCTGTGCTCCAGATAACGGATTTCTAAGATTATATACGCATCGGAACGTGAAAACCTAATTAAAGTATAAGGCCTACTAATACAAAATCGTTCAACCGTGTAATGATAGGGCATTATTAAACTGTTACTAATCTCACTAGAAAGAACAGCTTTTTGCAAACCATCAAATCGTTAATCGTTTTCTATGCAGAGGAAGAGCAGTAGTTGTTGATGCTTTCTAGATGATCGGCTTAATTGGTAGTGACTTCCTTGTGTAGAAATAGCAGCACTAATAAAAAATATTAGTAGTATTGGTAGTAATAGTAGTCATCATTGGGACACCTGTCGTGTTCTTTTTTTCTAATTGCAGTTTTGTTAATGGGAGCAATTAAAATGCATAACAATGACTCCATTATTTGCTCAACTGTATCGCTTAATTTTTATTTTACTTTAACAAGAAGTTCATTTACTTTATTGCAAAGTTTTATCATCAATGTAAGAGATATATGAGACCTTAAAATGACGTCTGTTCGTTTTAACATCGAATAAGAGAAACGAATCTATCGGACGATTTCGCAACCGCGACTTCCTGCAGCGCCGTAATTTCTTGTACAGTTTACCCTATTCTCAAACTTATCTTCTTAGGGAATTTTTCTTTTTTCTTATCTAATCTAATCTCACGTGGAAAATTGTGATTTAAAAACGCCCATGTCCACAATTAATATAACGTTCCATCGTGATATAGTTAGATTGTATTTTGCTTGCGGAAAAGGCTCGCCAGAAACGATACTAAAAAAGATTCTGTCAAATCTTGAAAATCTATTCATATATTCCTTTAATTATCTCTGAGATAAGCGCTATTTTAGTCAGATATGTCAATGTTGATTTGGCAACGGGCTCTCGTCACCCGACTTCAACAGAACTCATAGCATGAATTGCTTACCTATTATCAGAAACGATAATCACATGATTAGCATATATATAATATTGCTAACATGATTCACGCAAACTTTTTTACTTGAGTATGGCAGCAATTATTTATAATATATATTAGCATGTTACTGGTTTCGGCAAAGCCTATTGTCACTCCCCTGTTTCTTATTTATCCAGCTGTACAGAAAATATTCTGATTTGGAGAATAATCAGAAATACATTTGCAGCTATATAAATAACTCGACATGAACTTGCAAATTATGAGACAGCAACATCACACCGATTGAAATAGAATGTTTATGTTAGTTCGTCTTTCGATAAAATCTGTTGCATCTTCAATAACTGTTTTCTCAGATACTGGACTTTCATGTGACATGAAAATGTCGCACAAACGCATGTTCTCCCCACTCTATAATAAAGAGTAATATGTATATTTCTCTCGTTGTATTTGTGTTTATATATATATATATATATATATATATATATATATATATATATATATATATATATATATTGGATCGAACAAAAAATTTGATTGTTAATTTCAACTTACAGTCTTAATTTATTGTTCGATCCAATATTCCAAAAAACAATTTACAAATTCATTATTCCGTGGATTTCAAAGAATTCTATTCTTGCTATTCTTCTCATCAGACGACAGAAAGAAATCAGCAAATTATATTTGTAGCAATGCTAAAATTTGCTGGTTATGGCATTAAGTGAAACTGCAATTTATTATAGTAATAAATTGCAAAAATGTACATGTCCTTTAACAAAGTAACGAGTTAAATATTATAGATGTAGAAAATAATTAAAACGAACCGGTCATAAAATTGAAGCTTGCTTTAAGACTCTTTTCAAAGGTGATCCGTATGCGAAAATAAATTTTAATATATATAAATAGAGAGACTGCTATATTTTGTCACAAATCGTCAGTGAGATTAGATTAGTACCCACCCCAAACCAGGAACTGAAACTACAACCAAGTTGATAGCAATTCTCCCTCTAAGCCATGGGATCGGTACACAGGAATTGACCTTTCTAAATGTTCCATATTTTTGTTTCCCAAGAGCTTTACATTATGCTTAAGAAAATCAGGCGATATAATTTAGTTTTCTACCCAAAAAAGAATAAAGCTCTGTCAGAAAGGAGGATATAATGCATGGGAAGTTGTGTTCACCTGCCTCCATGAATGGCAAGGGTAAACAACATTTGGACCGTAGACTAAACAAAGGTTAGATTAACTAGTGTTGTCTCGAATAATCTCGCCATATGGTTCTGAGCAGTTAAGAGATAAATACGTTGTAGAAGTCAAAAAGTAATGCTAAATAGTTTGGTAAAGAATTTCGGAGAGAAAGTTTTAACCGACTGAAAACTAAGAAAATAAATAGAACAAAGAGAGAAAGATTGATGTTATGGCTGATGAGATGGGTGAGACAAATTTAAAGGCTGTGTAAGAAAATGAGAAAAGTGCATAAAAACATGTAATAAACGATTAATTTTATAACATAGCTGTTATGAAAACTGTCTAGTAAAGCATTAAATTTTATTACTAAAGGAAAATATACCCCGTTTACGTTTGGGAGAGTTACCGTTTGGGGTTATATTTTCATCCGCATAACTGTGTTACTGC
This sequence comes from Euprymna scolopes, assembly GCF_053919585.1. NCBI lineage: Eukaryota > Metazoa > Mollusca > Cephalopoda > Sepiida > Sepiolidae > Euprymna > Euprymna scolopes. Next base: position 93,518,440 of record NC_136486.1, on the reverse strand, counting down.
ATCACTGCACTTATGTGTAGCTAGACTAGCACTCATCCCAAGCTGAAAACCGAACCTACAACTATCTAGTGTATAGTCGCTGTTCCATCAGAAAAAAAAAATCTGTTAGTCGAATAATGAAAACGCAAATCAACTTTGATTTCATTGTTTTATTTGCTTTTTATAAGGATTTATACATTTTCACTAGCTTTTATCAAAAATATTTCACTCACTACAGCCTTTGATGTATCAAAATACAATGTCTCGCCTCCTCCTTCATCTCAATATAATAAATTTATGACAATTTAAACATATGATAAAGTAAAAACTGTGTTGGTTGTTTTTATTCATTATGTGATCAGATATTAATCGTGGTTTTCAACTCGAAATAGATTATGTATATTACTAGCTTTATAAAAAGCATTAAAAAGACCTTGCATTCGCTTTTGATCCATTCGGTGTAGATGAAAAATAGGAGGCATTACTTTTGGAAAGCTCCTCGTACGCTTTCTGTAATTTAAATATATAAGAAAAATATAGGTAAACAAACCCAATATTAATATATAATATATATCAGCGATACTCATCTATAGGACATCTGTTAGCAATAATAGGTTGATGCCTAGAAAACAGCGATGAGCTAAAAGACTCGGGCTTACATCTCTGAACAACATGTAAACATGTTTACTCGATTTTTAATTACTTATAAATATTACTTGTAGTATTTACTTCACGAATAACTAGGTGAGCGCCCGGAGTTACCCGGTCATAAAATAAGCTTAAATATCATATTTTTAATTCATGCAGATTTCGTATTTATTATTATAGCGTCAGTTCAATATTTCTTATCGTTAATATATTGTAACAAATGGCTAATAATAATTTCCAAAGTTTTTTTAAAAAATGGTTTTAGTGCCATCAACTAAAATCGAAACTAAATCATATAGCCCTCTAGCACTAGTCGTTATCGTTTACGCTATCGGCAAATTAATATATAATAAACTAAAATGAACCGGCTATAATGCAATCATTTGACATGCCTCTCGCGACTCTGTGGCCTTGCGTTTCGGAGGAGATGCAGTTTTGAAAAGTTTAAACAGACAGACAAACACATGGTTGGGTTTATAATTTAGATAATAACCGATCTCATTTCTCACAGCTTTTTGAATCCGGGCGAAACAATTACGGCGGAGACGTACTGCAGACAAATTGAGGAAATGCACCAGAATCTCCAACGTATGTGCCCAAGATTGGACAATATGAAGGAACAAATTCTCCTTCATGAAAACGCTCGCTCGCATGTTGCTCAACTTACTCTGCAGAAGCTGAACGAATTGGGCTAATCTATTAGTTGCCGTAGTCACATGACCTTTCGCCCACCGATTATCACTTTTTCAAGCATCTCAACAACTTCGTGCGCGAAAAATATTTCAAACGCCGAGATAATTACGAATCGGCCTTCACTGACTTCATCGCTTCAAGACCTTCTTATTCCTATGCTCATTGGATGGTAAACTTGTTTCTTGTTGGCAAAAAATGTGTCGATTCTAATGGTTTTTATTTCGATCGATAAAGTTTATTCTTTTGAAATTGAACGTCAAAACAACCTTATTTTTGATCCACCCTAATAAGTCACCGCGTGCTTTTAAACACAAAATGTGGACGCCAGAATTCCCAATATACGCACCACAAATGTGAAACTCTGGCGTCTTCGATTTGTTTTAAAAATGAACAAAACTAAACAATTCTTTCCATATCATAGATGTACACGTGCTTTCAAATATTGACTTCTGTGTTAACTTTAAATCAGTCATCTTGAAAATGTCTTAGAATGGAGACAAAACGTTAATAAACATAAAACACGTCTCGGTTACTTTTCTTTTATTATATATATATATATATATATATATATATATATATATATATATATATATATATTATAATTATCAAGCCCTTTTAGAATACTTAAGAATTGGTACTATCTGCGGATTTATAACTAAAGCACACAACCCAGCGCTTATGCAATGTTCGCGACTTCTACCTGTACAAATCCTCTTGACTTTCACAATGCATTCGCTTGAATTCAGCGTTTAATAGTTATTTATTCTACAGAATCCGTTGGTGGCACTGAGATAGAGGCTTAGCAAATGTAGCTTAAGGTTGCTCCGAATCTCTTGTCCGGCAGGAATTTTCATCTTTACACTGATGATTGTGTAAGCATGAAACACTAGTGTTTTTAGATATCAAAATAATTGTTATTTCCTTATATATATATTGTGAGAAAATAAAAATAAAAATAAAAATAAAAAAAGGAGATTGCTTACTTGGTGGCGCCGGCCTCGAGGGCGGAATTCTAATCTGAGTGGTTGAGAGAACGAGTCTCTTATAGACTTGGAGGAGTAGGGGGAGGCACTATTCTTCTGTTATAAAAGAATTGTGTCTCTGACTAGCACCAGTCCTGTTAACGACTTACTGGTGAACGGTTGGCACAAATTAGTTACTCGCTGCTCGCCATACTACAAAACTTGTTACTCGACCCAGTAGGGGGGGTCGCATAGGGCATCCTTTGCAACCCCTCGGAGCTTACGCTATCACCGGGTAATCTACTTTACCCTCTAAATAGTTTTTTTCCACATCTTGCAAAGGCTTTGCTGCTTACTCTTTCGTCGGTTAACTACTGTCATGAACGTCACGAAAGAGCAGCTCCTACGCAGAAGGGAGTCATTGACCCAGAAGATTCAGGGACGACTGAAGATGTGTCGTGATGGAGTTAGGCCATCGGCGTACTCATTCTTAAGGACGGAGATTCGACAATTCATTGTCGAGTTAGAGACTTGTATCACACAGCTGGAGTTAGGCTCCTTTGATGAGAGTACACCTGCCGAGATTGAGGGTGCTTGGCTGCCTCAACTAAAGGATTATTATGAAGACTTGGGCGATTTGGATCAAGCATACCGACAGCCAGAGCCCAGCCCTTACTCGGAATCTGCCTTTGAGTTCTCAAGGGCTTCTGCAACTACCGGGAGAGGTTCTTCCTTCATTGTTAAACCCCCACGTATACAGATCACAGGGCCTACATTTAGCGGACAGGAAATGGAGTCCGACCGCATGAGTTTCAGAAACTTCTTGACTAGGTTTGAGAACTGCGTGATCGGCATGGCCAATGATGCCGAGAGGTTGAACTTCTTGAAGTGTTCACTCTCAGACAGAGCCTTGAGGCTGGTAAATCACCTGAGTTGCACTGACACCAATTACCAGCAAGCCATGACTATACTGAAGAGGGAGTATCTGGACCTGGATGAAATCATTGACCAAATATTCCAGGATATTCTGGACTATGTACCAAAGAAAGGTGGAGCCCTTTTTGAGCTGGGGGACTTCGTTACCAGGACGGCATCGCTGTTGGAAGAGCTGGGGGATTCCTTTTCGTGTGACTTTTCTGTGGACGATTCTGGCGGAGCCAGACTGATGGCTAAGATTCTGTTTAGGAAATTTCCGATCGAACTGAAAGGCGAGATAATAGCGCTAACAAATAGACGGGTGCCACCTTTGTCCTCCATATTGAGGCTAACTGGAGAAGCAATAAAGAGATTGCAGATTAAGGGCGGTGTCTCCACTGAATTTACATCAACAGTAAGACAGAATACGTCTCAAAAGTTTGGTAGGGGAACGCTATTACTCCTTCTTTTCATGTGGATGTGAACAATGCAACTTCAACCGGGTATTCCCGCACGTTGCCACCCATTCTCTCAGTTACATTCTCTTGTGGACCAAAGACAGTGTCAGTGAATTGCCTACTGGACACGGGTAGCGGGCGGACATATCTGGCGGCAGATGTACTGAGAACTTTGTGCCCAATCGAAACCCTTGGTGTCAATTGTCAGCTGAGATTGTCTACCTTTCTAGGTGAGTGTCAGCGTGGGTTCACAGAGGTAGTCCTGGGAGTTGACTTGGGTTCTGGAAGGACTATGACATCTCCTGTCTTGGTAGCCGATGGTATGGACTTGTCGGTTCGAGTGGCCAACCTGGAATCTCTATTGCGTGTCTTTCAGGATGCAAAATATGCTTTGGCCGGCCAGTTTGAGACCGGAAAGGATTTAATACCGATCAAGGGAATAATTGGGTTAGACCTGATTGAACACCTGGACTCATTAAAGCTGACCCCGTGTTTGAATGGATGGGCCTTTGCAACCCCGCCTGGATTGGTCCCGTTTGGAGCAGTGGACTCTTTTTTACTTGGAAGATAAGCCCCTCTCTGAGGTTACTCACCTCTCGTTTAATTCGGTAATGGAACATACCCCCCAGGTCGATTCATCACATTTATGTTTTGTCCTTGAAACACAATCAACATACCTGGATCCCATGGCGGAGTGCTTTCCTGACAGTATGGTACAAAGAGGACTAGAACAAATGTTTACGTTGGAATCTCTGGGGCTTCCCAGTCAGGAGGACTTTTCTGATTACGATAAAGTTCAGAAGCGATTTGAGGAAACGGTAGAGCTTCGGGATGGAAGCTATTATGTGGAGCTCCCCTGGCATCACGATAGATTAGCCAGAGTCCCCTCTAATCATGCCACTTCCTTGCATGTTTTAGACCGGGTAGCAGCAAACTTGACTAAAAGAAAAATATATGATGAATATTTGGAGGTGTTTCGTCAGCAACAGGAGGACGGTATAATTGAAGAGATTTTTGTCTCCCCTCAGGAGTTCGACAAATATGTGTGGATACCACATAGACCAGTTTTCAAGTCGGACCCTACGGCAACTACCAGGATAAGACCAGTGTTCAACTGTAGTTTGAAGACAGGAGATGGATTATCGCTGAACGAAGCAGCATATTCTGGCGTTAACTTAACAGGGGACATCTTAAAGTTGTTGCTGGCCTTTAGAGCCAACAATTATGTGCTACTAGCAGACATTCGCCGAGCCTTCCTAATGATTCGGCTTAAGCTGGAGGCGGATAGGAACCGGTTTTGCTTTTTTCTTAAACAAGGAAATTGTTTGCGCTGCTTCCGCTATACCACCTTGATATTCGGGTTTACTTCCAGCCCATTTGTGTTGGGGTGCATCTTAAAATTGCATGCGGCAAAATACCCTCAAGATGCTTGCCGCAGAATGATGGAGGACCGGTTTTATGTGGATAACCTTGTGGTATCCGTGGCAGACGCGAGTGAGCTTACTACATTGTATTCCCTTGTTAGAGAGCGTTTGCTGGAAGGGGGATTTATTATCCAGTCATGCAACTCAAACAGTCAGGCGCTCCGCAATAGGATGAAGGAGGATGGTACTCTAAGTATCCATGAAGAGGAGTGGGAGAGAGTACTGGGCTACCGATACTCCCCACATTCGGAGGAGTTGTATGTCGCTCCGGTAAAGTGCAATCCTGACGTGACAACTAAGAGAGGTGTTCTTTCAGAGTCAGCTAAGGTCTTCGATCCGTTGTCCCTATGTCTCCCGGTTACTATCCGCAGTAGAGTGCTAATCAGGTCCATGTGGAAGAATGGTGCAGGTTGGGATGATCCACTCCAGCCAGCGATCTTGAGCGATTGGAGAGAGTTAGCCAGGGACCTTTCAGGGTTGAGTGATTTCCGTTTTTTGCGCAAGGCGCTTATGGCAGGGCTGCCTGGAGATATGTACCTGTTTTGCGACGCGTCCAAGGAAGCATATGGGTTTGCCGTGTATATCGTACAAAATGGTCGGTCATCCTTATTATTTGCGAAAGCTAAGGTGGCACCTATGAAGGACAAGACTTTGCCTGTGTTGGAACTAATGGCCGTTTTCCTCGCCTTCAAGTGTCTCCCCACAATCCTGGACAATTGTGAAGAATTTGTTCCCGAGAATTTGTGTATAGCCACGGATGCACAGGTGGTCTTGTCCTGGATTTTATCTCAAAACATGGCTAGCAAAAATGTTTTTGCAAAAAATAGACTTAAAGACATTCTGCAGATGAAAGTGGAGTTGGAGTCTCGCTATGGCTTGAAGACTTTCTTCAGATATGTTGATAGTACACTCAACCCGGCGGATTTGTTAACAAGAGGATTAACATTGAGAAAGTTCCAATCCAAGATGGAATTTTGGTGTTCAGGCCCTTCCTGGCTATGCGAAGGAATATCTCAATGGCCAGGACAGGATATGCCCTGTTTGAGTGAGATATGCCAGCGAATGACCCGCAGTTCAGCAAATTGTTCTTTGATCCATGATCAAGAGTACACTTCGGCCATACCTTTTCAGAGGTTTTCCTCATTCTCTGGTTTACTGACTGTTACTGCCTTGGTGTTTAAGTTCCTAGCCATCCGATTTAATCGACAATGAGACTACAACTCTAAGGCAGCGATCTACCTTATGAAGACAGTGCAACGGCAAGAATTTCCCGTGGAAGTGGAGTACCTAAAGAAGCCGAGTGGTAAACCCATGCCAGTTAGGGTTCGTGCTCTGGATCTTTTTCTGGACCCTGACGGTTTGATTCGATCTCGGGGAAGAATCAACCAATCTTCCCACTTTGGTTATGAAGTTAAAAACCCCATTCTGATAGGGAAACATCATCCTGTTACCAGACTCATCATTTTAGATTGTCATGAAAGGTGTTGCCACCTTGGAACTGGGTCAACTCTAGCGGAGTTGAGGCGAAGCGGTTATTGGGTCCCGCAGGGTCGACAAGCTGTGAATAAGGTACTGGCTGTTTGTGCCAGATGTAAACGTTATAATTCAACGCCAGTGACGCCGAATGCTGCTGCTGCCCTGCCGTCGCACTGTACCGATTTCAGAGTCCCCTATCAACACACTGGGATTGATTTTACTGGCCATCTTGGGTGAGTGACGGGAAACGAGATACGAAAATGCACTTGCTCCTGTTCACTTGTTTGAATATCAGAGCAATACACATTGAAGTAGTTCCCAACATGAGCGTACCCTCTTTCTTCCAGGCACTGGTTCGATTTACTAACCGATATGGCGTTCCCGAAACCCTTTATAGTGACAACGCGAAAACGTTTATAGGAAGTGGAAAGATTTTCGATCGTCTCTCTCTTTTTACGGACTATCAAAGAAAATACGGTCCTTGTAAGTTAAAACTTAAAACCATTCCCTTGTTCTCTCCTTGGTATGGAGGAACATGGGAGCGATGTATCAAGACCATGAAGAATTGCCTATTTAAGATTCTTGGCAGGGGTAGATTGGATTACTTTACCCTTCTGACAGTGTTATCGGATATTCAGAGGTCTGTTAATAACCGGCCTCTTACTTACCAGGTGTCAGCCGACAAAAATGCTACTCCAATTACCCCTAATATGTTCCTTAAGCCCAATCAGAGCGCCGGGCTATTGATACGACTGGATAGAGAGGATAGAACAACCTTGTTGCCTCCCAGCAGGGAGAGGCTAATTCAAACCTTGGAACTTAGGGACCAATGTCTGACAGATTTCCACAAACTATGGTATGAGGAGTACCTGCTAGAGCTGGGAAGGAAGATTCCTGGTCGATCCCGACTCAGTACAAGAACCCGCCCCCAGAAGGATGATGTTGTGCTGATTAAGAGTCGTTTGAAACCCAGACCGTTTTGGGTCTTAGGAACTATTACTGAACTGATTCCAGGCCATGATGGTGTCGTTAGAGCAGCACGTGTACAAAAAGGGGAGGGCTTGGAGGAAGTACATTCCCTGAAACATCTGTACCTCTTAGAGCTTTCTAGGACTCCTGAAGGACCTCCTGGTGCGGAGGGAGGGGAGACGTTGGATTCACCCCCTAGTGTTGAAGAGCAGGTCTGGTTTTGTCCCCTGTGCAGCTCTCCGCAGCAGAATCAGAATATGATCGGGTGTGACTCGTGCGACGATTGGTACCATTTCCGATGTGTCGGTATCGACTCAGAACCTCCCAACAGGCAAAAGTGGTATTGCCCAGAATGTGCGCCCCTTAAAAAACGACGGGGTAGACCTAGCCTGCTGCCTGCTTGATTGATATCTGGACTGATCGACTACTGCTATATTGTACTAACAGTTGTTTTTTGATTAAGTATTTTGGTGGTCTGTCATTTTTATGTAACTTTTTCTTTTTCTTTTCTCTCTTCTACCTTTTGTTTTTTTTTCTCGTTTTTGTCGGGAGTGTGTGAGAAAATAAAAATAAAAATAAAAATAAAAAAAGGAGATTGCTTACTTGGTGGCGCCGGCCTCGAGGGCGGAATTCTAATCTGAGTGGTTGAGAGAACGAGTCTCTTATAGACTTGGAGGAGTAGGGGGAGGCACTATTCTTCTGTTATAAAAGAATTGTGTCTCTGACTAGCACCAGTCCTGTTAACGACTTACTGGTGAACGGTTGGCACAAATTAGTTACTCGCTGCTCGCCGTACTACAAAACTTGTTACTCGACCCAGTAGGGGGGGTCGCATAGGGCATCCTTTGCAACCCCTCGGAGCTTACGCTATCACCGGGTAATCTACTTTACCCTCTAAATAGTTTTTTTCCACATCATATATATATATATATATATATATATATATATATATATATATATATATATATATATATATATATATATATATATATATATATTTGAAAATTTTCCGGGGGAGGGTGGGTACAGAATTTAACAACGGCTAAATACAGACCTAAAAGCATAATGAATTTAAAAAATAAAAAATGAAAATAAAGGTAAGCTAACCAGGTTTCGTTCCTCACTTATCAAATCTAAATCGAGGAAAATACGATTTAAAACAAAACAAAAATCATGAATATGGCGGGGGTAGGAAAAAAACAGAAATAAACGGGGGGGGGAATTACATAGAGACTAAATTAAGTCCTAGAAGATGTTCTTTTTGCTTGCAACGAGAAGGTCTCAATCACTTAATAAATAGAGTCTCTAAAATTTTCAAATGATAGCGAGAGTGCGACTTACTAAGGATCGTAAACATGTTAACACTGAAATTCGTGGCATACGCATGTTTATTTATAAAATGGTCGCAAATCGCAGAACCTACGTATTACTCAGAACATCCGAGGGTGAAAATTTTGCATAACGAATCTTTGAAGGCACATGTTTCAAACGAAAATCTAATCTTTGCGATGTTCACCCAACATAGTGCGCACTGCAACTACATTTAAATAAATAAATAATATGATTATTAGGGGGGGGAACATCTTTGCGAATAGACGGCAACATAGGCCTAGTTGAAAAAACAACAAGCGGGTTCGATGCAAAATAACACCGTTGCACGTTAGCAAACCGGTCACTGATGTTACCTAGCAAAGGTACATAGGACATCTATTAGCAATAATTTCTTTGAGTTTATCAAAATTAGAAACTTTCTTATTGAAATGGGTGTACCTGCATAAGAATGTGCGACGTCATTAAGTTTCGCCTTAATATTACTGACCATAAGTCGGAAATAGGAGAAAATGTTTTTAATTGAGCAAAAAAAACTTCAAATCAAATTCAGCATATATCTCTCTCTTTGTAATAATGGTTACCCCTTGGATATTGTTGAAACTACTATCCATAAGAAAGTTTCTAATTTTGATATATATATATATATATATATATATATATATATATATATATATATATATATTAAAATATGCATATGTATATATATATATTAAAATATGCACACGCACACACATATATATATATATATATATTAAAATATGCATCTATATATATTTAAATATGCACACACACACATTTTTCGCTTCATATGTGCTTTTAGAAAATCAGCGCCATATGTAGCCATTATTGTGTGTATAAATAAATAAACTTACTAAAATAACGCTCTGTTTGTCATTGAGCACTTTTCAATAAAAGTATAGTGGACTTACATCCAGTAAATTTCAGCAATACAATCATTATATATATATATATATATATATGTGTATATATATATATATATATATATATACAGAGAATGGAAGAGAAAGATAAATGTGTGTGCGTTATTAGTGCATGTGTTTATTTGCATATATGTGCGCATTTGTAAACAATTATTTGTGAAGTACATAAATCATAGAAGTGTCTACCTTATCTGCTACGATCAATTATAGTATACATTACAACCATTTGTCGAGATGTTATTAGAGCTGATAATGCACAATATTTGACATTTGCAGTCGTAACGTCTAGACCGAAGCACAACTTAAAAGAAAATGGATTTCTAAACTGAAGGAAAGAGGCCATGTTTCGAGGCAACATTTAGTTTTCAAAATATCCAAAGGTGTGTTTGGAAAGACAAGCTGAGATTGTTCTAATGTTTCCTATGATTGTTTCCAACCAACTGAGCAAGTAAGTTTGCCAGTAGAAACCGAAATATTCACCTTGCAATCACGGTAGCTTAAAAGGAAATCAAAATGGCGGGAATAAACCTCTATATTTCCGGGCAATTTTTATTATAGAAAAACAAACCAAAACATAGTAAAAAAAAAAAGAAGATCACATCGAATAAGTTTTATCAAAAGCTAGATAAATTACCTTTCTACCTAGTTGGGTAAGTTTTAAGAGTTTTAATTTATTGTAAAGCATTTGGTCGTTTCAAAAAAAAAACAAATACTGTCGAATATTACGCGAGAACAAGATAAATGGCCGACACAAGATAATAACATCTTTGGAAACTTGATAATCGCTGATGAAGAGAAAATTAAAACAATTTACTAATAAAAACCCATAAAATAAATGTTAGAATGGTATAGACGAGATAAAACACTAAAACCTTATATATCTAAACAGAAGAGTATTTTTTCTTGTACTTATTCACATGGATTTGTCTATAGTGAAAATAATTATAATTTCTAATATATTTTGATCTCGTCCTTTGATAAATCAAACAGTGTTTAATTTCTACGGTTAATAAACAAAAAGACTCAATAGTTTAATTCCGCTAGTCTTTTAGTCTATTTATTTACTAGCGGGACCTGTATAAATTCCACCGCGGATTTATTCATATGTAATACATTGATGTTGGCATTCCGTAGATGTTTAGTGTAAATGGAGACGCTCTATGTTATTGTAGCTTTTTTGTTAAAACTGCAAAAGTAATTATCTAAGCTAGCGCGAACGTTTGGCAAAGCCTGCTTAAATATGACATTTTAATTCTTGCAGATTTCGTATATATTATTATAGAGTTAATGTTCTATCGATTTTTATATATTATAAACTTGCGATTTCAAAAATAAAAAAATATTTCCATATGACTTCGGTGCATTATCTTTAATCGACATAAATAAATATATAACTTGAGTTCCTTCAGCCATAATCAAAAGCGAAATCAAAACTTATGAATAATTCTTGATAAAATCATTTATAAAAAAATAGATGACTTAAGTGTCATCAGCTATAATTGAACCGAAATCAAAACTTTCGAAGAATTATTGGTAAAATTATTTATGACAAGAAACGGAAGTACATAACAATTAAACGACCCGGCTGTAAGCATGACACAGAAAATAACACACGCGCTATCGAGGATATAGATGTCGATTATTCCGATATTTTACTGTTATATTATTCAATCATTCCATTAGCAATTTATTAAATTATTTTTGGTCCATTAGTCCATGATTTAACTTGTCTGTTATATTATTGTTGCATTGGTAAGTTATATCATTGCAACAATAGTTTGTTAGTGCGTTTATGCATTTACTGCAGTTCTTTGTTTCATTAGTCACTTGATCTGTTATGACATTATTTCATTAACATCTAATAGATTTCACGTGAATTGAAAATCCTACCATGTGATAAAGAGGTGTTACCTAGAAATATTTAATGCAACACGGTTACAGATTTTTAGATCATGGTGTAAACATTGAGTTTGAAGATTTACTAAAAATAATAGTCTGCTGTTCGAATATTTCATTTGTTACGATAAAGTTAACGAAGGAGGGATTTTGACAAAGGTCACATTGAGTGTATGCTGATAACAACGGTAAATAAAATATGGGTAACGAGATATAAGACAGAGGTCAAACGCTCTGGATAAACAAGAGTCACCATATAAGGATATGACAAAAACGTCACCTTTTTGAACTAGAGAAAAATTAGGTTCTTTGTTTCAACTAGTCAACTCTGAGAGCCATGCAAAGAAGACACGGCCGTAATGTAGAATAATCTAAGAAGAATGTTACCGATGTCTGTCCGTCTACCTCACTCATTTCTTAAGTTAGAAAGTTAAATTTTAAAAATAGTAACTAGGTACGATAATATTGGTCGTTATTTCCTAAATCTATTTTCTCAAAATAAAACCATACATTAAAAAACTCAGTGATCGTCTTCTTGTGTCTTTCCTGCATTAACAGTTTATTCGTCTTAGATAAACAGACTAAAACGATTGGCGGCCACTAGACCGGAAAGAGATGGCACATTAAAGTCCAGCACGTATTAATGTAATACAGAGCAATCTGATAGAGGTTAAACAGTTTTTTTAGTACTGCCGGGATCAAGAGGTCAAACCAAATCAAACTGCGTCACTAAGGCTTAAAACTGGAATAACCTTGACACGGACGAGCGTTGAGTGCATAATGACGTGCCAGTGACGTAGGGACTCATATCCCTCATCTACCCCTAAAATATATAGAAAGGCACATGGGGCATTTTTAGTCAGGCAGAATTCAGTTCGCTTATTATTAATTGGTGAACGTTGCATCTGGGACAAACACATTGAGTATAATTTCATACTTTCAACGAGGTGTGTCTTATCGAAATCCAGAATTTATATCTCGAACACAGAATCCTTTATTTAATTAACTGGAGTTGACTGCACTCGTTTAATCAACCATGTAGTTTTCAGTATTACTTAATTATATTATTATTATTATTATCCCCGATGTTACAGATTAAACATTTAAGCCTAAGAAAGCTATCACTTAGAATTTATTATTGCTTAGTAATTTATCTGTCGCATAATGGATAACTTTTTTATATCGCCGAAACGTTGTAAGAATAACTTTCAAGATGAGAAAATTAGTCTAAATAATAGCACAAATAATACAAAATTGTCAGCCATTCACGCAAGTTGTTGAAACATAAATACAATCAACAATAAATAATCAATAATAAAATCAATAATAAATACAATCAATAATACCAAAAATGTAGATGTTTAATGACCTCTTTTCCACACAGTCAGGGGTGGTTTTGAAAAGGCAGTGCACTAGAAGCACACCGACCTACAAAAAGTATAGGTGGATCCGTAGGTATTTTCCGGTAGCTGCGCCTCATGCGATTTGCAATAAAGTAATATTTTCCTAAAAAGAACAACAGGACTGAGAAGGTAGACCTCTTAAGACTGAAAGAAACCACGTTTCAGACCGACAGAAACAAAATACTCAGGAAAGCTACTCGCTTTTCATATAAGTTCTTTAAATTTTCTGTAAACAAGTATTTGAGATCACATGTTTAAAAAAGTAAATGTTTTATCAGAGTTTACTTTCGACAGTGTCGTAACTCTCGTTTCCCTTATTCTGTCCTTTAGTCCTCATATTTCATAAGTGATATTTCTGAAAAATGGGAAGAACTGTTATTTTCTCGCTCAGCAACTGTCTCTATAATACTTATCGCGTGTTAGTTTGTTTTTTTGTTTTTTTTGCCGACCAAATTTCAAACAATTATTACAATTTATAGATCACCTTCTCACCTATATTGTGAAAAAAAATAAAATTTTCCTTCAGTAAAACGAAATTTATGATGAATTTACTGGTCTCAAAATCGTAAAAAAAACGTAATGGGTAAGCTACGTTTTTTATTACAGGTTTCCATAGAAACCATGCCGCTTCAGCTACTAGCAGTGTTGCTACTAATTCACTGCTGTTACGAAAAGAAAAGTAACAAGTGAAACAGACAGAATAAAAGGATGAAAGGAAGATAATTGGGGGAACTTATTGAAAGCAGACGAGTGCTGTACATTGTTATTCCATATGTGTATGTAACGTTTATGGGTCAAAATAATAAGACTGAATTAAAGAAAGAACAATGAGTTTATTGGAAGCCTGGAAAAATCATCGATTATAATACAAAAATGCGAGCATTAAAAGTAATATGGCTACGCTTAAACGTGGAAAAGCTTAAACGACTAGTTAAAACTGGAAAAGGCAAACAGAATATATTCTAGTAAAAAATATAATAGATTTATAACTTAAAATATTGCAGCGTTATTTGTTTTTAATTCAATTAAACATTATATAATCAATTCTTAATTCTGCAATATTTTAAGTTATAACTTTATTATCATAGTCCTTTACTTTTCCATGATTAAGCTTAACGATATTACTTCTCGTGCTCGCATTTTTCTGTTGTAACACACACACACACACACACGTATGTATATATATATATATATATATATATATATATATATATATATATATATATATATATATATATATATAAGGAAAGTATTTTTTCGAAACTCCGCGGATTAAGGACTATCCATTTATCTAGTGTTTCCTTTTCAGATTAAATGTTTTTAACTCATTTCAAAGTGTTTTTCTAACATATTTCATTAACTGTTTGCTCATATATATATATATATATATATATATATATATATATATATATATATATATATATATATAGGAACACATGAGATGAATATAAACTTGAATAAATTACAATATTTATTGATCCAATCAAATTCAAAGAAGGACTCGTACTAGCGAAGAATCACTAAATGTATTAACAGTTTGCATACAAAATATAAAGAATAAAAAATGCCTAGAAAATGTTATTTGTGAACAATAAAAGGCTTTCTAATATATTTACGCTAACCAATTGATACATTGTTCTTAGTGTCGATCATCTGAAGAAAGGAACATCCATGCAAAAAAAATTCTTTACTTGTACCTGTTTTAATTTGATGAATTAATAAATATATTTATTTAAAGTCCTAGTTTTTTTAATGAATACTTATTGTTTGATTTGATATCTTACGTGTTATTTATGCAACATATTGGTTGGATTGTACAAGTAACTCAACAAATTCTATCAATACAAGTCACATATTTAATTTAAGTATATATTTTTTAATTTTATTTTTTTCATTTACGTTTTTATCTCTTTAATTGCTCTATCTAGTATATTGAGCTTTTTACAGTTTTCTTTTTTATATAATCACTGAAACTACGTAGTATTTAATCTCCTATTATCCTTCCTAACTGGATTTAAACTCCGAAAACTCCTGCATTCCGCTTTCGCTTCGGGGCATTCACAGAGGATTAGATTACAATCCCGACTTACGCAATGTGGTTTGATCTCTTTTTCCTTTCGTTTTTTTCCTTGTTGACAAACATTATGCAAACATTAATTTACAAACATTACTTGACACAAACTGTATTTTACACTCTATGATCAACATCATTGAGTGAAGTTTCATGAAAGGCTAAAACTAGCAAATCTTTAGTTCCGCTTTCTTTATGATCTGCTAACTGGCTTCTTTCCTCTGATGAAACGCACCTTACATTCTTTGAATAATTCCGCGGAATAAGAATATTTCACCACTTATCTTTTATTGGAGGTATTCTGTTGAAAAATAATTTTTTGCATGTAAATTTCCGGTTTGTAGTTTTTATTTATGATTATAGTATATATATATATATATATATATATATATATATATATATATATATATATATATATATATATGTATATATATGCATATATATATTTATGTATATATGTGTATATATATATTTATGTATATATATATGTATATATATATATTTATGTATATATATATGTATATATATATATATATATATATGCGCGCGCATGTGTATGTACGTACCTATGTGTATGTACGTACCTATGTATATTGCCAGTAGGCATTCTTTACTTCCTATTTTTTACACCAGATACTGATACAGCCGTTTAACAGTATAAATAAGAAATGCTTTGATCGAACTTTTTGCCGACATTTCCTTTGATGTTTTAACCAAAGTTAATTTGATTCTCTTCGATTAATTCAATCAGGAATTTTCCCTTTATTTTTCCCCTTGAAATTTTCTTTGCTGTATTTATCATTTAATTGGAAGTTAAAAATCTTTGATGGCTCATTTTTTTTATAGAAAATAGTCTTGATTTGTTTCCATTTATACAGGGTGACATTAAAAAAACAGGACATTCAATTGTTTTTCTGAGCATTTTACAGTCAACGCAGAAAAAAGGCCAAAGACCCTAGTGTTTTAATGTGATGTTTTGAATATGATAAACTAGTTATGACCAAAATTTCATTTCATTCGGACAAAACACTAATAAACGGGGCCTAATTAGAGTTGGGCCCGTTTTTTGTGTCGCTTGTATAACAATCTCTTTAATATATTTTCACTGATTTTATGTTTGCTTATCAAATGTTCTTGATACTGTCAGTATCTTCGTGATAAAATCTGTCTTCGTGTTGCTTTTCAGGCTTAAGTTTTAAACAGTGTAGTGTTTTGTAATCTCATAGGTTTAGTCAACTATATGGATCTATAGTGTCTGTAGCTTTATACGTATTGTGGGCGTTGATGCTGATAATATTTCTTACAACTAAGAAAAGAATATACATAATTTCAGCGATAGTAAAGGGGAGAATACAAATGTGCGATGCAGGATATAAGGGTGGCTTTTATAAAACACAATGAATATATAACTGTTAAACAGATTGCATAATTTAGATAGTCGATATAGTAAATGATGATACCTTACTGTGGGATCCGTATTGGCGTGTTTGGGTATTTTTATTCGAGAAGTTTCTATTGGTGTAGCTGTTGTAGAACTTTGAACATTAAAACAAATTGCAGATACCGATTTTGATTATGATAAGGAAGCCCGTCTCGAGCTACAAGTTCTTTGATGAGAAACAAACTGCTGTAGTTGCAGTGGCAGTAGTGGTTATGATGACAGTTCTTGTTAATGGTTACAACAACTCCTGCTAGGAAGCCCCATTATTTATGTGGAGCAGATCGGCTTAAATTATTGGTCGATTTAAGTGAAAAACTTGTTTTGTTATTTATTTACTCTTTTTCACTTCAATTACGGCGTATGGCCACTAAACAGTAAGTAGCTAGTATAAGGGAGTGCGTCTTACATAGGAATGTGGGGAGTTGAGTAGCAAAATGTCTGTTCTGCTTACATTTAAACGTCTGCACGTCAGTACAGCCAAAGAAGCGGAAAACAAGAAGAAAATTCAAAAGTCTGACAATTCAAGGGAAAGAAACGATTTGAGTATAAGGGTTTCTAACATCTATGACCTCAAACGGAGAGAGATTTTGCTGCTTGAAGTATTTACGCCGTGGAGTGGAGGGCAAATCCCGTGAGTTAATCCAAGCACATTCCATTAAAGTACATGTTAAACAAACACAGTGAAGTTACATTGCGGCGACATGACAGAAGTTGGAGCTTGATCGATATTGCGGGACTTATTAGATTGGAGACTATTTTTGAAACCCTGTCTAAGAGTGAAAAATTATCGGTAGAAGCACCAATCCAAAAGTTTGAAATGATACTCCATGCATCGTAGAATGGTAGCTTTGTAGACGTATCAGATATTCTTAGGTGTGATTAATTTTCTAGCACATTAGACGGAACCCACATTTTTTTGTATCTGGCTTAGTAATTTCTTCAATGTATTCGTTCCAACTCATCTTGCGCAGAAATAAACAACTTGTGTTGCCTTTTGTTATATAGGCTATGGTTTCTAAGGATTATACATCCAGTTTCATAGAACTTCTTAGTCGTAAATGGTTGCCTGCACGACGTTTTCTTTTGAGGTAGTATCGTACACTTATTACTTTCATTGTTGTGTTTCGTTGATATTATTTCGGAGGCAAATTGGGGGCAGAGAACTGAAGTAAATGTTAATAGCAGATATTATTTACTTAAGCAAATTTAACTTGTGGTTATGCCGTCTACTTATATATATGATGTTTCTTAAAGCGTTGATTGTCAAGAATCCTCTTCGCTCTTCGCTTTAGAAGTATCAAATTCATCTTAAATTGTTTTATGTCACATGACCAATTTCAGTCCCTCAGATCTTTCCTGACAATGGAAAAACTTGAGAGAGGAACAAAAAATGCACCCCGTATTTATTGCCGTTTTGACTAGAATCAAACTGCAGTACATGTTTTTCTGCCTTCTTTCAGTGCAGAAAAAATAGTGTTGAGACGATTAATCTGGATCGGGAATCGGAAAAATTGGATCATTTGAAGGTATCGGTATCGAAATCTGACAAAATTGGTGCCTATTTCCCGATGCCAAAACCAATTCCTTTAATTATCTTTTTTAATTTGATTTTCTTGAAAACGAAATCTTGCATCGTTGGCAATTATATTAAAACAATAAATATTTATTGATTTTAACCAACCAGTAAAACTAAAATTTATTGATCACTCCCTTCCACAAGTGTTTTTTTTACGTTTGAGAAAATATGTGCACCTTTAACATGTGCTTTTACGGTAATAAGGAAAATAATAATTTTGTAGTTTAATATTTAGAGATTTATAAAGAATCGGAATCGGGAATTTAGTACGGAATAGAGAAATTGTATCGAAATCGGGAAAAATATTGGAACTGTCCCATTACTAGAAGAAATCCTTCCAGACTGAAGCAAATTTATGTGATTATATAGGGTGGCCCTTTTTTTGGCGATGCGAGAATTACACTACATTGAAAACTGATTTTGTTTCATACTCTGTCATCGTGTTGAAGCACGTAAATAGCAATTGCTTGGCTGGCCAACGAAAATTTATTATTGTACCATGTGTCTGTGTTGTCTTATTTTTCTAACTAAAAAAGCTCTCAGGTTTGTATCTCAGCAACAATTTACGTTTTCATCCATGAGCAATCAAAAAATCGAATACATAAACGTCGTTATACACACATGCAGAGTTTACACGTGTTCATTTTATTCTCTGCATCGTCGTTTGTTTCTCATCGTGTTTCATGATTGATCGTTTCGTCTAGTGGCAGGTAATCGTCTCGTTCGTATGCTTCCAACGGAGAGACTGATTTGATTACCTTTTTTACTTTCTCTCTCGAAAATCTAATCCATTCGTAATATCCGCATCTGGCTTGACCGCTGTTTGTTTACCGCGTTTAACCTGTTGTCCCTGCCTTGCCATACATCTTTTGTTCAATCCTGATAAGTTTTATTTTACAGATGTGGTTTATCCTTGTACTAAAAGTGACCGTCATAAAAATCCACACTAGCTAAATTAATCGCTACTTACTGGCGTAGAGTCTTTACTATACAAGACATCCACCAACAAGGTTCATCCAAATCATTTTTTATATTTCAATGTTTATATGTATAAACACAAATATCACGTTATTATTATACACTAGCGTGACTCGTGGAAATTCCACAAATGCATTTTCATCTGGTCTGTATCAATGCACTTCTTAACAATGTCCCCATTCTATGGGACGTCCGGCGCGAATGCTTACCCCACAATATGCTACTTTTCACAAGCCATAATATACTTATATAAGTACCTGTGTGAATGTAACTTCAGAATATATCTGAGAATGTGAACCTATCTCAAAAACACTTGTACGAATTAGTGATGTATTTCGATTTGTTTTATATCTATTTAATGACACTCTCGGCATGCAACAATAATTATTACGGATCTTTTTGTATTCTTTTTCTGTCTGATATGATTATTGTATTTGGATATTTTAATTGTTTAAATATTTATAAATAAAATGATTTTCAATGCAATTTTGTTGAATAAGTGAACATATTTGGTAACAAATGAGTATTCGCTTACAAAGACCTAGAGGCCACTCGAAGCTAAGGGTTAATGGGTGTCAGTATGTGAGATAACACGATAATAATGTGTACTTGTGAGAATTGGATATGGATTTATTATTGCAGAAGATGGTTCAACAAGAATTTGAAACATCCCCCCTATTTCATCATTCTTTTCACTAGAAGCAAAGTATAGTATATGTTCTGATACTACAAAGTGCAGTATCTGTATCTGTTCTGATACTGAAAAGCAGTCTCGGGGTTTAATATCCCACAGTTCTAGGAAATAAACTTTGTTCATAGAGTTTCGTTTAGTTTTAGGCGTAGGGAAAGTAGGGGAAATTGATTGCATTTGTAGCTAGACAAGTGCGTGTTGTAAATATTTTGCAGAAGAGTACAACTATTGGAGCTCAGTGGAGCATCTGTCCTAGTAAAATCGACCGAGTAGATAAGTTACACAGCATATACCTGCAGTCACGTCTGACATGTCGAAGTGATTCTGATTCGCAGTCATAAGCTGAGACATTTCAAAGATCAGGGAAGCTCTTGAATAGATTTTAAACCTACTTGAGCATAACCACGTAAATCTTCATCCCTCGTCTTATCTCAAAGATAATATCTATCAAAATATTTACCGGACTATTGATGATCCGAAGAGAAATATTAAAGCTCAAATCTGGACACAATTTTTCTGAAATTTTAGAGATGAAATAACTCGTATTATTTCGATGTTTCGGAATAACTATTCTCATCTTAAATGTTATTTTCACTACATTTTTGTCGAGGTGAACTACGAACTTCTTCAGGTTTATTTTGTCGAGCTCAGGGATATTTTTGTCGAACTTGGAAATCTTCACGGAATTTCGAACGAAACCTTATATTTAATACACGATAGTAGCACGCTCTCGTTCAGTCAGCTATAGTATTTTAGTGTTGCCTGTACTCAAGACTGAACGTGTAAAAGAATGTAATTTTACAACCGAATTTCACCAAGTACCTTTTCTACCACAGTACAGATTCCAAGTTCGACAGAACACCTGAAGAAGGTTACATCGACTGAGGCGTTGTTTAACTAAAACTTAAGTTGAGAACTGTAGTTTAAATAATCCAAATCAGGGTATTGCCAAGAGAGGACTGCCAGAGTCATTGCTCATCGCATCCAAGTGTGCTCATCATTGAACTTTGATAAAAGAAAGACTAAATAGTTACAGCTGGAACCTTGATGAACAGGTCATGCATCGAGTGAAGTTTATTTGTACAAACTATTTTTGGTTGTTGAAATGATCGTGAATTTTATATAAACAATTCCATGTATTGCATCTTAGGGTCACAGTGTATGGAAAAAGTTTAAACCAAAACTGGTAAATATTTTAAAAGCGTTGTCTATCGGTCTAAATGAACGTCAAGTGTGGAAGATTTATCTGTGCCAAATCTAAGTTAAAAGCGATTTTCTTTTAAGTGACAAACCACCAAATTGTGGTGAAATTGATTTTTTCGAACCTTTGAACTAGTCTCAATTAATAAAAATCGTCCTGAGATGGAATCGCTCTTTTCCTTTATAGTCACTGTAGAAAACTTTTGGGAAAATCGATATTGGTCGATACGACACAGTTATATTCAGTAGTGTTATGTTTTTGTACGGCCTTATGTTAGTTTTAGGAAGAGGTTTATGGCGTGACTATCATTTGATACATAATATGTGTCTGAATTTGCTTCACTTAAAATGATAGATCAAAAGCTTTCTTTTCAATGTATCATTTTACCGTTTAAAAAAAATGTTTGATGAAAGAAAACACTCGCAAATCTCGAATCAAATTGAATTCTTAAATAAACGTGAATTGATGTACTTTTATTATTACGGTTCAGTTTCATTTTAATCTTTTATTTACAGAATATCATAAACATACCTAATCGGTCACGATTCTAATCTTATCTCCCTGTTTCCATGCATTGGCTTAACGATCTCCTAAATCTCGATGCAGTGACACGTCCATAGCTGTTAGGCATCTCGTGTTTTTTTTATTCCGATTAATTGAATGTGTTACGCGAGGACAGCACCAGGCCCTCCTTCCAGAATAGGATGGAATAGGATTCGTTAGGATGATAGAGTATGACGTCACTTATGCAAAATTAGGTTGTCGTCTCTTTCTCCAAGACAACTTGAAAACGAACAAACACGGCTGTGAAGACTACTTATGTTAACCCCTATAAGGGTTGGGAGTGGACCAACCATACAGGGATTCCAGTATCATAGCTTCCTTTTTCCTATCTTTGGCCCACTCATTGCGTAATTATATATATATATATATATATATATATATATATATATATATATATATACATACATATATATATACATATATATATACTAGCATGGGTCCCGGCGTTGCCCGGCTGTTCGCAAAAAAAAACAAAAACAAAAAAAGGTCAATTTTTTTAACTTTGACCCCTATTATGACACCATAACATTTATTGTTTTGTGTTCAAATCAACTTATTAAGTTAGATCCATGTCCAAGGAACCTTTAACTCAAATTTCAAGTGTTTAGACCCAAAATTGCATGAGGAGGTTCGTAGAGTTCTCAAAAGTCAAATCGTTGAACTTTGACCCCTTAACAGCGAAATTTCTGGCCGAAAACCGATCACATAGATTTTCCCAAATCTTAGTACCCTATATATCAAATTTCGAGTCTGTAGACTGAAAATTGACAGAGTTATTGCGTAGGGAAATGTACACAGACACAGATACAGACACACACACATGTTCACTTATATATATATATATATATATATATATATAAATATAAATATATATTTATATATATATATATATATTTATATATATATATATATGTATATATATATATATATACTAGCAATCGGTGCCCGGCGTTGCCCAGGTGTTTTGAAGTGTATGCTGAGGAAAAAGAACGGTCAATTTTTTTAAACTTTGACCCCTTTTATGACCTATTAACATTTATTGTTTAGGGATCAAGTAAAGTTAATAAGTTAGATCCATGTCCAAGGAATCTATATATAAAATATCACGTGTTCAGACCTTAAATTTTAGGAGGAGTTTGGTAGAGTTCTCAAAGGTCTAATTGTTGAATATTGACCACTTAATCGCCAAATTTCTGTCGAAAACCTATCACATCGATGTTCCCAAATCTCAGTACCCTGTATATCAAATTTCGAATCTGTAGGCTTAAAATTGACAGAGTTTTAGCGTAGGGAAATGAACGCAGACGCACAGACACACACAGACACTATCACTTATACATATATATATATAAACATAAACATCATATATATAAGGATAATAGTACGCCATATATATAACAAAAGACCATTATTTACTGAAGTGAAAGGAAAACCCGGGGGAACTTTACCCAAAAATAAATCTATATTTTTTTGTGTGTATTGATAGTCTGGTACTTATACAGTTTAGTGACGACATTAAAAAATGGAAATATTGAAAAAAAATTTTTATTGTACGTAACTGTTATAGACTGAAGTTCTCCGAAAAAAAATTTCACTTCATTTGATCAAGTAGTTTTTTTTTTTACATCGAAAAAAATGATTTATCACGGCAACGTCAACGTGGCCATTTTGGAAATGTTATTGCAGGCCCAGGAATTCCCCAAGGGCAGGTAACTGCCGTACATAGCAGAATACCTCCATTTTAGGCCAATCTAGCCCTTTATTCCTCACCAGAATGAGATTTTTAATTTTTTTTGCGAAGACAGATGCCATTTTTGGGGTGTTTTTTTTTTTTTTTAATTTGTAACAGAAGTAAATAAACGAAGTTTCGAAGTTATCCATGCGTGTCCAACTGAGCATCTTTTGAAAATAATCTCGTATAAAAATTCTTCAATTCTTTGCATTCTTCAATTTCTTTGCATATTCAATAGTATTCTTATTTTTAAAAAAAACGCAAAAAAATTGCAGATTTTTAAAAAAAAGGAAAAAAAAACGTAAAAAAATTGCAGATATGTTGTGCGCACTGCGCATCTCAATATGGCGAGAAAAAAAAAAGGCTAGATTGCGAAATTTGGCCTAAAACTTTTTTTCAATATTTCCATTTTTTAATGTCGTCACTAAACTATATAAGTATGGATAGTCTTATCAACACCCCTTTTTTCTATTTATTTAAAAAGAAAATACAACTTTATACAAATTCCCTATTAGTTTTTTTTTCGGTTCTAACGATGATCATCTTTATTTAACTATCACGTGCAATTATATTCATACAGATATTCTGTATGATTTATATTTGCGTAATATTTGCGTAGAAATGAAGAAAATCAAATTTACTGTGTATTTATCATGTTGCCATAACAACGTGACGTAGCCAAGGACGGTAGTGGACGTGAGTGTGTGTGCGTGTGTGCGCGTGTTTTAATGCTGTATTGTTTCGTATCTTATCAACTTCTTCGAATCTATGTGTACAGTAATACAAACCCGTTTTTCAAGCTGAATAAATGTGTTACATTGAATAAAAACACGAAAAATATATCCAGTTTGGTAGAAAAGTAACTTATCTTGCCTTTGATTACATTTATTTGTTATATATTTGTTTTTTTGACAACTTTTTCGAATCTATGTGTACAGTAATACAAACCCGAAATGAAAAGACCACGAGCGAACGCGCGTTTTACATAAAAATAAATATTTTTAAATTTTATCTTTCTAGCTTTTAAAAAAAGTTTAAAAATTTTATCAGCCGGCATAATTTATTTTTAAATATTGAAAAATTTCAGGAAAATTAATTTTTGCTAGATTTTCAAAACATTGTTTTCGTGTTGTGTACGTGTCTGCGGCTACACCAGAATGGCGGCCGTGATGTCGTAGGTTGGATTGTAAGATTGTGTAAGTTTCGTATTTTTTTAATTTGTAAATAACAAATTATAAAAAAATTAAACCCTTCCAAGATGGACAATAAATAAAGCCATAATATTTTATGGTAAAGTTAAGAGCCTACGAACCATAGTTTTTTAGGAGATGTGATTATTGGATTAACCAATCAGAAATCGTCTGTGGCACACACATCTCTGTTTTTATAGATATATAGAAGAAGAAGATATATATGGTAATTTATAAAATATATATGGCGTTTCATCCACTCTAGGACTCTTCAGGCATAAGCCTGAAAGGTCCTAGAGTGGCCGAATATTCAGTGTAGCTTAATCGCCATATATATTTTATAAATTACGAACTAGCTCTACCTACGTATTGAGCACTTTTCAAGTAAATACTTAAAGTTTACGCATAAATCTATAATTTCGTATATTAATTTTATGTGAGTAAATTAAGTAGTTATATATATATGTGTGTGTGTGTGTGTGTGTGTGTGTGTGTTCGCGTGTGGGGGGGTCGATACGCGTAGTTCAAAACTTGAGTGTGTATAAGGATAATCTACACACACAACAACGCATCACGTGCCGGCTTCCTTAAATTATTCGACATCCAGCCACACTTCAACGTCAACATTGATTTTGCAATGCATTGTATCTCCTGTACATCACTTAACTTTTACGTAGATGATTGTAACTTGCTATCTTGGTTGATTTATCCTTAGATTTCACAGCCTGAGAACAGTCATTTGGTAATTTTATAAAGTTTTGTCGTTATTCCAGTAGCTTTTTTCCAAGAACAACATGACAGTGTAATCCTCTCATTGCCGTCTTGATTTTTCAATTCTAAGATCAACAGTATTCTTCTTTTTTTTGCATCAGTTATTTATTGATTTTCTAATTTTTGCATCAAGTGATTCGTATTTTATCAGGGGCGACTTCCATAAAAGAGACGATATTTGTTTGTAGATGTGTTTGTTTTGTATACGTATATTTTTTAAATTGATGAAGAAAATTAATTATAAATAATTTTCTATCTGTATGAGAGGGAGGGGAACTCTTAAAGAGAGTACTGTTTCCACATCCGACACGTGCGCCCTATCCAGTCTTGATAGAGTTCAAAACTAGCTTCGAAACGCAGTAGGTCATGCTCTTTTCTCTTCCCTGCAATCTCTTTCCCACAGAAGCCTGTCTTTGTTCAATCGTTATTTGCCACTTATAAATCCGTGCTAAAATAACGTTATTATTTAGAACACCATTCTTAGCATGGGGAGGGAAACATTGTTTTTACCTATTCTGTACTTTAACCGTACAATGTAATAATAACAGATATCATAAAACTTAAATTAAATTTGAAAATTTTATTTAAAAACAGCGCGGACCAATAAGAGCACTAGCACCGTTATTTTTATAGTAAATGTCCGACTGAATTTCAGTCTATGCCCCCTTGCAAAAGTTTCACAAAATAAACTCGATTAGCTACAACCACTATATATGATTTCCCCCAATCGCTAACTATGCCTAAATCTAAACGTATATTCCATGAACAAAGTTTATTTCCCACAAATGCCCTTACTTTCAACCTGGGGTGTACTTAGATATATTGTTTTGTGATTTGATTTATATTTCGGATAATATGCTAGTCATAGTTATAAAATGATTTATTATATGAATATATATGTTTAAGTGATTCTATTTTATTTTTCACTTTATTTACTTATTAATTTATTTTCTATTGTTATTGTCAATATTAAAATTATTTATGTATTGCTATCCCACAGTAAAGTTTATCCTGTGCACACAGTTGTTTGCTATTTCCCCTCTACAGTTTAATAGATTATGGGTTCTTTAAAGAATAGGATATCGACTTTCTCAAGCAGGCACAATCTACATGGATACATATATATACCGTGTAAGCAAAATCAAGACTTCAATAAAGGTGTTTATGGCAAGAAAAAGTGTATTTCATTTTATGTTACAATTGTTTCCATGTCCAGTCGACAGTTTCAAATATTATATCTTTTGAAAATTTTCAAAAACCATCATTTCTTCAGACTCTATGAATAAAAACACTTTTGACAATAGAAGATTTTTGAAGAGAAAGAAAAAGAAAGAAAAAGGAAAAATTATCTTACCGGAAAAAGCATGTGAGAAACATTTACCTTTGCGGTAACTACGGAAAAGCCCATTTAAATATTAATATATCACCTAATTTTCGTATCCTTATTAAAGAACAGTCATGAGAAGTTTCTTCAGAAAACCCTTAACCATTTAATTTTTTTTTATATATATATTCCATTCATTGAGTTCCTAAATTAGATTTCGCTGTTTATTTATTTCCTATAATTATTTTTTTATAAAAAGAATTTTTTAATTTTTATTTCTATATTTATAATATGGCCGTAACAACCTTGCAATAACGTTACGGTTAATTTTAGTTTCGTATTAGTGGCAAGAAATGTTTACAGATTATCGTTATTTTAGTACTTAGATTTAAGATCATTTTAGTTTTAACGTTTAACTGAATATGAGAATAAAGAAAATGACTGTATTATATATATAAATCCTTGAACAACATTTCGAGTAAGGGATTCTAATCTATTTATTATTATTTAATGTTTTAAAATTCATTGTCATTCTTTTTAAATATGTTTTCATATCGTTATTAAAAACAAGTACGAAGGGAGATAATCCAATTATGTTGTTAATTCCTAATATTTAATTCTGTTGGAAAAGAGGTCGATTTTATTTCCTATAACAGCTAAAGGGAGATAATTCAGGCCGTTTGATGTTTTCGGTCTATTGATTACTAGAAAGCGTCTATGATTTAATAAATAATTTAATCAAACAGATCCAGACCGTGCTACGATGGCTTATTTAACAAATTAAAGATATAAATTATGCTTTAAATCTTAAAAATTGTTTTTTTTAAGATTAAAAACATAATTTATATCTTTTATTTTTTAAATAAGCCATTATGAAATATGATAATTTTGCAGCTTACTCTCTAAGTCAACTCTTTTTGGCTTAAAACATTGGTATATGAAAATTTCTTGGATTACACGAACTCAGTATATTACATGCAAGTATATATATATATATATATATATATATATATATATATATATATATATATATATATATGTTACATAGGGTTTTATTGCTTAATACAAATATTATTTGACTACACATTTGCAAGTTTGTTTCGGTCAGGAGCATGGATAGGCAGACCTTTTCGAGCTAATTGTTTTCCGTACTGCTTCATTAAGTTGAACGATTGTTTTACATAATGAAGTCATCAGCCAGACTAAAATATGCCTTCTAATGTGTAGGCAAATAATATTTATACAAATAAAACATGTAAGTTAAAAAAAAAAAACAATGCTTTTTTTTAGTGAATATTTTTATAAACACAGTAGGGGTGAATTAAATTTTACACTTACATCATTACTACACACACACACATCTACACACACATATACACACACACATATATATATATTTATATATATATATATATTAGTATATTTAGGCAGCATTTTTTCTTTTATGAAGGTTTCATTAAATAGCACAGATAACTCTTGCTTGTTTTTCTTGTAATCCTACTTTTTTCTTTGTCGGACCATTTTCCGAACGTTAAAATGGAGGCGGAGAGACCAAGAGGCTCGACGTTTCTCCGCCTTATGCGGGCTTTCCTAAGAGGTATGGTCAATGACGAGGACTATTTATGACTATATATACTAATAGGGGGATTCTTTATGTAAATTAAACATTTATATTAAGTCAACAGAATTAAATATTAGCAATTAACAAGATAATTGGATAGATACAGTTTATGATGGTTGTGAAAGGTTGTATAAACTTAAGTAATATTAAAATTATATAAATAAGTTTTAAAGTTCATCGCAAAGTAACTAATTAAAATGATTAGATATACTTCTACTCACATCACAGGGATAACGTGAAAAGAGGGATTATGATTGGCTTTTATCTCAGAGCACTAAGAATTTGCCGCAAAGAATATATACATGAAGAAGTTGATTACATAGAACGCACCCTTAAAAATTTCCAATAACCTCCATATTTTTACTAAACGCAAAAAGGATGCCTCTAAAATGTTGCTGTAATCGGAATCAAGATAGGCCTTTAAATAACCAAACGTATAGTAGAAGAAGTATCCTGCTTACTAACAGTGATAAGAGCGCCATTTACAATAATCTAACCACAACCGGCATCCAAATATCACAAAACCCCTCCTCGACACTTAGAGATTTAACCCGTAAATATGTATCTTACACTAACACTAAAATCTAAGCCGGAGTATACTTCATACCCTGCATTGATTGCGGCAAAATATACATAGGAGATATGCAACGTGATCTTAATAAGAGGGTGCATAAACATAAAAATATATGTGAATTATAATAACACACGTAATGCAATTTTCTGTCACATTATGGAGAATGATAACCATTTCGACTTTAATAATGAGACTCTCCTAAAACACATACACAATCAATCAACATGTCGTTTAATTGAATCATTTGCATTTAATAAAGCATAGAAAAGGTTTCTTTCATATTCTCTCCCTATCTGTCAAAAATCATTATCAATGAAAACAATTTAAATAGAGAATCAACCAAAATGCTCCATCTTAATTTCTGTCACATATATATATATATATATATATATATATATATATATATATATATATATATATATATATATATATAGTGGGGGTAAAAAGAGTTTGCATACCTTTTTTTTCTCAATTTCTTCATTAATTTTGCTTTATTTATTATTTTGGACTCTTCCATCATTTGCTGGTTGCCATTCTGGTTCGTTCCATTACTGCATTTTACGATAAAAGCCAGAATTTAACATTAGTTCGACATTTTCCACTTTTCAGGTGAGCCAAAATTTTATGCAGGTAATCTTAATTTATTGATAATGGCTAAAGGAAAGATGTTGACAGATAGGGAGAAGGGTGAAATTGTTACATTTCTTGCTGCAAAGAAGTCTACATTGGAAATTTCGAAAAATTTTTAAACGAGATCATCGAACTGTGAAACGTTTCGTCATTGACGGCAAAGATGGAAGAAAAAAGCATAAAAGTGGCAGACCAAAGGTGACTTCACTACGAGATATTAGAAAAATCAATAGGAGTTTGCTAGCAAACCCACACAGCACAAACAAAGCTATTTTCGACCATGCAGGAGTGTCTGACATCTCTAGAAGGACCGGAAATAGGATTTTGAAACAGATAGCCGACCAGAGAACACAGACAAAATGTCCTCCTTTTAGTAATATAAACTGTCAGAATCAACTAGTATGGACCACTAAATATTTGAAAACCAATGTTCAAAATGTTCTCTGGACTGACGAGGCCAGAGCAACCCTCGACGGCCCCAACGGTTGGGCCAACGGATGGCTTATAAAGGCAATAGCCCACTCTTGCGATTCAGACGTAAACAGGGGGAGGTAGAGTGATGATTTGGGCTGGTATTATTGGAAGTGAGATATTGTTGGTCCTTTTCTTATCCCTGACTGTGTCAAAATGAATTCTGTGGACTACTGCAAGTTTTTGGAAGCAAATTTATTGCCCTGGTTGAATTCACAAAATGATGCTCTCAACCAGAATCTAATTATCCAACGAGGCAATGCCCCAAGCCATGCTTCTCGGTTCAAAAAAGCTTGGCTTTCAGACAAGGGGATCTCTGGTGAACGTCTGATGGACTGGCCACCTCAGAGCTCGGATTTGCATCCGATAGAGAACCTCTGGTCGATTCTGAAGAGGAAGGTTTACGAAAACAGGCATCAATTCCATAGTAAAAAAGACATTTGGGAAAGAATCAAAAAGGTATCTTCTGAAATCCCACCTCAGCAAGTGCATACATTAACACCCTCTGTTGATAAGGGGCTGATTGATTTGATTAAAAATGGAGGAAAGCGAATAAAGGTTTAAACAGTTTCATAAATTCGTATTGTTCTGTTAATTGTTATTTGAGTAATAACCGTTGTTTTCTTGTGACGTGTTATCAATATATGGTACTATAATCATGATGACACAATTTTTCGAATTATATCATGTTTAAAATAGTATTTATTGCGGATACATTAGTGCTTGCAAACTCTTTTGGCCACAAATTCCTTCCTGAAATCATTTAAAGATCCATACCCCCCCCAGAATATGATTATTTGGTTTCCGTTTCTATGAATTTACTTTGCATATCAAACAGTGAGTAACAAAGTTATTATATTGGAAAATATTGAAACATAAATGTTTCAATTTCTTTTTTTTTTATCACCCTGTCTATATATATATATATATATATATATATATATATAGAGAGAGAGAGAGAGAGAGAGAGAGAGAGAGAGAGAGATGGTGACCAAAAAAAAAAGCAAATAAATATTAAATAAAATAATAAATGACAAAAGCATTCTAAAATAAAATTATTGAAAATAATAGGAGTGGTTTGATGTGATGTTTTGAATGTAATAAACTAGTTATGACCAAAGTTTCATTTCATTCGGACAAAATACTAAGAAACGGGGCCTAATTAGAGTTTAAGCCCGTTTTTTTTTTTTTTGTGGCCACCTTGTGTGAGTGTGTGTATATATATATATATATATACATGTTTATATATATATACATATTTATATATATATATATATATATATATTTATATATATATGTATATATATATATTACAACCATCATAAACTGTATATATGTATATAAATGTTCAATTTACATAAAGATTCCCTCATTAGTATATATAGCCTTAAACATTCTACCCTCTCCTCAGTAATCATCACTTTTGAGAAAGCCCCATAATACGGGCGAAACGTCGAACCTGTAGGTCTCTCCGCCTAAATTTTAAAGTTCATATCATCGGATTGGTCTATTTTAACAATCATATATATATTATTATACACACACATATGTGTGTGTTTTATGTATATATAATGGGTCTATGTGTGTATATATGCATACATGTTATGCGTGTACATGTGTATATATGTACATATGCATATATGTGTGTGTATATTTGTGTGTATATATGTATATCTCAGGTCAAATCATATGCTACTGGTACCGTGTAGCCCAGTAGTATCTGCCTCATGGTCGAGTCACCGGCAACTAAACTGGTTCCCCCACTAGACTTATTTGGTGAGGAAGGTGATTAGTCTCCCTAAAGGATTAAAAACAAGACCTTCCAAAGAGCGAATGAACCGTTTTTTGGGGGTCAACGGCCAACTAGCACCGTGTGTGTTGGGGTGGAGAGGGCTCCCGTAAGCCGTGGCGAAAGCAACCTTTCTAGGAGAAGCAAATCTCTGATTTAAAAAAAACATAAAGCGGGAGACTAGTACCCGCATTAAGCTGGTCTGCAGTTTAACGTGTTGCTGGCTATCTTGCTCTTGCTTGTTGCTGGATCTCAACATTTTAAACCGAGAGAGAGACTTAAATTTCGTACGAAACTAAGACTCTGTAAGATCATCTGTGTATAGATACTCCCTCGGGCATGTGTCTATTAAAATGGACCTGTGGCGATGGAAGTCATTTTTGGGCTCATGGACTTTAAGTGTCCGAGGTAGTGGCACTCGTCTGACAAGACGTTGCAATCATTATATATATATTTATATGTGCGTATTCACGAGTATATATATATATATATATATATATGTGTGTGTGTGTGTGTGTGCGTATACATATGTATATATATATATATATATATATATATATATATATATATATATATATATATATGCACACATGCATATATATTTATTTAAATGTTATGCGGATTTATGTAGTGAGAGATGAATCATAGTAAAAAATCAAACGTTTTAGGCTGGTTATTATTCTGATTACATTTGCATTCGATTTTTGTAGTTGAATCATAATTAATAGTGTTCTGTTATTTTATTGTAAATCCTTTCGGTTCCGGGAAACATCCTCATTGGACTAATGCAAATTCATTAAAGTGACCATTCTTTGAAATCGCAATGGTCTGCGCCCCAATAATCAGTATCGAATAGATTCCTGTTATTGATTGATTTTATAGAAAGGACACGAGCTAAAGCAGACGAAATGGGAAGATAAGCTTAGAAATAAACCAAAAGAAAACATCAATTTGAATCTATTTAATCATGCCAAACGTACTGCCGCGACCTATAGAGATATATCCTTCCCCAGGCATATGCGTAATTTTTTCTATTCATGCAGTTAGATATGTGTATGTTTTATATGTATTTCTTTGTATAGGATTCACTGTTAAACTAATAAACTTACCGTCATAAATTATGAAAAATATATTTGATATATTTATTTATATATTTTTGTATATTTTGAATTATAAATAATTTTTATGTTTTATATTTTTTTATATATTTTATATATCTATTTTATATATTTATTTCTAAACAAATGAACTTTCCGTCGTAACTTATAGAACATATACTTTAGGCAACACGTGGAATAACGTCGGTATAATATTTTTCGTAAACTTCACTATTTATAAGGTGTGTTAGCGCGAGGTAAAAAAGCACCTGGTTGAGAACTGGCGCGGTTTATCCTTCGCTCGAGGGTAGACGGGACTCTCTTAAGCCGTGGGAGGCACTCCATCCAGTGACGTCACGATAAAAATACCCTTGATAGCCCTTGCAAAGCATCAAGTATTCAGCTACCGACAAGATTTGAATTGCATTACAAACTCGTGTAGTGAGTTCAATCCCGGCTACGGCCGCGCTGCATGGATGGTTTCGATAAAGTATATTTAGTCGAGACCTACAAAATATTTTATAGAGAACAAATCTTATCTACATCAAATCCGTCAAAATGATTTCACATCTATCGTTGAATGAAACCAAAAATGGAGGGTAATATTTAATGCTTCTCAGGCAAATCTCCTTTCCCTTAATAATTATCACAAATCTATTCAAACACATGTTGCCAAAGCTAATAGCACGTTAACTGGGACTTCGTCATTTAATCTTTTTGGGTTTACATTCACAGTTAGCATGTATTAAAACAAAAGCATAGAAGTAAAGACTAAGTCTGCTGAAAAAAAGTCTGATTCATTTAATGTGCGAAAAAACCTACTCACATTTGTTAGTCTATATATCTGTAAAAGTAAGAATGTGTGTATATGAGGACACTTCTCAACCTATATACTCAACGAATTTCGGATTTACAGCTTTGAAATGTGGCATTTAGTATATTCACACATGTGAAAATTTTTTTAATCACTTTTCATTCGTAAAAAGTCTGCTAAGAAGTCAGAACTGAAAAAAAAATTATGCGTGGGAGTCATCGGATTTTTATCAATTTTCTTACTGTTTCAAGAATGCGCATGCGTGAATACTTCACATTACAGATTACGTATATAAAAATACGTAGTTTTAAAACAGCTTTTAGTGACCGTGTAATCGTACTTGACTCAATGTCTTTAAGTTTTGGTATCGATATCAGTTCGAGTATTTTTCTTTATTTTTTTGTTGAATTTTACTTATAAGAATTGAGCGGTTTAGAAAAAATATATAATATGTACATGTCCCAGTTTCTGTATTAATTAAAATATAATATTTATGCCTATTTTACGACTGGGCAATGCCGGCCAGCCTACAAGTAAATTTATATTTATACAAAGTCACCGTTCGCTCATGCTGATGAACAGGCCACAAGTTTCTAATTCTTAGGTAGGGTCCAAAAAAGAGGCTTCAATCTAATGTTTCCTCACAGTTTATCAAGTGCCAACCTCTGTGTCCTCCACGTAATATTTGCATCTATGTGCGTGTGTCTTCGTCGAAAAATTTAGAAATACATTCTTTATAAAAATAGTTATGTATGCGTGCAATAAATTAATAGTGTATTTTCGTTATGGCACTTTATAAACAAAAGTAGATAATAGGAGATTAACAGTTTTCTCTGCTGCTGTGATTTATTCGATTTTCATTGATGGGTTTTATTTTTCTGTTTTGGGGATTTATTTAACAGTCGCCTCATGTGTTTCCGAAAACTGAGACTAATTAAATCATACTTGTCGCCTACAGTCATACAAGAGAGACTAACAAATTTACAATCTCCACATTAGAAAACGAAATTTCTAACGCTATTGCCTTTGAAAAAATAATACGAATGCAAAATAAGGAATTTTCAAGACGTATACGTAAAAACATCGAACGAAAATTTCATGATGTTCATTGCACAAACCCTGGTTATTTTATTTTTATTTTTTCAATATAAAAGTAAACGTTCTGTTTTTTTTTTTTTTGTTTTTTACAATTAAAATACTATGGATTATTATTGAATATTTTTTACGAGACTTTAAAATTTAAATCAAGAAAAAACAATAATTTTTAGGTAAGTTTAGTGAAAAAAAAATTAATCTGAAAAAATGAAAGCAATATTTTCTGTTTTTTACAATTAAAATACTATGGATTATTATTGAATATTTTTTACGAGACTTTAAAATTTAAATCAAGAAAAAACACTAATTTTTAGATAAGTTTAGTGAAAAAAAATGATATCAAAAACTGTTTAAATTTTAATATCATTTGTTGTTTTTTTTTCTTTTATGACTTTTTTATTCGGCAGCTGCGTAACTCTCAATTT
This sequence comes from Euprymna scolopes, assembly GCF_053919585.1. Classification (NCBI taxonomy): domain Eukaryota; kingdom Metazoa; phylum Mollusca; class Cephalopoda; order Sepiida; family Sepiolidae; genus Euprymna; species Euprymna scolopes. The sequence continues at coordinate 93,483,289 of NC_136486.1, read as the reverse complement.
CTTTATTTTGTCCGTTAGTCCTGCATTCCATGAGCAATGCCTCTGACAATGAAACAAGTATTGCTGTTTATTAAGTCAGAATCTATTCCATCTAATACTTATTGTTGGCAAGTTTGGGATCTTAAGTAGTATATTTTACCTCCTTAAATCAAATGGCTTCATGCCTTGTCTAGAGCGAATTCCATAAAAATATTTATTTTTTTGTTCGGAATACTAAGCGAATGCTTACAAATAACATTTCCCTGCAAGGATGATGTCTGCTGCGATTTCATTTCGGCACTTTTCAGCATATGTGTTAATTGCCCGGCAAATCCCAATAACACGATCCTTATTGCACATAAATATCGAAAGATTATGCCAGATTTTGCAATTATAAAAAAGAATATTTTACTATGCTATATATATATATATATATATATATATATATATATATATATATATATATATATTTACCAGTGGTGAAAAAACCGGACTAGAGTGCTCAATGTGTAGTCAGAGCAGTATATAGGAAATTTATTACTGTGAGTCCAGAATGAGTTTAAAAGTTGTTTCAGCTAGAGGAAAATCCTCAAAGAGAGGAAAAAATCCAACTAGCATCGTCAGAATTCATAGATGGACTAAGTTATAAAGTCAAATAAGAATGGAAAAATCGTAGATAAAGGGGAGTTAGAAAAGAAGGGGGAGTGGTAGGGAGAGGACGTTGGAGTTTAAAGTAGTAGGAGTGTCTTCAATAAGAGAGGGGTTTATAATTAAATATTAATTATGTGTAAATTCTTATATACGTTTTTTTAACGGTTTAAACTTAAAAGACGCTACTTTTATTGATAACGGCATAAGTAACAGTTAATTTAAAGGATCACCATGGCAACAGGTTGGAGAGTTAATGTTAGCGAAGGAACGGGTTGAAAATGGGGTTTAAAGTGATTTAGCCGGGCGGGGAGAGATTGAAAGATATTTATTGTTTATAAAATGGAAAGAAAAAGAAAAGGAAATATAAGTTAATGAATTATACTTTACAGGTTTATTTTGATAGTATAATGATATATATAATTAAATATAATATATATATAAAAATAAATTAGCCGGGCAGGTAGAAATTATACGTTACAGGTTTATTTTAATAAAATAAAATATAAAATAGGTGAAAGCTTAAGTAAGTAACTTAAATAATAGATAAAAAAATTAAGGGGGAAAAAAAAATTTAATAAGTAACACACAAATACAAGCACACGCATAAATATGTACAGCAAATGGACATACGTAAATGGGGGAAAAGCACATGCGTGATTACACATACATATATATATATACATATATATATAAACATACATACACATACACAAACACATATATATATGCACACATACACAGATACGTAAAAATACACGCATATATACATATATAAACATATATATAAATACACATACATCCAGATGCTCACACTTACACTAAAATACATATACATATATATACATATGCATATACATACATATATATATATACATATATATATATATAAATTAGCTGGGAGGGGGGGGAGAAATTAAAAAATATTTTATAAATAATTTTTAAATTTTCGGGCGTTGTAGTTGAAGGAAAGAGAGAAGGAAAAATATAAATTAATGAATTATAAGTTACAAGTTTATTTTAGAAATAGGTAAGAATATCAGTAAGTTAATCAAATAATAATAAATTCATAAAATTATTAGGGAGATATGTATAATAAGTGAATAAAACACATAAAAACATAAAAACACACACACAAATACACATGTAGAAGATACGCACACAAATACAAATACATATATATAAACACATACATATACACACATGTAGAAGATACGCACACAAATACAAATACATATATATATACATACATATACATATATATATATACATATAAATACATACATACACACACATATACATACATATACACACATACACGCACACACACATAAGTATATATATATATATATATATATATATATATATATATATATATATATATATATATATATATATATATATATATATATATATATATATAAATTAGCTGGGCAGGGAGAGATTTAAAAAATTAATTTTTTGTTTTTAATTTATTATTTATAATTTTTGAATTGTCGGGCGTTAAGTTGAAAGAAAGAAAGGAGAAATAGAAGGGTAAATAGGTGAATTATACGTTGTAGGTATATTAAAGTAAAAATAAGTAAGGATATCAGTAAGTTAATTAAATAACAAAAATTAATATAATTATTAATAAAATGTTAATAATAAGTAGATAACAAAAACACACAAATACATACACATGAGTACACATGTAAAAAATGTACACACATCAATGGGGAGGGAGCATGTGCTTGAGTATATGTACAAACACAAATACGTAAATATATGTAAATAAGCTTCGTGTTAAAAATATGATAATTATTATTGTGAGAATTAGTAAGAGGTAAATATAAGAGAAAAGTGTATAGTATATGTTATATGTAGATGGTAGATTAAATAATTAATTAAAATAGAAGGTAAGTAAATGATTAGTTGTTAACAAGTAGATAATAGACCGAGAGGCAAGTCAAAGGATACCAATTGTGATAAGTACGTAATTGAAATATTAGAAATCGAGGCCTAACCATGGAAATAGCCAATAAGAAACCATGAGGCGAGAACCTTTAAATAATGACATAAGGAGTGATTAAGGCAAAGGGGGGTACAAAAATGAGTTAGGTAAAGAGAGATGCAGCTAAAAAATGGTGGGATAAATAGGTGGGGCTTCTGTGGAGGGGTTCTTTTAGAATGAATGGGCGACTATATAGTTTCGGTTGTAAATAGGGTGTGTGTAATTCGTTAGTGTTAGATTTTAGGGGTGGGTTATAGTTATTACTAGAAGGGTGAGAAGTTGCTTAAGAGGTGGGATTTATAATGTTTATAATTAAGTGAGGTTTCAGTTTTTTATTTAGAAGTTTATCTCTATCTCTAAAATTAGTAATCAGTATTTTTTCAGTTAAGCATAAATAACATGGGGAGTTTAGTGATTTACAGGTACTAGCTCTATTCAGAATTTCCCAGCTAATAATTGGGGTGAGGTTGTTTCGGGTAAGTAGTAGATAGTGGTTAGTTAATGAAGTACTATTGGGGTGGTTGGGGTTAATTAGAGAGCATTTATGCACTCTAAATCTGTCTTTGAATGTGGTGCTTGAGAGGCCAATGTAAAATTTTTTGTTTTGTGGGTCTTCAGCAGGAGCAATAGTTGCTTTGTAAACCACATTTGTTGAGAGACAATTTTGCTGGAGCGGGCATTGGGGTTTGTTAAGGCAGTTACAGTTATTTTGACCATTGTTATTATAGTTGTGGTTATTTAGTATTTTATTGTTGTGTTTTTTAATTTTATTTTCTAGATTATTTGTGCAACTGTAGCTAAGCTTAATAGTGTTCTTATTAAAAATTTTATGTAGACTATTACTAGGGGGAAGTAGTGATTAAGAAGCATGAAGAATTTTTTACCTAATTTAGTTTTTATCATATTATTATAGGGAGGGTTAAACCAGAGGACTTTGCGGGATCTGTTATTCCTATTTGTATTGTTGGGTTTATTAGAGTCGAAGTATGTAATATTAGGGTTGGAATATCCAGATTCCTTTAAAGCATTTTCAAAGAAGGGTTTGTGTAGGTTAAAAATGCTGGAGTTAGATGAGTTTGTGCTAAGCCTTTTTTCTATTGATTTAGGGATATGTTTAATAATATGTTTGGGGTGGTTGGACATAGGGCGTATATATAGGGGGTATGTATTATTTTTAGTGTATGGTTCATAGGTATTATTAGGGAGGTTAAAGGTAACATCTAAAAAATTTACTGTTTTTTACTTGGAAGTTACTTCAATCTTTAGGTCCATATTCTTCAGTTCCCTGATGATGTTCTTTTTAATGCCTTCGCACTTTGGGCCGCTTGCCTTTTCAACAATGATAAGGCCATCATCTCTGTAAAGTCCCACGTTGTTGTTGGGGATAAATTTTGTGAGATTATATAGGATGAAAAGGCCTACTAAGTCAGTAGCCTCAGCTGCATCAAAAGCACCCATCGCAAGGTCGAAGGAGGTAGGCTGGTCTTTTTTAGTCCATTGAGAGTCCTGGCTTAGTAGGACAGTTTTACGGCATTTCAGAATGATGTCAGTTTCGAATGGTTGAACATCGGAGAAGGTAGAAGCAAAATCCAAGACAGTGTCAAAAAAGTGTTTAGAAATAGAAGGGTAGTAATTAACAATGTCAAATTGGATAAATGCAGCCTTGTTCTTGTTAGGTATTCTTTTGAACCAATTAATGGTGGCTTCGGTGTTAATCCACTGGGTTAGGTTGAATTTATTTTTGATTTGTTTATTGATTCTTTCAAGAATTGTTTTGCTGAATCTGCCAATTTCGGGTCTGATGGGTTGATAAGCCTGGTTTGTGGTCTGGTACGGAAGTGTTCTTTATGGTCTTTTATGAGGAGGTATGCATTTTTAGTATCTAGCTTAGCTACCCTGTTGCTTAGGTTTATATTAATGTCTTTGATTAAGTCAATATTTGATTTTTTGTATGTTGAGGTGAGATTATGATTTAGAAGTTTTAAGTATTTTTGTTTGGAGACTTTGTAGAAATTTTGTGATTTATCAGCCTTGAGGTATATTTGCTTAGATTTATCTATATCTTTAATTATTTTGTCCATGTGGAGTTGGAAAGGATTTTTTTGTTTACGGAAAGAGATGTGGTTAATAATATCTGTTAGATCCGTTTCAAAAGCGGCCAATTGTTCTATGTATGTGAGCTGTGTTTTTGTTGGTAAATCCGTAGTGGTTGGTTATTTTACTATGCTATATATATATATATATATATATATATATATATATATATATATATATATATATATATATATATATAAAATAAATGAGTGACGTATGCATGGTATCACGTGAGTGCACAGTGAACGAGGCATAAAAAATGACTAAGTTCAGCATTTGCCCCTTCCCCTCGATTTAGCTCCCAAATTCTTCAGGGGACGTAAAATCCTGGTAAAAATGAACAAACGGTGCAGCTTTAAGCCTTAACATATGTAAATTTGAGTTCTGCACTATGCAAAAAAAAAAAAGAAATGACTAAGTCTATCATTTGCACCCCCTATTTAGCCCCAAAAGTTCTCAAGGTCTTAAAATATTGAAATTTGAGTTCAGCACCATGCTAAACTGCTTAATACACAGAAAAATTTGGACAAATATGGTAAAATAGTCCAGAAAATTAATTAGTCCTAAAATAGCCCCTGGAGCACACCCAAGAGTTATCGCGAAGTATAGACAAACAAAATTATATAGCAATCAGTTAGATACAACTTTTCAGAAAATTTTATAAAAATCCAAGACATCATTTTTTTAATAAGCTCAAAAGTGTCAATTTTAGCCATTTTAACTCGTAAGGAACCCCTAGTGGGGCAGCCGGATGTTTTCCGGAAAATCCGTTCTGTTACTTTTTTACTCATATCATGTTTAATGTTTGTGCAAAATTTCAAAAAGTTCAAAGGCGTAGTTATTGAGAAAAGTGCGGACAGACGAACGAACGGATAATGGTGAATTTAAAGGTCCACCCTCCATATGTCAGACCAACAAATAAACCTTTATAATCAACTAGCATGGATGCCCAACATTGCCCAGGTATTTGGATGTGTATGTTGAGCAAAGAAAAATAAAGCTGTCAATTTTTTTTTTAAACTTTGACCGCTATTATGACCCCTTAAAACTTGTTTTGGGTTCAACTTAAGTTATAAAGTTAGATCCATGTCCAAGGAGCATATATCTAACGTTTCAAGTGTTTAAACCAAAAATTGTCGGAGAAGTTTGGTAGAGTTCTCAAAGGCCAAATCGTTGAACTTTGACCCCTTAATCGCGAAATTTCTGGCCGACAACTGATCACATCGATTTTCTCAAATCTCAGTACCCTGTATATCAAATTTCGAGTCTGTAGACTAAAAATTGAGTTATTGCGTAGGGAAATGTACACAGACAGACATATACACACACAGACAGATTCACAGAGACGTTCACTTTTATAGATATACTAGTGTGGGTGGCCGGCGTAGCCCGGGTATTTGAAGGTGTATGTTGAGCAGAAAAAAGCGGTCAATTTTTTAAACTTTGATCCCTATTATAACACCTTAACATTTATTGTTTTTGGTTCAAATCAAGTTTATTAAGTTAGATCCATGTCCAAGAAACCTATATCTAAAATTTCACGTGTTTAGACACAAAATTGTAATAGGAGTTTGGTAGAGTTCTCAAATGTCAAATCGTTGAACTTTGACCCCTTAATCGCCTAATTTCTGGCCGAGAACCTATCACATAGATTTTTCCCAAACCTCAGAACCCTGTATATCAAATTTCGAGTCTGTAGATTTAAAATTTACAAAGTTATTGCGTAGGGAAATGTATACACACAGACAGACACACAGACACGTTCACTTTATAGATATATAGATTTCACAGTGTATTTTTTATACATACTAATTAATATTTCATCGGTTTTCTTTTGTTTTTATGTATTTTGCAGATGAACAATAAATATCCACAATTTTTACTATGTACAGTAGCGAGCAAAACCAATATTTTTTTTTTTAAATTAATCCATTTTATTTTTCAATTCGCAATTTTACTATCTATGACTTTTTCCAGCACAAACCGCATTTAACAAAAGAACTAAGATTGGCGGCAGAATAGGACCACACAACCAGTAGGTAACAATTCAGTGGACAAATATAGAATCTGTTGAAATATCGATTACAAATACAGCCAATGCTGAAATGCAGTAATGAATATTGATTCTACATCTATAATTCGTTATTTCACCGTGTGTATTATCGCAAGTTTGCTTTACATGCGCCGCGTAGGCGTTTAATGACTAGATCTTTATTAACTTAATGTTTGGGTATTCCTGAAATAGGGCAAACCTTCATTTGTTACGATTTTACTGGCTGTACGTCGTGATCTTCTGAAACACTCGAATTGTCGCTGTGCTAATGTATATGCATATAATATTTAAAAGAAGCTACTTTTATATTATATATATATATATATATATATATATACTTATATGTGAGTTTGCGAAAGCATGAAACACGCGTGTAAATAAGTACA